>NC_058151.1:13820476-14420476 GCF_011075055.1 Mangifera indica | reverse complement strand
TTATGAGTAATTAACTTCTGGATTGTCCTCTTCACGCAAGATCAACTTAGTTTTACTTGGTCTGTTGAATATAAATAGTGCCACTTGCATAAGAATGGGATATTATTCAAACACGGCAGGCTGAAATATATTTGTAGACTTGAGTTAGTGACAGGTTGAATGGACAACAAAAGAAAAGACTAGTCTTTGTAGTATCTTGTACAGTGTTTATTTGAATTTTGTAGGGGCTTATCCGAATTTATGAAGTGTGAATTCAAAAGGTTAACTTTCAAATATATCTGTAGGCCAGAGCAACCTATTAATGGAAATGAGACAAAAATGTATACTCTGTCAATTATCAGTCAGTTATAGTTTGTAAATGAAAGTTGTATTAGAGCGTGTGTAAAGAATAGAGTGTACCCACAAAATACAAGTTTCTTCACCTTGTAATCTTTTTCATTCATAATGAAATTTTACTCATATTGGATTTTTCATGTAAATACTTGTTTTCCTGTGTTTAGTATTTGTCTATTACCGTTTGTTTTTCTTCGGGGTTTTACATAAGTTGTTTGCAGAGGATGATAGCTGCACTTGATTTGAGCTATTGCTTTTCATTCTTATTTTATTAGAGATGTGATGAATCGTAATTTACAGATTCTCTTCTTGATGGACAACTAAAGTCTTACATTTATTTAATGTACAGGACTTTTTGTTATTATGCTTGAAAGATAACACCCGCAGCGTTCTACAGTGAAGTTTCCATATAATTAGCAGATAAAAAAATGGTTTCATCTATAAGCAGGGCTACAGGGGGGCTTATTGATCTTGAATGCCATCAACAATCAAGCAACAATGATTTCTGAGGTACTGTAAACATTAGCTATAAGCATTAAAAGCAATTTTCGGTTGTGGTTTTTCTGCAGATTATGCGTACCAGGCTAGAATTTACGTTAAGACCGATCCAATCAAACTGATGAGATAGGCCAAAAGTATATATTTATTGTTAGATGTGAAAAATCCCACATTGAATAAGAGTCGAACCCTTGGGTCAAACTGCTGATTATGCACGAGACGTGTTTTATGTTCAATTTAAAGCAGACTGAAAACATACCTTACTGAATTTTGAATATGCAAGATTTCAGCAAATTTCCAGAAAACTGGGCAGCAAGGTTACAGCAAGATTCAAAAAACAGGGGAGCAAGTTTTTAACTTAAAGATGAAAGAAAGAGAGCTGAAGAAAGATAAAATTTTCGGAAGTGTTTTTTCTTCATTAATTAAGGATACTTATACAAGAAGACAAGTACAAAAAAGCCATACCAATGACCATACTTTATATGCAAAAGTTCCTTAGTTTAAGGTAAGCCACACATATTTACTTACTCCAACTAAAGTGACTTAATCAAATACAAAATGCTTAACCAAAAACAGTAAATGAACTACAACTTCAATATTATAGTTTGCTAACACTCCTCTTTAGAAATTGAAGTTGTTACACCAAGCAAGTGTCTCAATTTTTCAAATTGAGATTTAGCAAGAGGCTTGGTTAGAATATCAGCAACTTGATCAGTGGAGTTGCAGTGCTTTAAAGTCATTTCTCCTGACTTTTCAGCCTCCTGGATTGCATGAAACTTTACACTTATATGCTTGGTTCTTCCATGTTGAATGGGATTCTTAGCTATTGAGATGGCTAATTTATTGTCAACATAAATAGTAACACTCTTGGAGAAATGGCAGTCCAAATCTGTGAGCAGTTTCTTCAACCAAACAGCTTGGTTTGCAGCATTAGCAGCAGCTATATACTCTGATTCAGCTGTGGATTGAGCAACAACCTCCTGTTTTCTTGAATTCCAGTAAAACATAGCTCCTCCAAAGCAGAAGCAATATCTAGAGGTACTTTTATAGTCATCTTGACATCCTGCCCAGTCACTATCTGAGAACCCTATCAGCTCATCCTTTTGTTGACAAGAGAACCACAAGCCATAGTCATAGGTGCCTTTGACATACCTTAAAATTCTTTTGGCAATTGACCAGTGGAAGATGCTTGGTTCTTGCATAAATCTGGAAAGTAAAGAGGTGACAAACATTAAATCAGGTCTGCTAGAGCACAAGTAAAGCAAACATCCCACTAATCTTTTATATTGAGTGACATCTACTTTTTTAGCTTCATCATTTTTCATAAGCTTTATATTGACAGCAAGTGGAGTGGAAGCTGACTTGCAATTTGTCATATGGAACTTGCTTAATAAGTCTTTGGCATATCTTTCTTGCGAAATGAAAATTCCATCAGGAAGTTGGAGAATTTCCAGGCCAAGAAAGTACTTCATCAGGCCAAGATCAGACATCTCAAATTCCTTTTCTATGCTGAGTTTAAATTCCAACAATTGAGCAACATCTCCTCCTGTCACCAATAAGTCATCAACATACAAGGATACGATGAGTTTAACTTCATCATTTTGTCTCTTGATGTACAAAGTAGGTTCACTTTGATTGCATACAAATCCTAGGCTTTGTAAGTGACTATGTATTCTACTATACCAAGCCTTAGGAGCTTGCTTAAGCCTATAAAGAGCCTTGTGTAACCTATAAACACATTCTTCTTTTCCTGGAATTACAAAGCCTTCAGGTTGATGAACATAAATTTTCTCATCCAGAATTCCATTCAAGAAGGCTGATTTGAAATCAAAATGATGTATCTTCCAGCCAGCTTTAGCAGATAAGGCTATTAAAAGCCTAATTGTGTCATACCTTGCTACAGGAGCAAAGGTTTCAGAGAAATCAGTCCCAGGTTGCTGCATATACCCTTTAACCACCAATCTGGCCTTGAGTTTGTTGACTGAACCATCAGGTTTCAGGTTTGTTCTGAAAATCCATTTAACTCCTATTGGTTTGTGGCCTACAGGTTTTTCCATTAAGCTCCAGGTTCCATTTTTTGTGATCATATTCAATTCCTCTTTCATGGCATTTAACCATTCATTATTTGAGGATGCTTCTTCAAAGTTCTCTGGTTCTTTCAGAGCTAAATTACACCTTCTATAAATGTCATCAAGTGACCTCATTCTTGAAGCAGGAACTATCTCATCATTGTTGCTTTCATGCAATAAACTTTCAGCCTTGGAAATTGATTCTGAAGAAGTTATGGGCTGAGAATGGTCATCTAAATTATTTTCCCAGTTCCAAGACTTTGCCTCATCAAATTTAACATTTCTACTAACCACAACACTTGAAGTTTGA
Organism: Mangifera indica; assembly: GCF_011075055.1. Lineage (NCBI taxonomy): Eukaryota > Viridiplantae > Streptophyta > Magnoliopsida > Sapindales > Anacardiaceae > Mangifera > Mangifera indica. The sequence continues at coordinate 14,417,266 of NC_058151.1, read as the reverse complement.
GGAAGGAATATTCTGTACCCTTTTGAGACTGAACTATAGCCAATAAAAATACCAATGTCAGCCTTGGAATCCATCTTTGATCTTTTCTCTTGTGGAACAAGGACATAGCAGATACAACCAAAGGTTTTTAGATGATCCACTGATGCTTTTCTTCCATGCCATTTTTCAAAAGGAGTAGCATTATCTAATGCTTTGGAAGGCAGCATATTCAGTAGGTATATGGCAGTATTGGCAGCTTCTGCCCAAAACCTTTTTGGCAACCTTTTTTCAAATAACAAGCATCTTGCCATTTCCATTATTGATCTATTCTTCCTTTCACTAACCCTATTTTGTTGAGGGGTATAAGGAGTGGTAAGTTGATGGATAATTCCTTCATTTTTACAATAATCAGCAAATGCATGAGAGGTGTACTCACCTCCATTGTCAGTTCTCAAAATTTTAATTTTTGTTGCTGATTGTTTTTCCATTTCTAATTTGAATCTTTTGAAAGTGTCTAGGACTTCACTTTTTAGCTTGAGAAAGTAACCCCAACAATATCTAGTTAGGTCATCAATGAAGATTAGCATGTATTTGCTTTCATTCAATGATAAGTGTAACACCCCAGGTCCAATAACCCGACCCACTGTTAAGATATTGTCCACTTTGGACACACAGTCCATCATGGGTTTGCTTCTGGGCTTTGCAACCCAAAACGCGTCTTAACAGTTAAGGAGCTCACAGGCTATTTAACCAATTCAATTCTCCCACCACTAACCAATGTGGGATCCATAGACAGAGCACACACAGACCCAGCATCTCTCCCGTGCTTTGTCGATGTGAGATTCGCCTAAGGGTATCACATACACCCCCCCTTACGGGACTCAGCGTCCTCACTGAGGTTTGCCCCACCATCGTTCAAGAAGACACGCGGAGCTGCTCTGATACCATTTGTAACATCCCTGGTCCAATAACCTGACCCACTGTCAAGATATTGTCCACTTTAGACACACAGTCCATATGGGTTTGCTTCTGGGCTTTGCAACCCAAAACGCGTCTTAACAGTTAAGGAGCTCACAGGCTATTTAACCAACCAAATTCTCCCACCACTAACCAATGTGAGATACAGACCCAGCATCTCTCCCGTGCTTTGTCGATGTGGGATTCGCCTAAGGGTATCACATACACCCCCCTTTATGGGACTCAGCGTCCTCGCTGAGGTTTGCCCCACCATCGTTCAAGAAGACACGCAGAGCTACTCTGATACCATTTGTAACATCCCTAGTCCAATAACCCAACCCACTGTCAAGATATTGTCCACTTTGGACACACAGTCTATCATGGGTTTGCTTCTGGGCTTTGTAACCCAAAACGCGTCTTAACAGTTAAGGAGCTCACAGGCTATTTAACCAACCAAATTCTCCTACCACTAACCAATGTGGGATACAGACCCAACATCTCTTCCGTGTTTTGTCGATGTAGGATTCGCCTAGGGGTATCACATACACCCCCCCCTTACGGGACTCAGCGTCCTCGCTGAGGTTTGCCCCACCATTATTCAAGAGGACACGCGGAGTTGCTTTGATACCAATTGTAACATCCCTGGTCCAATAACTCTGCCCACTGTCAAGATATTGTCCACTTTGGACACACAGTCCATCATGGGTTTGCTTTTGGGCTTTGCAACCCAAAACGCGTCTTAACAGTTAAAGAGCTCACAGGCTATTTAACCAACCAAATTCTCCCACCACTAACCAATGTGGGATACAGACCTAGCATCTCTCCCGTGTTTTGTCAATGTGGGATTTGCCTAAGGGTATCACATACACCCCCCCTTACGGGACTTAGCGTCCTCGCTGAGGTTTGCCCCACCATCATTTAAGAGGACACGCAGAGTTGCTCTGATACCAATTGTAACATCCCTGGTCCAATAACCCGGCTCACTGTCAAGATATTGTCCACTTTGGACACACAGTCCATCATGGGTTTGCTTCTGGGTTTTGCAACCCAAAATGCGTCTTAACAGTTAAGGAGCTCACAGGCTATTTAACCAACCAAATTCTCCCATCACTAACCAATGTGGGATACAGACTCAGCATCTCTCCCGTGCTTTGTCGATGTGGGATTCACCTAGGGGTATCACATACACCCCCCTTTACGGAACTCAGCGTCCTCACTAAGGTTTGCCCCACCATCATTCAAGAGGACACGTGGAGTTGCTCTGATACCATTTATAACACCCCAGGTCCAATAACCCGGCCCACTGTTAAGATATTGTCCACTTTGGACACACAGTCCATCATGGGTTTGCTTCTGGGCTTTGCAACCCAAAACGCGTCTTAACAGTTTAAGGAGCTCACAAACTATTTAACCAATTCAATTCTCCCACCACTAACCAATGTGGGATCCATAGACAGAGCACACACAGACTCAACATCTCTCCCGTGCTTTGTCAATGTGGGATTCGCCTAAGGGTATCACATACACCCCCCCTTACGGGACTCAGCGTCCTCGCTGAGGTTTGCCCCACCATCGTTCAAGAGGACACGCGGAGCTGCTCTGATACCATTTGTAACATCCCTGGTCCAATAACCTGGCCCACTGTCAAGATATTGTCCACTTTGGACACACAGTCCATCATGAGTTTGCTTTTGGGCTTTGCAACCCAAAACGCGTCTTAACAGTTTAAGAAGCTCACAGACTATTTAACCAATTCAATTCTCCCACCACTAACCAATGTGGGATCCATAGACAGAGCACACACAGACTCAGCATCTCTCCCGTGCTTTGTCAATGTGGGATTCGCCTAAGGGTATCACATACACCCCTCCTACGGGACTCAGCGTCCTCGCTGAGGTTTGCCCCACCATCGTTCAAGAGGACACGCGGAGCTGCTCTGATACCATTTGTAACATCCCTAGTCCAATAACCCGACCCACTGTCAAGATATTGTCCACTTTGGACACACAGTCCATCATGAGTTTGCTTTTGGGCTTTGCAACCCAAAATTCATCTTAACAGTTAAGGAGCTCACAGGCTATTTAACCAACCCAATTCTCCCACCACTAACCAATGTGGGATCCATAGACAGAGCACACACAGACCCAACATCTCTCCCGTGCTTTGTCGATGTGGGATTCGCCTAAGGGTATCACAATAAGGTATCCATAGGACCACACAAATCAAAATGTAGCAGCTGAAGTTTTTCATTTGCTCTCCAATTACTTTTTGTAAAAGGCAGCCTAGCTTGCTTCTTAAATTGACATACTTCACACAACTTTTGGGGTCAATTATGGTAGGTAAATTCAGAACTAGTTCATCATCATGCATACTTTTCAAAGCAGAAAAATTGAAGTGTCCTAGTCTACTATGCCACAATTTTGATTCATCAACAACTGTGTTTGCTGAATTAGCTTCTGAAAATTGCCATTTGATAGCAAAATTATTGTCTTTCATACCCACTGACATGACCTCAAGACCATTCTTATAAAAAATAAAGCATGTATGATTCTCAAAGTTGAGAGAATATCCATTTTGCATCATTTGACCAACACTCAGCAAATTGTAACTTATGTTTGGAACATAAAGTACATCATGTATGAGTTTGGTACCTTTTGGTGTCTTGACTAGGACTGATCCTTTGCCTTTGACCTCCAGCAAATCTCCATTTCCTATTCTGACTTTGGAGCAGAAAGCAAAGTCAAGATTGGTGAAAAGTGAATCATCATGTGTCATATGGCTTGAACAGCCACTGTCAATCAACCAGGCTGTAGGTACTTGATTTTTCTGTAAAACATGACATGAAGCCACAAACAAACTTTCATTTGAGACTTCTTGATTTTCAGCAATTTGAGCTTGCTGAGTATTCTAACCTTGGCTTGATGGCTTGTTTCTACACACTTTATCAATGTGTCCTTGCTGATTACACAGCCTGCATCTTACATTTGGCCTAAACCAGCAATTGTTAGGAGAATGACCTTTTCTTTTATAGTAAGGACACAAAGTAAGTTTTGCTTTCTTGTCAATTTGTGACTTGTTCTTATCTTTTTTTTCATCTCTTCTGCCAAAAGATTGTTTCTTGCTACCATAATCACTCCAGCTTTTATCTTGAACTCTCATACTCAAGGCTTGCTCAGTTGAATCTTCCTGCCTTAATGCCCTTCTTTGGTCTTGAGCTTTCAAGGCATTCAACACCTCAGATAAGGTGAGTTCAGAGAAGTCTTTGGAGTCTTTCAGTGAAGAGATCTTAGCTTCATATCTCTCTGGAGCAGTGATAAGTATTTTTTCCACAACCCTTTGATCAGAAAGGGTCTCTCCCATTAGCCTAATTTGATTCACCACTTTGAGCACTCGGTCTGCATATTCTTTAACTGTTTCAGCTTCTTCATCTTCAGCACTTCAAACTCTCTCCTTAGGTTCAAGACATTCATTTGTCTTGACCTCTCATTTCCTAAAGAGTCTTCCTTCAACTTGTCCCAAGCTTCTTTGGCTGTTTCACATGAGACAATTTTTGTGAAAACAGCATCAGTTACTGCTTGATGGATCATAGACAAGGTTCTAGGACTCTTGGTCATCTCTTCTTCATGCATTCTAATTTGGTTCAAAGTTGGATTTGGCCCCAAAGAAGAAGGTTGTTTCTCCTCCTCGACATACTGCCACAATCCTAAACCCCTCAAGAATGCCTTCATTTTTACTGCCCATATGTGATAGTTCTCACCATTGTATATTGGTGGTGACATAGAAGAAGACAAGAATGCCATGGAGTAATAACTGAGTAAATGGTTTTTTAAGACTGATTTATTATTTTTTTGGTCAAGTTTATACACCCTTTCAGATCTCAAAGCTCTGATACCATGTTCAATTTAAAGCAGACTGAAAACATAACTTACTGAATTTTGAATATGCAAGATTTCAGCAAATTTCCAGAAAACTAGGCAGCAAGGTTACAGCAAGATTCAGGAAACAGGGGAGCAAGTTTTTAGCTTAAAGGTGAAAGAAAGAGAGTTGAAGAAAGATAAAATTTTCGGAAGTGTTTTTTCTTCATTAATTAAGGATACTTATACAAGAAGACAAGTACAAAGAAGCCATACCAATGACCATACTTTATATGCAAAAGTTCCTTAGTTTAAGGTAAGCCACACATATTTACTTACTCCAACTAAAGTGACTTAATCAAATACAAAATGCTTAACCAAAAACAGTAAATGAACTACAACTTCAATATTCTAGTTTGCCAACATTTTAAGGGTAAAACCGTGAGATGAACCAAGACTAGCTCAGAGGAGTGACAGGGTGAATGAACAGCAAAAGGAAAATCCAGAATCTAGGAAAATGAATCACCATAAATTTAGTCTTTTGGTTTCTATTTTGTTCTTTCCACCTATTCCTCATTTGATTTCACATTGAAAGATCACCTAAAAAAAAAGGGTAATGGTGGCAACCTTTCCTAACTTAACCAACATTTACACTCTTCAATGAGGGACAGGATGAATGGACAGCAAAAAAGAGCCAGCAAATAGGAAAAAGAATCTCCATAAATCTAGTCTTTGTGGTTTCTTTGTTGTTCTTTCCACCTAATACTTATTTAATTTCACTTTGAAAGGTCACTTACACTAAAAGAAATGGCTATAGCGGCGACTTTTCCCTACTTATACAGATCAACAAGGCTCCATATAACAGGAGACGTGCAGGTTCTGAAAGAGCATTAGGCCATAGCAAAATTTTGTCAATGGGTGAGTTGTGGGTTGCTCTAAGCTCAGTTATAGCTGGTGCAAATATTGCACCAGCTTCTTTTGGGAACTACTTCCCTTCACCCCTTTTGCCTTATGTTGAAAGATATCGTTACAAATTGTTTGGCTTTCTGAATCCTTACATTGAAATTAAGTTTTATGAATACTCTGGTATAAATCTGAAGCCTAGTGAAGCCTTCTCTGTCATACAAAACTATCTCAGTGCAACTGCCTCATTGCATGCTACAAGATTTGACGCTGATGTTATGGAAGATAGCCAGTCTTTAATTCTTCGCATGGAGGTAAAACAAGAGGTACAAGATGAGTTTAAAGGGGTCAAAGTTCGGTGGGTACTGAATCATAATGGCCCTCTCGCAATGCAATCAGTTTCTCATTATGCATGGTTGGATTGGATGTAAAGAGGTATTACATGCTTAAATTCCATAAAAGACATTGAGAACTCATCACAGGGTCTTATGTTAAGCATGTGTTTGATGAAGGAAAGGCTGTTTCACTGAAGAAACGCCTGCGAAAAGCTATATAATTGCAAGAGTACAAGTGGAGCCATGTACCTTTTGATCATCCTGCAACTTTCGATTCATTGGCAATGGAAAGAAAGAAGAAGGAAGAGATCAAGAAAGACCTCAAGAAGTACAGTGAGGGGAAAGAGTACTATGCAAAAATCGGAAAGCCTTGGAAGAGAGGGTATCTTCTTTATGACCAACTCAGAGTTGAAAAATCTTTTGATTGAGACAACAAATAAATTCGTCATAGTTATAGAGGACATTGATCGCTCTATTAGTCTTACTGGTCAGTGCGAGAAGAGAAAGAAGAAAGCGGCTGATGAAGAGGAATTGATTCCTTTTGAAGAAGTGTTGAAAGAAGAGAAAGAAAGCACAGAAAGTAAGGTTACTTTATCAGGGCTTTTGAATTTCATTGATGGCCTCTGGTCAGATTGTGGGGCGGAAAGAATCATTGTGTTCAAAACTAGTTATGTGGACAAGCTTCATCCAGCACTTATCAGGAGAGGAAGGATGGACAACTATATTGAAATGTCCTATTGTGGTTTTGAAGCATTTAAGGTATTGGCTAAAAATAACTTAGATATTGACTCACATGAGGTGTTTGCAGAAGTTAGTAGTCTGTTGTCTGAAATCAATATGACTCCAGCTGATGTTGCTGGGAATTTGATGTCAAAGTCTGATGACGATGATGCAGAGACTTGTTTGAAGAATCTGATTGAAGCTCTTAAGGCAGTGAAGGAGGAAGCCATAAAGAAGTCTGAGGAAGAAACACGCTCAAAGACAGAGAAAGAGAAGCAGGACAAGTTTGCTGACTCTGCTAAGGAGATTGGGGAGCTTGATGAAACTCCAGCTAAGTCTGTGAAATGGAATGGTATCATCATCAAGGAAAATAAAGTAGGGGAGATATAATCTTTACTGCTACCCATATTTCAAGCAACAATGGTTTTGAAACTTGTGAAGACTGGGATATGATCTTGTAAATTCTGTGCATAGTGTGGCAATGAAAAATGATGTAAATGTATTGTATATCTCGCAGAATAAGCACCTGAGTTGCATAGTGATTGTTGCTACTGAATGCTAGCTCCAGCTGATTAGCAGCTAGGTAGCTATTAGATTTTATTTGTATATAATTTGGGTGAAATTATGATGATTAGCAGTGATTGTTCGTTGTCAATATGCCAGAGCTGATTAGCAGCAAGGCAATATTGGTTTGAGTTTGTATTGTGAGTAAATCATGATGTTGTTTGTCTATAAGTCAATAAAATGTTGAGGTTTTGATTATACTGTATTCATTCTGACTTTATCTTAAATCTATCTATGCATGTGATAGTTTCTAGTTGCAAATTACTGACAGGATGGAAAAGGGGAAGTTAACAGATTCACAATGAGATTAAGTGATGAAGTATACTACAATGATTTCTTTCTTAGTGTTCAGCTTTTAGGTTATTTTTATGTTGTGGACTTTCTGCTGATTGTATATGCATACTGGGCTGCAATTTATGTTAAGATTGATCCAACCAACCTGATAAGGTGTTAGGGCCAACGTGTGTGTAAGGAAGAACAATAGAAGACGAAGAGCAGGGAAATTAGCAGGGGAGACAAGTGTTAGCATCCTGGAAGCGACAAGTGTACAACAGCAAACAATTGAGGAGAATGCAGCCATTAATGAACAGCCGGGGGAGCATGCAGCCTGCCGGAGACAAATCATGGGAACTACAGAGGCCCCCAGTGCTGAAGACTGGAAGATTTGGTGCAGGGGAAAAGGAAGCATAAGAAGCAAGGGAAAGGAGGAAAAAGGCGAAAACATATTGGAAGTATCGGATTCTGGGGAGAGTAACAGCCTCTCAAATGCTGGCAGGGAAACTGGAGTTTAGTTATTTTTCAATTGTAGCTCTCTTTTGTTTTATTACCATTTTAGTGTAAATATAGCAAGCTACAGTGCTTTTGCATGAACAATGTTATCCTTATTTCTAGAAATTAGTGAATACAACTTCAGTTCATTACATTTACAGTGTAAAATATTATCAGTTTACAATTTCTATAATCTTGAAACTGTCTTCTGTCTTCTCGGTGGGTTGACTGTTGTGGCTGGAATCTGGAGATTGTGAGAACTGGGCACAAGCATCAGGCAACAGCTTCGCTTCCAGGTGACCATATTTCCAGGAACCTATCATAAGGAAGTCCAAGCGAATCAAACCAAAAGGATTTTTGTAACATCCTGATCCAATAGTTTTACTTATTGTTAAGATATTGTTTATTTTAAACAAAATTTGTTTTGCTTTTGGTGTTTACATTCCAAAATGGGTTTTGACAACTTAAGTACTCATAGGTTATTTAAACAATATTGTCTTAGCTTTCCTACCAAATGTGAAATACTCATACATGTCCAATACCTCTCGTGTTCTGTCAATGTGGATTTATATAGGGGTGTTACAATTTTATCCATATCTTTGATCGGTGACATACGTAAACAAGTAACAAATCGATAATTACCTTTAAGTTTAAGCAGTAGATTCCTATGATGAGTTGTTTTCTTGTGCATATTAGAATATCCATTATTTAATTGTTATTATTATTATGATTATCATTATTGTCATTAGTATTATTTAAATAAGATAGATGTTATTATAAGAAAAGATTTAAATTTTTAGGGGATAACGTAAGTTCAAATTTGGAAAACATTTTATTAGTTAAAAGCAAGGATAAGCGTCAAGTTTGCCACGAAGAAAGAAGATATTTTATTTGTCATTAAATTGAAGATAAATGTGATTTTATTTTAAAGTTTACGTTGAAAAGAAAAAGGAGAGAGAAAATATTTTCTTTTAAAACAAAAAGACAAATTTTGAGTATTAATTTTAGAAAGAGAAGAATTGTTGAGAAAGAGATTAAAATAGTGAAGCAGTGTTGTTCATATAATTTCTTTCATTAAGGAATCTGAGTAGATTTTGCATGGTAGCTTGAAACATATAAGAGTTGTGTAAATTTTTTCTCTTAATCAGAGAGATATCTGATTTTGAAATTCTAGTTGGGTCACCAAGATTACACGTGATATTTGATTTTGAAATTTTGACTAGGTCACCAGGAGTACAAGTAACATTACGTGACATGAGTCTGAAAAATATTTTTGACTTGAGATTTTTATATGTTGTTTCTTTACTTAAGATTGATATATAATTTTTTTTATTCAAGATTTATATATGATATTTTTTACTTGAGATTGATACATGAAAAATTTAGATATATTTTGGTATTTATATATTGTTTTATATATTTAAATATCTTATTTCATTTGACCTTTTTTGTCAGTATTTGCGTGCATATTTTCATTTAGTTTTTACTTATCGAGTTGACAACTTATTTTCTCATTATCCAACTTTTTGTAGAGTAAATTTTGACATGGAGTGTAAGTGACTATTTAACAATTGAGAAATGAGTAAAAAGTGGGCAGTTAAGGAGATTGAAAAAAAAGTTGTATCTATTTGAGTGTATGTTTTTTATTGAGGATAATTATTTTTGTTATAATGTTTTGAGGTTTAAGAAAAAAAACTATGTATTTAAGACTATTTGGTTAAGAAATTTATAAATTATGTTGTGTTATAAATATGACGAAATAAATAACAAAATGAGTGAATTGCAAAAGGATAATTATTATCTCATTAAGCCAAAGCTACGAAAGAAGAAGAAAGAGGCAAGAGTGAAGAGACAAGAAGCAAATCGCAGATGCAGAAGTGTGTATATTCATGAGGAGAGGAGGGGGGTATTGATAGGGAATTTGTCACCCCTCCAGTCAACAAAAGTGGCTTTCTTCCAAGCCAAGTTTCTGAGGCATTTAATGCCTTTACATTACTATTTGGCTAAATTCAAAAACATGTGGTGGAAAAATCCACCATGCATAACATGTATGTTTATGTAGTTTTCGGGTGTTACACATGTGCCCTTGATCTGATCCTATTTTCTGCTAGATATTTAACAGCAACAGGTTCCTAGTCAACTTTCTGTCACGCGTGGCCAACCGTAGATTTTCATGCTCGGTGGAATAAAAGTAACAGGGCTCTATATAACAGTAGACATGCAAGTTCTGAAAGAGAGAAAATAGAGCAAAATGGTAACCATGGGGGAGTTCTGGGTTACTCTAACCTCAGTTGTAGCTGCAACAGCTATGTTTAGAACCTACTTCCCTTATGAAATTTGGCTCTATGGTGAAAGATTTATCCACAAATTGATTCGCTTTTTTAATCCTTACATTGAAATTACATTTCATGAATACTCTGGTAAATTTCTCAAGCGTAATGAAGCCTTCACTGACATAAGAAACTATCTCAGTACCAGAGCCACTTTGTGTGCAAAAAGATTTAAGGCTGATGTTGTGCAAGATAGCAAGTCTTTAATTCTCAGCATGGAGGAAAGAGAAGAGGTAACAGATATGTTTAAAGGGGTCAAAGTCTGGTGGGAATTGCGTCATAAGGCCCCTTCCAAAACACAATCAATTTCTTGGTATGGAAGCGACGACGATAAGAGGTATTTCAAGCTCAGATTCCATAAACGTCATCAAGAACTCATCACAGGGACTTATGTTCAGCATGTGCTTGCCGGTGGAAAGGATGTTGCAGTGAGGAACCGCATTCGAAAGCTATTCAGTAATAATCCTAGCAAGAATTGGTATGGCTGGAGACAATCAAAGTGGAGTCATGTACCTTTTGAGCATCCTGCAACATTTGATTCATTGGCAATGGAGAGAAAGAAGAAGGAAGAGATCAAGAATGACCTCAAGAAGTACAGTGATGGGAAAGAGTACTACACAAAAATCGGGAAGCCTTGGAAGAGAGGGTATCTTCTTTATGGTCCTCCAGGAACTGGCAAATCCACCATGATTTCTGCGATCGCTAATTTTTTAAACTATGATGTCTATGATCTTGAGCTTACCACAGTCATGGACAACTCAGAGTTGAAAAATCTTTTGATCGAGACAACAAATAAATCTGTCATAGTTATAGAGGACATTGATTGCTCGCTTGATCTTACTGGTCAGCGCGAGAAGAAAAAGGGGAAAGATGAGGATAAAGAAGAGCAAAGTCCCATTGAAAAGAAGATGAAAGAGGAAGGTGAGAACAAAGTAAGCAAGGTCACTTTATCTGGGCTTCTGAATTGCATTGATGGCCTTTGGTCAGCTTGTGGGGGAGAAAGAATCATTGTGTTCACTACTAATTATGTGGACAAGCTTGATCCAGCACTTATCAGGAGAGGAAGGATGGACAGGCATATTGAAATGTCCTACTGTTGCTTCGATGCATTCAAGGTTCTAGCTAAGAATTATTTAGATATTGACTCACATGAATTGTTTGCAGAAGTTAGCAGTCGGTTGGCAGAAACCAATATGATACCTGCAGATGTAGCAGAGCATTTGATGCCGAAGTCTGATGAAGATGATGCTGAGACTTGTCTGAAGAATCTGATTAAAGCTCTCAAGTTGGCGAAGAAGGAAGCGATAAAAAAGGCTGAGGAAGAGGTGCGCTCAAAGGCCGAGAAAGAGAAGGAGGGGGACAAGTGTACTTGCTCTGCTAAGAAGGATATGAGGGGTGACGAAACATCAACTAAGTCTGTGAAAGAGAATGGTTTCATCAACCAGGAAGATAAAGGCGTGGAGAACTGATCTTGAATTCTACCCAGAATTCAAGCAACGATGGTTTCACAACTTGTGAAGAATTGAATATAATCTTGCATATTTGGTATACAGTGTGTGTATCTTGCAGAATAAGCAGCTGAATTGCATAGTGATTGTTTATTGCAAATATGCTGGAGCTAACTAGCAGCAAGGCAATATTGGTTTTAGTTTGTTTTGTGTGTAGATCATGATACTGTTTGTATACAAGTCAATAAAATGTTGTTTCATCTCAATTTATCTTATATCTTTATATCTATCCATCCAAGTTATGGTGTCAAGCTGCAAATAACTGTGGAATGAGAACTGGGAGGACTGGTGCCTTGAACTGCCGGCGTCTACTTGTATCAATCCAAATTCATGTAATAAGAATATTGTATTCATTCATTGAGTGTGATTACATTACTACTACATTCATATACATTGTTCTTTGCAACTGAACCACACTATATACAAATCTGCAACCCTTGCCTAGTTTCTTTCCTGAATTCTTGATTTGATCGAATCTGTCTTGGCTGGAACCTATCAATTACTTGCTAGCAATAAAGGGAAAGTCACAAACTTACACGTTATTTACTCTCCTGGTGTGACTTCTCTGCTGATAATGCAGACAAGGCTACAACTCATATTAAGATTGATCCAACCAAATTGGTGAATAGTCTTTAAAGTTCTGAAATTTGTCATCCATAAAGATTTGATGTTTCAAGACGTTAGAGGTACTGTTAAGTATGTTTCTAAACATTGCATCCTTCAAGTAACCGACTGATACATTCCCATTATGTTGTATTCCTTCAATTCTATATATTTTATTTAATCACAAAGATTGATTTCTCAATCAAATCACATGTTCAGAAATCATCAAACCCAGGGCAAGGAGGTGATAAATCTATTCCAAAGGGCCAAAGATAAATTGAGAAATTTAGTTTAAAAGGGGTTAAGATGTCAAAGTGGCTCCAATTCGATCTCAAATATGCTTATGATGTGGGTTTATATGACACTTTGGGATTTGATACCAAATGGTGCATCCCTTGGGGAACAATATCCTAAAGCTAGTAATTGATATCGAGAAAGACAAGCCATCTAAATTCTATCAAAAACCTATATTTTACAATGTAAGATATAAGTCTCATATTTCACATTAAAATCGTAGTAGAAGTTTTTCAACTCGTTAAATTTTAATAATGTTGAGGTATTAAATAAGTATGAGGAGTCACAAATAATTCTTTATTTGAAAATTTGAAGTTTTAGATATAAATTATTGAAACTTCTTTTGACTCAACCATCCCTAGAGCGACGTGAAGAATCCATGGTGTTACAAGTTTTCTTCCTAATTCATAGGAAGATTTACAGAGTAGTTACGAGAAAATTTTTTTTACTGTACCAAGAGTGATATCACGGCAGACAAAACTACAAGTCAATTTCAGTATCTCTTTCTACAATGTGTTCACACACAGGGTAACCCAACTAAGCTTCTTTAAGCCACTCAAATTTACCCTTCCAGCCCATTAAGCTAAGAATGGATGATTATGAAGAGGTTTTCTGACAACTTCTTCGGCAAACTCATTGTTAATCGATCGTACCAAGCTCACTCTCTAGCTGGTTGTTCAAAATTCAAGCTGAGTTAGAACAGATTCTTGTTCTGAGTCGGTTCAACTCGCATCCACCCCTATTGCTCAATGTCACTTTCTTTTTCAAAGATGGAAGTTATGAATTCCTAGAAGGAAATACACTCTCAACTTCACTGGTTAAGCTGGATAAGGACTAAATTCATAATTTTTTAATTTATTTACAGATTTTAACGTGAATGAAAGCCATTTTTCACCGTATACCTCTTTGAATGAAAGTCAATATCTCTCACAAAGATGAACAAATTTAATTTCTTTCGTTATGGAATATATTAAATACAGCGATTGCATAAAATTGAAGCAGAGTCAAAGATGGCAGGCTCAGGCTGAATATGTTTTCTTCAGTAAAAGACAAGGTGACTGAGGCAACAAAACACAGAAAGAACCGAGGAAATTTAATGGCAATGAATCTAGTCATTATGGTTCCTTCTCTTCTTCTTTCCAACCAAAACTTGTTTATCTTGCAATACATTCATCCTCATCTTATCTTAACATGCCTATGATAATGGGAAAACTCTATTCATATGTAGTGCATGAATATATTTATTTCTAGCCTGAAAACAAACTCAATCCTTACTTGTTTGATTTGACCTTGAATTCTAACTCAAACTACTTAGAATCGAATCCTACCCACTTGAGATATGAGAACAGATTCCAAGTATATATCTATTCTAATCTAGGAAGGATGGAAACTCACAATGGGGCATGTTTCCACGTTTCGGAAATGTTTCCATTTTCGAAACTTTCCAAAACTTGTACGAAACGTTTATTTTATATTTTAAAAAAATTGTGAAATCGATTAAATACACATCTATTATATTTTCAAACTTGAAATATTTCTAAATCTTATATTGAATTTATCACCTCTCCACCCTCCGATGTATTACTCATCTCCTCTCCGTCATGTTATATAAATTGGTGTGTATTATTGCTTTCTTCTTAAATATCTATATATGTGTACACAAAAATAATTTACAATAGGTTTTATGATTCAATTTTATAGTAGTCTTTTTCTTTATTTTTTAATTATTTATTTTTATATTATACAAGTTTATATATTTTTGTTATAAAAAATTTGGTATTTATTAAAAAAAAAACTTTATATTTTTCATATTTATAAGTTTTCTTATGTTTCCATTTCCCATATTTTCAAGAAAATGCATTTTCATGTTTCCTTTTTTGCGTTTCTGTTTATGTGTTACGTAGATTCTAATATCTCAAGTGGTAGGATTAGATTCAAGTAGTTTTAGAAATTTTAAAGTTTTAGGAATAAACTATTGAAACTTCTTTGACTGGAGTCATCGAAACAGAGTCGTGAAGAATCTGTAGTGTGACATGTTTTCTTCCTAATTGATAGAAAGAAAGAAATATTTTACTCTTAAATTACCGACTAATGAACCCTTACATCATAGCCACTATATCATATTAGATGTCACCCATGTATCAGAATCCGATTTCATTGAAAGCTCTGCTGAATATTTTACTCACTTTTCAACTAAAGGTCTAGGGATGTTAACAACTTTGCTTCGCCTGAAAGATATGTAGAGTTGCAGACAAAACTACAATCCAATTTCAGTCTGTCTTCCTGCAATGTGTTCACACACAAGATAACCAGACTAAGCTTATTTAATCCACTCAAAATTACCCTTCCACAAACCCCATTAAGCTCAAGAATGGAAGCCACTAAAGACTTGTTTCCTCATGTGGGTTCTGTTCTTGCCAGTATAATGTTTGTTTGAGCTATGTTTCGGCAGTATTCTTCTTATGAATTTAGGATGTTCTTTGAGAAATATTCCAAAAGATTGGTCATTTTCGTCTATGTAACACTCATCTCTAAAAACATAGCTCTAAGTGAAATATAGACCCAAAGAGACATACTAAAAATTCTACTTCACCACAGCGAATAATTAATCATGATATTTAAACTTATATTGTAAGTGTGCAAAAAGATGTAAAACATTCAACTGAATAACTTCACAACCCATATCATAAAGAAAATCTTAATAATATTATTCAACATATCCAAAGTGTTTGATATCAACTCCCAAACGAAAATAGTGCATAAATAAAAACATAGTCTCCAAAAACAAATACATAAAACTCAAATAACATAATGATATAAGTGCCCTCTTCATGCAACATTCTAAACTAGACAGTTGACTCTCCCATAAGTTTTACTACTCACCTCGTCTACTTACAAAACCACAACAAAGACACACAATATCTCAACTATAGTGTTCCATTATAACTTATAACGTGATTACTCTCAAATGTTTTCCAATATCCCAAATGCCCATGCAACTTACTATGACATACTCAAGCCCTAAACCATAAGCGGCGTTATCTCGGATAACTAATGTCTAAGTTGATCTAGACATCCCCGATACTTAAGCTAATGAATTTGGATGAATAAAGAAAATCTTTCATTCCCATTCAAGGTCACTTATATACATCAAAGTACAAATTCACATGTCAAGAGTTAAGCTGGTTGTACTTATATCAGCAAAAGCACAAAAAATAGAGCTCATCATCCATTTTAAATAAAATATCAACTAACAAAATAGTTGTGCTAACTTGGATTATATTAAAGGATACAAATAACCTCAAGTTACTAATAGTTTTCATCTACATGTACCTTTTTCTTGTTTATACAAAAAAAAAAAAAATCTGAAGAAATAGATACTGCTTAGTGTTAACACTTTCATAAGACTTTGAATATGTTAAATTATCTTCGGAACTATTATTGAAAAGAATTTAAAAACTGTCATGATGTAGAATTACTCTTATTTAGAATGAAAATTAGTAGCATTCCAATTCAAATGAGTTTTGAATTTAGGGTATCACAGTTTGACTTCTAACTCAGCTTCCAGCTCACATCAATTGAGAATAATAATAATCAGTCACTTGTTCTAAGCATGGACGATCATGAAGTAGTTTTCCAACAACTTTTCTGATGACTTCTCCAGCAAAGTCATTGTCAATCGAGCGAACCAAGCTCAATCTCTAACTGGTTATTCAAAATTTAGGCTGAGTTTGAATAGATTCTTGTTTAGGGTCGGTTCAACTCGAATCTACCCCTATTGCTCACTGTCAATCTTGCATCCAATGGTGAAGTTATGAATTCCATAAAGCTAAATACACTCTCAACTTCGCTATATAAGCAGAATAAGGAATAAATTCATATTTTTTAAAATTTCTTTACAGATTTTTGCTTGAATTAAAGCCATTTTTCACCATATACCTCAATGAATGAAAGTCATTATCTCTTACAAAGATGAACAACTTTAATTTCTTTGGTTATGGAATATAAAGATTGCAGCAAGTGCATAAAATTGAAGCAGATTCAAAGATGGTAGGCTCAGGCCGAATATATTTTCTTCGGTAAATGACAGAATGAATGAGGCAACAACACACAGAAGAAACTAAGGAAATTGAATGGCAATGAATCTAGTCTTTGCGGTTCCTTCTAACCAATATTTATTTATTTTATTATTATTATTATTTTTTTAAGGAGGAACCCTTATATAAGTTGGAGAATCTAACCACAGCAAAGAGGTAAAAACTTATATTGAATGACCAGTTTCACAATCATTGTATCAAATAAATCACTGCTAATATGTTTCAAACTGATATCCTCTTTGTTGCTTGGAGCCCTACTTTTATCACACAAATTAACCCTTGCAATCCTTTACTTAAACTTTACTTGTTTGATCTGACCTCGAATTTGAGTTTGAATAATATAGATAGATTACAACCCTAATTGACATTCCTGGTAAGTATGAGGATTGAGGAGTGTCAAACATATATATATATATTCTGGTGTGGCTTCTCTGCTGATAAGACAGACCAGGCTATAACTCATGTTAAGATTGATCCAACCAAACTGTTGAACAGTCTTCAATGTTCTGAAATTTGTCATCTATACAGATTTAATCTTTCAAGACGAGAGATGTACTATTAAGTATGTTTTATGTTGTGTAGACATGGATTCCTTCAATTTTATATATTTTATTTAATCACATAGATTGATTCCTTAATCGAAACACATGTTTAGAATTCCTCAAACCCAGGGCGAGGAGTGATAAATTTATTCCAGAGGGCCAAAAATAAATTGAGAAAGTTTGTTTAAAAGGGGTTAAAACGTCAAAGTGGTTCCCATACGATCTCAAATGTCTTTTGACTTGGGTTTATATGAAACTTTGGATTTGATACCAAATGACACATCCTTTGGAGAGCAATATCCTAAACTAGCTATTGAGATGGTAAAATCCAAAGTTATATAAATTTCATATCAAAAACTCATACTTTGTAATACGAGATGCAAGTCTCATACTGCACATTGAAAGCGGAAAAGAAGCTTTTCAACCTTTCAAAATTTTCATTATGTTGAGACACTAGATGAGCATAAGGAGCCACAAATAATTCTTTATTTGAATATTTTAAGTTTTAGACAAAAAATAGGCTAATGGACCATTGCCCACCCAAGTTTTAGCTCAATCTCAAAAGCATACCCACTTCTCTTCAAAAACTCAAACACTCACCCATAAACCAACTTCTATTAGAATTTTCCGTTAAGGTTAAGAGTAAAATCATCATTTTACTAATAATAATGAAAAATATATAATTTATTTCATTTCCCCCCTAGATATTAAAAACTCGCATTTCACTTCCCAACCTCAACTTTGAAAAGTTAACTCCCCCCCCCCCCCCCAAATCTTTAGGGTTTTCTCCCCTCTCTAGTCTCTGTCAACGGTGGTCATCATTGTCTCCACTTTTAGCCCTGCAATCCCCCTCCTCGGTAGAGAACATCAATGGAGATTAAGAACTTTGGCTCCATCGACAAAGACAAGTCTTATCGTCTCTTCCTTGACAGAGACAAAAGACAACGAATCTTTTGCCTTCATCATCTTTTGGCTCCATCGACGAAGAGACAAAGATGAATCCTCAATAAAGAGATGAGACGACTTTGTCTATAGAAACGAAGTTCCTCATCTCTGTCAACATCCTCTTTCGAGGAGGGGGACGACCAGGCTAAAGGTGGAGACGATGGCAGCACCATTGACGGAGACCAAAGAAGGGAGAAAACCCTAGGGATTTTTTTGATGAAGGGGGAAGTTACTTTCCAAAGTTAGGGGTGGGGGTTGAAATGCAAGTTTTTAAAATCTATGGGAAAAATTAAATAAAATTATATATTTTTTACTATTATTGATAAAATAAAAATTTTACTTTTATACCTAATAAAAAATTCTAATGGCAATTGGCCCATGAGTGGGTGTTTGGGTTTTGAAAAGATGTGAGCATGTTTTTGAGATTGAATTAAAACTTGGGTGGGGAAAAGTCCTCTGGCCCTAAAAATTATATAAACTTTTTTGACTCAGTCATCCCTAGAGAGATGTGAAGAATCTATGGCATTGAAAATTTTCTTCCTAATTCAGAGGAAGATCAATTCACTAACAGAAAATTAGTAGTTGACGATTGGAAGATTGGAATTAATCTTTGTGACAATAAACCGATCACAGGAGAGAAAGTAACGGAGAATATCCATCGTCTGATGAGTGGAAAATCAAGTGAAGAATGGAGGAAGAATGTAAGTGGGATGGGAAATATATTAGAGAAAGCATTGTCCAAAGATGGATCATCAGAAAAAAATTTCAACCATTCATCAACGATATGAAGGTCAAAATTCTAAAGAAACGCATAGCTTAAGTTAACATTATTGTGCTTCATCTTATAATTTATGCATCATGGGGAGTTTATTAGTGTTCTTACTATTTTCTTTTTTTTTTTAATTTATAATAAGAGTAATATTACGTGTGTTTATAGTATTTAGATAATATTTTACTATTATTCAAATATTGTTACCTATATTTCATTACTAGTGAATCATGTAGGGTCTCAATTATTTGAATTCTCAATTATTGTTATTGGCATGAAGACAAAGTAGATAACAGTCCCAAGAACCCGATATTAAATAATAATACTTTTTAATCTAAAATTAATGCATCTTCCAGCTTTGGCTTTTTATGTTTTCTGGTAAAAGTCATCTCATGAGGTTTTCTTAATGCTTATTACTTTTTCTAAATGCCTTTTTTTTTAATTTCATATTTAACATAAACTTCTTAAGTTATGATATATTTTTCAGGGCAAGCACAAGCTCACACTGTCACATTTTATGTGCATAACAAATGCCCCTTTCCAGTATGGCCTGCAACTGCCCCTAACAATGGCCAGCTGGTTATTGAAGATGGTGGTTTCTGCCTGTGAAACTGGTGACTGTGATGGAAGACTTCAATGCAATGGCCTAATAGGCAGACCACCAGCCACATTAGTTAAGATTTCACTACAAGCCTATAAAGGCAAGCCAAATTACTATGATGTGAGCTGAGTTGACGGCTATAACCTCCCTGTAACGGTGGCACCAAGGCAAGTATCACCAAATTGTACAATTTCTGGCTGCAAGAAGAATCTCAACACTGGCTGCCCACAATAATGAAGCTAAGTAAAATATGCAGTGCTGCTGAAATTTATTTTTGATATATTGAATATGTTGACAAACTTTCTTATCCATTTTGAATTGTTTTAGTTTGAATTTAGTTGGAATGTAACCAATGCAGCTTGGAGTTGTTAGAGCAGGTAAGTTTTTGGTTTGCTTTGTAAGAAATTGGATGGTTTAGCTTAATTTGAGCTGCTGTGTACTTGTATTTAGTAAGATAGGATGTATATCAATGTATTATTAAAGTAATGAAAAAAGCAGTGACTTTTGACAGCCAAAAAGACTTCCTCCGTTCCAACTCTGATTTTTCTTCTTTTCTCCTCTGTTTTTTGCGTTTTTTCATGCTTTCTTTGCATACAAATCTCCATTAAAAACCAACAATTGGTATCAGAGCCTTCTGTCTTTGTAAAGGCCTGTGTCAAGGAAGATTTGTAGAAGTGTTAGAAAGAAGGAACTCAGCAGTAACCATGGCTTCCAGCAACTTTACAGGAGTGACTGCACCAGTTTTTTCTGGTGAAAACTATGCAGCCTGGGCAGTAAAAATGAAAGCCTATTTGAGAGCTTTCGATTTGTGGGATGTAGTTGAAGTGGATAAGCAGCCAAATCCACTGCCTGAGAATCCAACACTGAACCAGATTAAACATCACTCTGAGGAGACAGCAAAGAGGTACAAAGCTTTGTCTTGTATCCATTCTGCTGTTTCAGAAATTATGTTTGCAAAAATCATGGCTTGTGAAACAGCAAAGGAGGCATGGGATAAGTTAAAACTAGTTTCCATGGCAGTGAAAAATCAAAGCAAATGCAGATTTTCAACTTAAAGAGAGAGTTTGCTTTACTTAGAATGAAAGATGGAGAATCAGTCAAAAGTTTCATTGATAGATTGATGAAGATAGTGAACCAGCTCACTCTTCTTGGAGAAATCACTTCTGAAAGTAAGGTTGTGGAGCAAGTGTTAGTAAGTTTACCAGAAAAATTTGAAGCAAAGATTTCCTCCTTGGAAGATTCAAAGGATATGAGCACTATGACCATTTCAGAATTGTCCAATTCATTGCAAGCTGTGGAATTGAGACAAGCCTTTAGAGATAATGTTACAATCTCTGAAGGAGCATTTACAGCAGCCCAATCATCAAAAACACAACCTGGTTTCAGTTCAAACAAGCAGTATGTTAACAAGAAAGGAAAGGAGAAGAAGGATGGATATGATAAAAGGCAAAGAGGAAAGAAAGGCAGGTTCCCACCTTGTCTGCATTGCAAAAAAAACTAGCCATACAGAAAAATATTGCTGGTATAGGCCTGAGATTAAGTGTAGAGGATGTAAGGAGTTTGGTCATATGGAAAAGGTGTGCAAGAACAAAGGAAAAACAACTCAGCAGCAAGCTCAAGTTGCTGAAAATTTGCAAGAGAAGGAGGAGCATTCTGAAGAGCAGTTGTTTACTGTGGACTGCCATAATGCTCAATTTCATTCTCGAAATTGGCTACTAGACAGCGGATGCACTAATCATATGACCTTTGATAAAAGCCTTTTTATCAACCTTAGAAAGAGCAAAATTTCCAATGTCAAAATTGGAAATGGAGAGCTATTGCAAGTGCAAGGAGTGGGCACAGTGGCTGTCAAAACAATTTTAGGTACAAGATTGATCAATGATGTGTTACTTGTTCCTGGTATTGCTCTTTATCTTCTGAGTATTGGTCAAATGTTAGAAAATAATTATTCTCTAAAATTTGACAATAAAAAATGCCATGTGTATGACTCAAAAGGAGTAGAAGTAATGATGGTAGATATGATGCATAGAAGTTTTTGTTTAGAGCTAAATGATGTGAATGCTCAAGCACTTGTTAGTAGTGGTGATGAATCAATTAAATGGCATAAAAGATTAGGCCATTTTCATGAACATGGACTCAAATTGATGACTGAGAAAGAACTTGCTGTTGGAATGCCAAAGGTGGCAATGATGAGGAAAATTTGTGAAGCTTGTCAATTGGGAAAGCAAACAAGGCTTGCTTTTCCAAAGAGTGAAGCATGGAGGGCCAAGGAGAAGTTGCAGTTAGTGCACACTGATGTGTGTGGCCCTATGTCAGAAAATTCCTTAAATGGCAGCAAGTATTTTGTATTGTTCATAGATGATTTTAGTAGGATGTGTTGGGTGTATTTCATCAAACAAAAATCTGAAGTTATTGATGTGTTTGTGAACTTCAAGAAGTTTGTAGAGAATGAATGTGGATGCAAACTAAGAATGATAAGAAGTGACAATGGAGGAGAGTATACTAATGAAAAATTTGAGAAATTTTGCAAGGAAAATGGCATCAAACACCAGCTCACTGTCCCATATACTCCTCAACAAAATGGGGTGAGTGAGAGGAAAAATAGGACTGTTATGGAGATGGAAAGATGTCTTTTGTTTGAAAGCAATCTACCAAAGAAATTTTGGGCAGAAGCAGTAAATACTGCAGTCCATTTGCTCAATAGGCTGCCAACAAGAGCATTAAAAGATAAAACACCTTATGAAGCTTGGTTTGGTTCAAAGCCAAATGTAAGTTATGTGAGAATATTTGGTTGTGTTTGTTGGACTTTTATTCCAGAAATGAAGAGAGAAAAATTGAGCAAGAAGGCTGAGTTAGGTGTATTAGTGGGCTATAGTGACAAGTCCAAGGCATATAGAGTATATCATCCTTCAAATGGTAAAATTGGCATTCACAGAGACTTAAAGTTTGATGAAGAATCAGTGTGGAATTGGGAAATAAATGCAGCCCAAAGGAAGATAAAGGAGGAGCCAATTGTGCACAATGAAAGAAAAACAGAAAGTGAGCAGCAAAATAATAGTGATGATGAAGATAAAACAGTCAAGATGAAATCACTTGCTGATATTTATAGCAGGTGTAATTTGGCAATGATTGAACCTACCAATTATGAAGAAGCTTCAAAGTTTTCTGGTTGGAGGGCAGCCATGCAGGAGGAGATAAAAATGATACAGAAAAATGAAACCTGGAAATTGGTTGATAGGCCACTTGATAAACATGTTTTAGGTGTCAAGTGGATTTACAGGACAAAACTAAATGCTGATGGTTCTGTAAACAAGTTAAAGGCAAGGCTTGTAGTGAAAGGCTATGCACAAAAGAAGGGTGAAGATTATTCTGAAACCTTTGCACCAGTTGCAAGGTTTGATACTATTAAACTTCTAATTGCATTGGTTGCTCAAAAGGGCTGGTTTCTTCATCAATTAGATGTCAAGTCAGCTTTTCTGAATGGTGACTTGAATGAAGAAGTGTACATAGAGCAGGCTCCTGGGTTTGTGAGAAAAGGAGATGAAAGAAAAGTGTGTTTGCTGAAGAAAGCCTTATATGGCTTGAAACAGGCTCCAAGAGCCTGGTATAGTAGAGTAAACACTTATTTGGTGAAGCTTGGTTTTGTGAAAAGCTTGAATGAAGCTACATTATATGTGAAGTCAAAAAATGATGATGTGTTAATAGTATCCATTTATGTGGATGATCTTCTGATTACAGGGAGCAATGCAAATTTGATCACTTGGCTGAAACTAGAAATGCAAAATACATTTGAAATGACTGACTTAGGAAGACTCAATTTCTTCCTTGGCATTGAAGTTTTGCAATCAGAATCTAGTATTTTCATTAGCCAACAGAAATATGCTAAAGAATTAGTGAAAAGGTTTGGTATGGAGAATGCAAAAGGGGTTGACAATCCTCTTGTAGTAAGTCAGAAACTAAAAAAGAATGATGGATTTCCAGAAATTGAATCTGCTGTCTTCAGAAGTTTGATAGGATGTTTGCTTTATCTAACAGCTACTAGACCTTATATAATGTATGCAACAAGTTTGCTTTCAAGGTTTATGCAAAGACCAAGCCAAGAGCACTTTAAAGCAGCAAAAAGGGTCCTCAGGTATGTTAAGAACTCTGCTGATCTTGGAATATTATACAACAGAAATTTGGAGGTCAATCTACATGGTTTTGTTGATAGTGACTGGGGTGGCTCAATGGATGATTTAAAGAGCACCTCTGGTTACATTTTCTCTCTTGGATCAGGATCAATTTGCTGGAATTCAAGAAAACAAAGTGTTGTTGCTCAGTCTACTGCAGAAGCAGAATATATAGCTGCTGCTTCTGCAGTAAATCAAACCATTTGGTTGAGAAAGATATTAGGTGATTTACATGAAAAACAAATGAATGCAACACCTATTTATTGTGACAACAAGTTTGCTGTGGCTATAACTAAAAATCCAGTTTTTCATGGCAAAACAAAGCATATAAAGATCAAGTATCATGCAATAAGGCAAGCAGAAGAAGAATCTGAAATCCAGCTAATTCACTGCAGTTCAGAAGAGCAACTGGCTGACCTGTTGACAAAGGCTGTTAGCACAAATAAATTTGTTCAACTAAGGAACAAATTGGGAATGGTAAGTAAGTTTGTCAAGGAGGAGTAATGAAGCTAAGTAAAGTATGCAGTGCTGCTGAAATTTATTTTTGATATATTGAATATGTTGACAAACTTTTTTATCCATTTTGAATTGTTTTAGTTTGAATTTAGTTGGAATGTAACCAATGCAGCTTGGAGTTGTTAGAGCAGGTAAGTTTTTGGTTTGCTTTGTAAGAAATTGGATGGTTTAGCTTAATTTGAGCTGCTGTGTACTTGTATTTAGTAAGATAGGATGTATATCAATGTATTATTAAAGTAATGAAAAAAGCAGTGACTTTTGACAGCCAAAAAGACTTCCTCCGTTCCAGCTCTGATTTTTCTTCTTTTCTCCTCTGTTTTTTGCGTTTTTTCATGCTTTCTTTGCATACAAATCTCCATTAAAAACCAACACACAAGAGCTCCAAGTTGTGAACAAAAATGGGCAAGTAGTGGCTTGCAAAAGTGCTTGTTTGGCATTCAATCTTGACTCATTTTGTTGCAGGAATGAATATGGAACCCCAGAGAAGTGCAAGCCTAACTTATACTCGAAGATTTTCAAGGATGCTTGTCCTGCTTATTATAGTTATGCATTTGACATGCCACCACCATTGATAAATTGTGCTTCCAAAGAATATGTGGTAACATTTTGCCATTCTAGTTGGGGCAAAATTGATGCCAATATATCTTCTATATAGAGCACTTTTTATGTATCATTTGTTCAATTATGGTCGTTTTCTGAATTGAGTTCCAATTGTTTGGTGATGTTTGATGCTTAAAGCTTACATGAATAAATGTATTAGTTGGTTCATTTAGATTCAAGATTGTATTTCACATCAATGTTAACGTTGGCCGGTGGTTTTTCTTGTATTAAATTTTTCATATAAACATTTGTGTTCCTGTATTGAGTGTTTGCGTATTTTTGTCTTCTTACTTTGGGTTTCCTGACATCAACTTATTAGAAACCCCGGATTACGCAAAATTTAGTCCATTCAAAGCTGTGTATTATTTGCGGAAATAATGGAGTCAAAAGAGAAAGCTGCACATGTTTTTAATTTCTTTCACGTTGTGAGAAAATAACACTATTGGAAACTTGGCTTTGAAATTTCCAATATATAGACTCCAGTTAACTTGTTGGCAGGATGAATGAGACAAGTCTCACATAAGACACAAATACATATAAAGGACGATGAACCTGAAACTGACTCAGACGTCCGAAGTTTAAGTATTTCCACAATGGGGGCCCCTCAGAAGCTCATGAGGGCCAATGGTGAGTAGCTTAATGACTTGATCAGCAATTCACAGGACTCTATATAATCCTTTCCATCTTGAGAGTCTAAAGAAGAGAAAAAATTATATCAGAAAGAAAAAGAAACAGAGCAAAATGTTGACTATGGGAGAGTTATGGGCCACTAACAAGGATAAGCTTCAAATTTGCCACGAAGAAAGAGGATATTTTATTTGTTATTAAATTGAAGATAAATGTGATTTTATTTAAAAGTTTACGTTGAAAAGAAAAAAGAGAGAGAAGATATTTTCCTTTAAAGCCAAAAGGCAGATTTTGAGTATTGATTTTAGAAAGAGAAGAGTTATTGAGAATACGACTATAATAGTAAAGTAGTGTTGTTCATATAATTTCTTTTATTAAAGAATTTGAGTAGGTTTTGTATGAGAGCTTAAAACATATAAGAGTTGTGTAGATCTTTACTCTTAACCAGAGGGACATCTGATTCTGAAATTTTGATATAAAGTGTGAGTGATTTTTCACATATTAAATTTTGATATAAAGTGCGAGAGACTGTTTAACAATTGAAGAATGAATAAAAAGTGATCAATTAAGGAAATTGAAAAAAAAAATTTGTATCTATTTAAGTGTATGTTTTCTATTGAGGACAATTATTTTTGTTATAATATTTTGAAATTTGAGAAAAAAAAAACTATGTATTTAAGAGTTTATTCGGTTAAGAAATTTATAAATTATGTTGTACGTTTTTGTAGTTTTGGGGTGTTACACATATGCCCTTGATGTGGTCCTATTTTCTGCTAGATATTTGACAGCAACAGGTTCCTTGGCAACTTTCTGTCACTCGTGGCCTACCGTAGATTTTCATGGTCGGTGGAATAAAAGTAATGCCACGTGCATAAGAATAACATATTATTCAAAGATGGCGGGCTGGAAATAAGTATATATACTTGAGTTAGTTACGGGATGAAAAGACAACAAAAACAGTGACAGAAAAACAAATGAAAAAGAATGGCCATCCTTTTTCATTTGTAACTCTTGTTTAATACTAAAGGACCCTTACATTAGTGCAATGATATCATGCTAAACGTCATCAATGTATCATAATACAATTTCCAGACATCTGCTAAGTGTTCTAATCAGAATTCAGCTAAAGTCCAAAGTTTTAAGTTAAATAGCCTTATAACAACGGTATTAGGAACTTTTGTGAAGTTTCCATGTTCCCTTTGTTACAGTTGTAACTTCAAATGATCCTACTTTTATTAATTGTATACTGTTTTATCCCATTTTGTAGTTTGTATATTAATGTGCAGGACTTTTTGTGAATGTTGACAGAAAACAACTGAAGTATTTTACAGGAAAAAGCTTACAAAATTATTTGAAGATAATGGTTTCATCCCTAAGGAAGGCCACAGAAGGATTTCAGGAAAGTTTCTTTCAGTTGTGGTTTTCTGCTGGTTATACATACCAGGCTACAATTTGTGTTAGAAGCTAGGGTTTTTAGTGAACTTTGTCCCAATTTAGAGGGTAAGGCCGTGCATATAAAGGGTAGAAAGAGTTGTAAAAGAGGGGAAAATTAGAGTAATGGGCAGCTTAGATGTAGTAAGCGTTTTAGGCCAATTTGAGAGGTTTTCAATACCTTAAATTGTTGGAACTGAAGGCCCCGCATCCTCGAATTGCTGATTTGTTGTGTTATTAGCTGTTTTTGGTTAAATTGATTAGGGATCCTATCATTATGTTATGATTGATCCAACCAAATTGATGAGGTAATTAAGATGAAACAAACAAAGGGATTCTATCTGTATCAAAGATTGAAAACTGCTATGGAATCTGACTCCCTGCCACAGATTCAGATCCAAAAGCAATTGCTAATGGAAGATCAAATTTATTATCTTTGAATCAGAGATTTCAGAAGCAAGTAACTATAGATTATAGCCTTCGAGAAGTAAATTCCCATTAAGTTGTTTTCATCTGCATGTCTATTTTTCTTGTTTATACAAATAAGAATTTCTCAAGAAATGGGTACTGCTTAGTGTTAAACACTCGCAGAAGAATTTTAGTTTCAAATATCTTCTAGGGAACCCAAGAAAACAAATAAACAAGTAACTAGGGTGAACGTGCATGATTCTGATTATTTCTATTCCTGGTAGAAATAGAACAATGACAATTTCTATGCTCTTGCTCTAGACAACTTGTTTGCATTAAATATATATATATAATTTTAAAGAATTCTTCCAAGTACCTGAGAAAGTACCTGATATGTGTGTTTCTGCAAACCTACTCGGTCATGAGATGAAAATTAAGAAGAAACATCGTATGTAATTAACTTCTGATTGTGTCTCTTTCACGCATGATCAACTTCAGTTTTCATTTGTATTAGAGCGGTATAATAGTCAAAGCTGGCAGGCTGATACATCGTATTTATATGGTCAAATTTTGTTGTTTCTTCTGTTGTTATATCCACCTAATACTAATTTTTAATTTCAAGCTGGAAACAACCTAGGAAAAACAGGCTTTTTCTTGCTTGAACAGCAAGCAACAGGGATCTATATAACAGTAGACACGCAAGTTCTGAAAGAGCAAGAAAATAGAGCAAAATGGTAACCATGGGGGAGTTCTGGGTTACTCTAACCTCAGTTGTAGCTGCAACAGCTATGTTTAGAACTTACTTCCCTTATGAAATTTGGCTCTATGTTGAAAGATTTATCCACAAATTGATTCGCTTTTTTAATCCTTACATTGAAATTACATTTCATGAATACTCTGGTAAATATCTCAAGCGTAATGAAGCCTTCACCGACATAAGAAACTATCTCAGTACTAGAGCCACTTTGTGTGCAAAAAGATTTAAGGCTGATGTTGTGAAAGATAGCAAGTCTTTAATTCTCAGCATGGAGGAAAGAGAAGAGGTAACAGATATGTTTAAAGGGGTCAAAGTCTGGTGGGAATTGCGTCATAAGGCCCCTCCCAAAACACAATCATTTTCTTGGTATGGAAGCGACGACGATAAGAGGTATTTCAAGCTCATATTCCATAAACGTCATCAAGAACTCATCACAGGGACTTATGTTCAGCATGTGCTTGCTGGTGGAAAGGATGTTGCAGTGAGGAACCGCATTCGAAAGCTATTCAATAATAATCCTAGCAAGAATTGGTATGGCTGGAGACAATCAAAGTGGAGTCATGTACATTTTGAGCATCCTGCAACATTTGATTCATTGGCAATGGAGAGAAAGAAGAAGGAAGAGATCAAGAATGACCTCAAGAAGTACAGTGAGGGGAAAGAGTACTACACAAAAATCGGGAAGCCTTGGAAGAGAGGGTATCTTCTTTATGGTCCTCCAGGAACTGGCAAATCCACCATGATTGCTGCGATCGCTAATTTTTTAAACTATGATATCTATGATCTTGAACTTACCACAGTCATGGACAACTCAGAGTTGAAAAATCTTTTGATCGAGACAACAAATAAATCTGTCATAGTTATAGAGGACATTGATTGCTCGCTTGATCTTACTGGTCAGCGCGAGAAGAGAAAGGGGAAAGATGAGGATAAAGAAGAGCAAAGTCCCATTGAAAAGAAGATGAAAGAGGAAGGTGAGAACAAAGTAAGCAAGGTCACTTTATCTGGGCTTCTGAATTGCATTGATGGCCTTTGGTCAGCTTGTGGGGGAGAAAGAATCATTGTGTTCACTACTAATTATGTGGACAAGCTTGATCCAGCACTTATCAGGAGAGGAAGGATGGACAGGCATATTGAAATGTCCTACTGTTGCTTTGATGCATTCAAGGTTCTAGCTAAGAATTATTTACATATTGACTCACATGAATTGTTTGCAGAAGTTAGCAGTCGGTTGGCAGAAACCAATATGATACCTGCAGATGTAGCAGAGCATTTGATGCCGAAGTCTGATGAAGATGATGCTGAGACTTGTCTGAAGAATCTGATTAAAGCTCTCAAGGTGGCGAAGAAGGAAGCGATAAAAAAAGCTGAGGAAGAGGCGCGCTCAAAGGCCGAGAAAGAGAAGGAGGGGGACAAGTGTACTTGCTCTGCTAAGAAGGATATGAAGGGTGATGAAACATCAACTAAATCTGTGAAAGAGAATGGTTTCATCAACCAGGAAGATAAAGGCATGGAGAACTGATCTTGAATTCTACCCAGAATTCAAGCAACGATGGTTTCACAACTTGTGAAGAATTGGATATAATCTTGCATATTTGGTGTACAGTGTGTGTATCTTGCAGAATAAGCAGCTGAATTGCATAGTGATTGCTTATTGTAAATATGCTGGAGCTAACTAGCAGCAAGGCAATATTGGTTTTAGTTTGTATTGTGTGTAGATCATGATACTGTTTGTATATAAGTCAACAAAATGTTGTTTCACTCAATTTATCTTATATGTTTATATCTATCTATCCAAGTTGTGGTGTCAAGCTGCAAATAACTGTGGAACGAGAATTGGGAGGACTGGTGCCTTGAACTGCCGGTGTCTACTTGTATCAATCCAAATTCATGTAATGAGAATATTGTATTCATTCATTGAGTGTGATTACATTACTACTACATTCATATACATTGTTCTTTGTTATAGATTTATATTACCGAACCCAAAGATAATCCGATCCGAACAATATAAACGCTGAAAACAGGAAAAAATATAGCAACACGATTTACTTGGTTCGGATCTCGTAAACGAAATCCTACATCCAAGGTAGAGGTGTTCCTCTAGTCAAATCCATTAATATTAAGTTCGATTACAATATACACACACGGATCTCTCACTGTACATCAAAACAATATACAAGCAAATACACGACAATACAAAGTCAAAGAGAACCTGACTTCACCATAGAGACACCGCCGATCGAACTCAGAGAGCAAACTCAGCCACATAGCAGCCACAAGACGCACAAAACAGAGAAGGAAATATACAACAGCCTCACGCCTCCCTTTCTCTCTATATCTCCAGTAGTCGG
The DNA here is from genome assembly GCF_011075055.1 of Mangifera indica. Taxonomy (NCBI): domain Eukaryota; kingdom Viridiplantae; phylum Streptophyta; class Magnoliopsida; order Sapindales; family Anacardiaceae; genus Mangifera; species Mangifera indica. The sequence goes on along the minus strand of NC_058151.1, from coordinate 14,386,635 downwards.
CCAAATATAATGCTTATATACTTAGGTCAACACAAGTGAACACCCAGCAGAATTACCACACTACCCTCACTTACTAAATGAAATGACCCATGCATCCTTAAGCTCTAATTACGTTACTGCCCTTATAGTTTTTAAACAAATATTACAAACTCCACCTTGTTTGAAAACTACAAGACTCAAACATGAATTTAAACTAGCCAAAACACCTCTGTAAGACAGACTCACAACTTTCCAATTTGCAATAAGTCTAAGGCATCCTTAAACTTATTTATTGGAACTACCTTTGTCAAAATATCAACAGGATTTACCTCTGAAGCAATTTTCTCCAAAATTACCTGACCTCTAGACAAAATTTCCCTTATAAAATGCAACCTAACATCTATATGCTTTGTTCTCTCATGAAAAGCACTATTTTTAGACAGATGTATTGCACTTTGTGAGTCACAATAGATCACAGGAATACCACAATGCAGCCCCAACTCTTTTGTTATACCTTTCAGCCACAAAGCTTCTTTTGTAGCCTCTGTCAATGTAACATATTCAGCTTCTGTTGTAGACAAAGCAACAATATGTTGAAGACAACTCTTCCAGCTTATCACATTATCTCCAAATGTGAAAATTTAGCCATTCAGAGACCTCCTCTTGTCTAAATCTGCAGCATAATCTGAATCACAGTATCCTTTAACATATAAACTGTTAGTATCAGATGCAATATATACAATACCAAAATCACAAGAACCTTTCAAGTATCTCAACACCCATTTCACAGTATTCCAGTATGCTTTACAAGGTTTTCCCATAAACCTACTCACCAAACTAATTGCATAAGCAATATCAGGCCTGGATCCTATCATAACATACATTAAACTACCTACCACATTTGCATAAGGAACCTTTTTCATATATTTAGATTCATCAGTAGGTAAATCATGCAAAACAGACATCAATTTGAAATGAGCACCTATAGGAGTATTAACAGATTTAACATCATGCAAACCATACAATTCAAAAACCTTTTTAACATATTCAGATTGAGACAGAGTTAAAATACCTTTAATTCTATCTCTATTAATATCTATTCCTAAGATTCTTTTTGCATGTCCTAAATCTTTCGTTTCAAATTCATCTTTTAACAATTTTTTCAACCTATTCAAATCACTTATTTTCTTTGAAACAATAAGCATATCATCCACATATATCAACAAGTAAACATAGTTGCATGTTTCAATTTTACAAAAATAAACACAATTATCAAAGTTACTTCTAGAAAAGCCAATGGAGAGCATATAGTCATCAAACATTTTATACCATTGTCTTGGTGACTGTTTTAGGCCATATAATGACCTTTTTAGTAAGCAAACCATATCTTCAGATCCAGATTTTTCAAAACCTTCTGGTTGCTCCATATAAATCTACTCTTTTAGATTACCATGAAGGAAGGCAGTAGTAACATCTAGCTGTTCAAGTTTTAAATCAAATAACACCACAATAGATAAAATAAGCCTTATTGATATATGTTTAACAACAGGTGAAAAAATCTCATGATAGTCAATTCCTTCTACTTGGGAAAAACCTTTTACAACAACTCTAGCCTTAAACCTTCCATTTTCAAAGCCTGGAGTAGCAGGTTTTCTTTTAAAAACCCATTTACAACCTATAATCCTTTTATTTTTAGGTCTTTTAACAAGAATCCATGTGTTATTTTTATGCAGAGAATCAATTTCAGCTTGCATGGCATTTAACCATTCCTTTTTGTGTTTACTCATATAGGCTTGTTTGAAATTTAAAGGGTCATTCAATTCAATGCAATCACCTATATTAAATGCATATGATATAAGATCTACATGAGCATATTTAGATGACAGTTTAATAGCTCTTCTAGTCCTATCTCTAGCCAATTGATAATCAGAAAAATCACTGTCTAAACTACTTTGACTCTGACTCTGTGATGGTTGCTGGTTCAAACCCCTATCTTCATACTTTGAAGTATGAATTGGATCTGAGCCTAAACCAGGTCCATCACTTGACTCAATACTAGCTGAATTTCTCAAGTCAGAATTCTCCACCTCAATATAAACCTGTTTAGACTAAAATTGGTTAGAGATAAACAGATCTTTATAAAAAGAAAATTCATTAAACACAACATCCCTGCTAACCACACATTTTAATTCATCAATTAACCAAACTTTATAACCCTTAGTCCCTGTAGGGTATCCTAAGAAGGCAGCCTTTAAGGCTCTAGGGTTCAGTTTACCTTGTTTCACATGGATATAGGCAAGGCATCCAAAAGATCTCTAGTGATTTAAATTTGGTGGTTTACCAAACCACAATTCAATAGGAGTCTTAAAATTAATAGCAGAAGAGGGTGATTTATTAATCAAATAACAAGTAGTAGCAACTGCTTCAGCCCAAAATTTCTTACTCAATCTTGAGTCAGCTAACTTGCATCTTACTTTGTTCAGAATGGTCTTATTCATTCTCTCTACAAGACCAATTTGCTAAGGAGTGTCTGCACAGGTTCTATGTCTCAAGATTCCAAATTGTTTACAAAAATCAGTAAACTGTTTATTTCAAAATTCGAGACCATTGTCTGTTCTTAAAACCTTTAGTTTCTTATTTGTTTGATTTTCAACAAGAGTTTTCCATTCTTTAAAAAATTCAAAAGCTTGATCTTTAGTTTTTAAGAAATAAACCCAAACTCTTCTTGAAAAATCATCCACAAAGGTTAGAAAATAATGAGCATTAGATAGAGAACTAGGTACCTGAGGAGAACCCCACAGATCTGAATGCACATAATCAAGAATGTTCTTTGATCTATGAGTAGCAGCTGCAAACCTCAACCTTTGTGACTTCCTTAAAACACAATTCTCACAAAACTCTAATGTAGAAATTCTGTTAGAATTAATCAAGTTTTGTTTACCAAGTTCTTGTAAACCTAAGAAACTAATGTGTCCTAGCCTTTTATGCCACAAAACAGTTTCATCCATCTTATCAGGTTTAGAAGACATTGAATCACTAACAGTTGTTCCTTCTAAAATGTATAACCCATTTATCAATTTTGCTCTCATTATTTTAAGCACACCTTTTTCAGATTTATAAGAATAACCATTGGAATCTAACCAACCTAAGGATATTAGGTTTCTTCTCAATTTAGGAACTAATCTAACATCATTGAGAATTTTAATAGAACCATTAGCAAGTTTCAGTTTAATAGCACCTATACCAGTTACCTCACATACATTATCATTACCCATTAAGACTTTTTCTCCATTTATCTGTTTTAAATCTAAAAACCAGTCTTTTCTAGGTGTCATGTAAAAGGTGCATCCTGAATCTAAAACCCATTCTTCCCTAGATAACCCCTCAGTTAAAACCAAAACTTCAGCACTGTCATAGCCATCAAGTAGATTTACAGACTCATGTTTCTCATTATTTGTAGGAAAATTCATTTTCTTTCTTTCAGGGCAGTTTCTTTTCATATGACCTTCTTTATGACAATTCCAACAAACTCTTTTTAGCCTAGATTTAGATCTATTATTTCTTTTATCTTTTTGTTGAAATTTCTTTTTTGTTCTGCCTCTTACTTGCAAGCCTTCACCTATGGTTTTCTTTTCTATCTTCATTTCTAAATCTTTTGACTTAAAAGCCCCTAAGACATCTTCTAAAGAAAGAGACTCTCTCCCATATTTGATAGCAGCTTTGACATCTTTAAAAGTTTCAGGCAGTGAGTTCAAAATAATAATGGCTTGATTTTCATCAGAAATTTTCTCTTCTATATTAGCCAAATTAATAGTAATTTTATTGAACTCATCTAAATTTTCTTCTAAAGACTTTCCTGGATCCATTTTAAAACCAAACAGTTGCTCTTTCAAATATATTTTATTAGTCAAAAATTTAGTCATATAAAGAGATTCAAGCTTCAACCATAATTTTGCAGCAGTATTAATATCATCAACTTATCTTAAAACATTATCAGATAGATGTAAAATAAGCAAGCTATAAGCAATTTCAAGTACCTCAGCCTTCTGAGATTCAGTCATATCAGAAGGTAAAACATTTATACCCTCCAAGGCTTTTGCACACCTTTGATGCACCAAAACAACCCTCATCTTTTTCCTCTAAATATTAAAATCATTTTTTTCCATTAAACAGTTCTATTTCCAGTCTTGTTGACCCCATTATGTTCTTTTTCTTTTTCTTTTAGTTTCTTTAATCCTACAAGTACTAAAAGAAAATACAGCAGTACCAAGAAAGTAGAGTACTCACAACAAGAACACAATCTTTCCGAAATATATTCAAATATATCACAAGACACAGCACATATATTTCATCAGAATATATTGCAAAACATGAAGACCAAACACGCTTCAAGATATACACAAGCAGCCAAATATAAACGAAAAAGAAACGAAAATAGATCACAAGATCACAGATCGAAAAAAATCTTTTGTGGCTCTGATACCACTTGTTATAGATTTATATTACCGAACCCAAAGATAATCCGATCCGAACAATATAAACGCGGAAAACAGGAAAAAATATAGCAACACGATATACTTGATTCGGATCTCGTAAACGAAATCCTACATCCAAGGCAGAGGTGTTCCGCTAGTCAAATCCACTAATATCAAGTTCGATTACAATATACACACACACGGATCTCTCACTGTACATCAAAACAATATACAAGTAAATACACGGCAATACAAAGTCAAACAGAACCTGACTTCATCGTAGAGACACCGCCGATCAAACTCAGAGAGCAAACTCAGCCACATAGCAGCCACAAGATGCACAAAACAGAGAAAGAAATATACAGCAGCCTCACGTCTCCCTTTCTCTCTATATCTCCAGTAGTCGGCCAAATATAATGCTTATATACTTAGGTCAACACAAGTGAACACCCAATAGAATTACCACACTGCCCTCCCTTACTAAATGAAATGACTCATGCATCCTTAAGCTCTAATTACGCTACTGCCCTTATAGTTTTTAAACAAATATTACATTCTTTGCAATTGAACCACACTATATACAATTCTGCAACCCTTGCTTGGTTTATTGAACCACACTATATACAATTCTGCAACCCTTGCTTGGTTTCTTTCCTGCTGTTACAGAATCTGTAAATATGTGCATTAGTAGATATAGAGATTAATTATAGGAATTAATTATGGTAGACGCAGATTTTAGGATCTCAATTATAGGAATCAAATATTTTGTTTCCTACTCTAGAATACCTAATATGTATATACAAACATATCTCTGTAATAGTATGTATATGAATAAAATATACTCTGAATTTCAGTTTCTTCATGGTATCAGAGCCTGGTTTGCCCAAGTGTACAAATTCAGAAATTTCCTAGCCCTAGAGAGCAATTTCGTAGTTCACCGGTGTAGAGTGGCCATTAGTTCTCACCGCCACACTAGAAAGAAGTGTCTTCGCCGATCGTCAGGTTCCCAGAATCCGGCCATCGGAAGCTCAGCGCGTGATCCACACGCGCCGCCTGTTCCTTCTGAAAACGAACACTCAGATCTCCTTTTCTGTGGCGCGTTGATTCTCACCGCCGACATAGTCAGACTCAGAAGACGCCGATCGTTCAGATCCCCAATCTTCCGTCGCATTTTGACATCGCACGCACCGTTGCCGTCGCCGGAACAGTCGCTGTCGATGAATCCCTCTTTCTGACCAGGGTATTTTCGCTATTTATTTTATTCAGCTATTTTGAGTACTATTATGACTGATATTAAACCGATAACCATGGCTGAGATGGTTCCTGTAATGTCAAAAATCACTGAACACAAGCTTAATGGTTCTAATTATCTGGATTGGAGTAAAACAGTTCGATTGTACTTGTTGAGTCTGGAGAAAGATGATCACCTTACACAAGCTCCTCCTACAGATGGTACTAGACAAGCATGGCTACGAGATGATGCTCGATTATTTTTGCAGATCCGAAATTCTATTGAAAGTGAGGTAGTCAGTTTAATTAATCACTGTGAATTTGTTAAGGAGCTAATGGAATATTTAGATTTTTTGTATTCTGGAAGAGGTAATCTTTCTCGCATATATGAGGTGTGCAAAGCTTTTTATCGTGCAGAAAAACAGGACAGAACCATCACATCTTATTTTATGGATTTCAAAAGAACTTATGAAGAACTTAATATGTTGTTACCTTTTAGTCCTGATGTGAAGGTTCAGCAAACTCAACGAGAACAAATGGCCATCATGAGCTTTCTAGCTGGTCTTCCATCTGAGTTTGAAACTGCCAAATCTCAGATACTTGCTAGTCCTGAAATTTCATCTCTGCATGACACATTTACTAGGGTACTTCGTACAGAAAACACCCCATCATTTCAGAGTAACAGTGCTCTTATTAGTCGAAGTGGTGCATTTGAAACTGGACGCTCATATAATAAAAATAGAGGAGGGAGCAGCAGCAACCGTGACAAAGTTATTGATCGTAATCATGAGTCAGGAGGGATTGTGTGCTATTACTGTCACGAGCCAGGCCATACAAAGCGTACTTGTAGGAAGTTGCAGAATCGGGCTTCAAAATCCCAATCAGCACATGTTGTAGCAACCAATATTGCTACCAATTCATTATCTGAAGAGACTATTATGATTTCTGCAGATGAGTATGCCAAGTTCTCCCAGTACCAAGAATCACTAAAGTCTTCATCAACTCCTATCACTGCCAGTGTTGAGTCAGGTAATCCAAATACATGTCTTGTTTCCTCCTCATCCAAGTGGGTCATTGATTCTGGTGCTACAGATCATATGACAGGTAATCCTAACCTTTTTTCAACCTTTCAGTCATTTGCATCCCCTTCTAATGTTACGTTAGCAGATGGATCAACATCATCTGTTCTTGGTTCTGGAACTGTTAATCTAACCCCATCAATTTCATTGTCATCTGTTTTGAGTTTACCACAGTTTTCCTTTAATTTAATTTCAGTAAGCAAACTCACTCGTGCGCTTAACTGTTATGTCTCATTCTTTCCTGATCATTGTTTATTTCAGGATCTTATGACGAAGCAGATTATTGGTAAAGGACATGAATCTGGGGGTCTCTATGTACTAGATATGCAAATGCCAAGGTCCATTGCTTGTTCCAGTGCCTTAACTCTATTTGAAGCTCACTGTCAGTTGGGGCATCCTTCTCTACCTATGTTGAAGACCCTATGTCCACAATTTCGTCATGTATCTTCGTTAGATTGTGAGTCATGTCAATTTGCCAAACATCATCGTCTGTCTTCAGGTTCTAGAGTCAATAAACGAGCTAACTCTCCTTTTGAGTTAGTTCATTCAGATGTTTGGGGTCCTTGTCCTAGTGTGTCCAAAACTGGGTTTAAATATTTTGTTACTTTCGTTGATGATTATTCTCGTATGACTTGGCTTTATTTAATGAAAAATCGTTCTGAAGTATTTTCTCATTTCTGTGCCTTTCATGCTGAAATAAAAACACAATTCCATGTTTCTATTCGTACCTTACGTAGTGATAATGCCAAAGAATATTTCTCTGAATCTTTTCAGTCATATTTGATTCAAAATGGCATTCTTCATCAGTCCTCTTGTGCTGCCACACCATCTCAAAATGGAGTAGCTGAGCGGAAAAATAGACACTTGCTTGAAACAGCTCGAGCACTCTTATTTCAAACGCAAGTTCCCAAACATTTTTGGGCTGATGCAGTGTCCACATCCTGTTTTTTAATTAACCGCATGCCATCATCAATTCTCCAAGGTCAGATCCCTTACACTGTTCTTTTTCCAGATAAACCTTTATTTTCTATTAAACCCAAAATATTTGGTAGTACATGTTTTGTTCGTGATATTCGTCCTAGTGTCACAAAGTTAGACCCTAAGTCTTTGAAATGTGTGTTTCTTGGCTACTCTCGTCTTCAAAAAGGATATAGGTGTTTTTGTGTCACCCTAAACAAATATCTGGTGTCATCTGATGTTACATTTTTGGAAAACATTCCTTTCTTTTCTGCTTCTCCCACTTACAACATTCAGGGGGAGGATGATGATTTGTTGGTGTACACTGTTACCTCATCTCACCCTTTAGAGGATGCTGCTACATCTGTTAGTTCTTCAAAAATTTCTCTACCTGAAGAGTCTACTCCTACCAGACCACCTATTACGCAAGTGTATTCTAGACGACAACAACCTCCGGATACATGTCCTGAACCATTCTCTTCGTCGTCTGATCCAGTTCCTAATGATATTGATCTACCAATTGCTCTTCAAAAAGGTAAAAGGCAGTGTACTTATCCTATCTCTTCTTTTGTTTCTTATGGTCACTTATCCCCTATTTCTTGTTCCTTTATTGCATCACTTGATTCTATTTCTATTCCTAACACCACTCATGAAACTCTATCTCATCCTGGTTGGCGTGAGGCTATGATAGAGGAAATGAATGCCTTAGCTGATAATGGTACTTGGGACTTGGTCAATCTACCTGCAGGAAAGAAAGCCATTGGATGTAAATGGGTGTTCACAGTTAAAGTTAATCCGGATGGATCAGTGGCTCGCCTTAAAGCTCGGTTGGTTGCTAAAGGATATGCACAGACTTATGGGGTGGATTATTCTGACACTTTCTCTCCTGTTGCTAAGTTGACCTCTGTTCATTTATTTATTTCTATGGCAGCTACCTATAATTGGCCTTTACACCAGCTGGATATCAAGAATGCATTTTTACATGGTGACCTTCAAGAGGAAGTTTACATGGAGCAACCACCTGGTTTTGTTGCTCAGGGGGAGTATGGAAAGGTGTGTTGGCTTCGCAAATCTTTGTATGGTTTGAAACAAAGTCCTCGTGCTTGGTTTGGAAAATTTAGTCAGGCAATTCAAAAGTTCGGCATGATAAAGAGCAAATGTGATCATTCAGTTTTCTATAAACAGTCTGAAGCTGGTAGTATTCTTTTGGTTGTATATGTTGATGATATTATTATTACTGGAAGCGATAATGTGGGAATTTCCTCTCTTAAATCATTTCTTCACACGCAGTTTCAAACAAAAGATTTAGGGGGGTTGAAGTATTTCTTGGGCATTGAAGTAACAAGAAGCAAGAAAGGTATCTTCCTATCTCAGAGGAAATATGTGCTTGACTTATTGACTGAGACAGAAAAATTGGGAGCCAGACCATGTAGCACTCCGATGGTTCCTAATCTACAGCTTACAAAAGATGGTGACTTGTTTGAAGAACCCGAGAAGTATAGAAGATTAGTGGGAAAGTTGAATTATCTTACAGTGACTCGTCCTGACATTGCATATTCTGTCAGTGTTGTAAGTCAATTCATGTCATCTCCAACAGTCGATCATTGGGCAGCGTTGGAGCAAATTTTGTGTTACTTGAAAGGTGCTCCTGGACGTGGTATATTGTATGAAAATCATGGTCACACTGGTATTGAATGTTTTTCAGATGCAGATTGGGCAGGTTCCAAGGTAGATAGAAGATCCACCACTGGTTATTGTGTTTTTGTTGGAGGAAATTTGGTATCATGGAAGAGCAAGAAGCAGAGTGTTGTGTCCCGATCTAGTGCAGAATCAGAATATAGGGCTATGGCTCAGTCCGTGTGTGAGATAATATGGGTATATCAACTCTTGACTGAAGTAGGTTTCCAGATGTCCTTACCAGCGCAATTATGGTGTGATAATCAAGCTGCTCTTCATATTGCCTCTAATCCTGTGTTTCATGAACGAACTAAACATATTGAGATTGATTGTCATTTCGTTCGAGAGAAGATTCAGCAGAACTTTATTTCTACAAGATATGTGAAGACTGGAGAACAGTTAGGGGATATTTTCACTAAGGCTGTAAATGGGGTTCGGATTGATTATATTTGTAACAAGTTGGGCATGATTAACATTTATGCTCCAACTTGAGGGGGAGTGTTACAGAATCTGTAAATATGTGCATTAGTAGATATAGAGATTAATTATAGGAATTAATTATGGTAGACGCAGATTTTAGGATCTCAATTATAGGAATCAAATATTTTGTTTCCTACTCTAGAATACCTAATATGTATATATAAACATATCTCTGTAATAGTATGTATATGAATAAAATATACTCTGAATTTCAGTTTCTTCACCTGCAATTCTTGATTTGATCGAATCTGTCTCGGCTGGAACCAATCAATTACTTGCTAGCAATAAAGGGAAAGTCACAAACTTACATGTTATTTACTCTTCTGGTGTGACTTCTCTACTGATAATGCAGACCAGGCTACAACTCATGATAAGACTGATCCAACCAAATTGGTGAATAGTCTTTAAAGTTCTGAAATTTGTCATCTATAAAGATTTGATGTTTCAAGACGTTAGATGTACTGTTAAGTATGTTTCCAAACATTGCATTCTTCAAGTAACTGATTGATACATTCCCATTATGTTGTATTCCTTCAATTCTATATATTTTATTTAATCACAAAGATTGATTTCTCAATCAAATCACATGTTAAGAAATCATGAAACCCAGTGCAAGGAGGTGATAAATTTATTTCAAAGGGCCAAAGATAAATTGAGAAATTTAGGTTAAAAGGGGTTAAGATGTCAAAGTGGCTCCAATTCGATCTCAAATATGCTTATGATGCGGGTTTATATGACACTTTGGGATTTGATACCAAATGGTGCATCCCTTGGAGAACAATATCCTAAAGCTAGTAATTGATATTGAGAAACACAAACCATATAAATTTTATCAAAAACCTATATTTTAAAATGTAAGATATAAGTCTCATACTTCACACTAAAATCGTAATAGAAGTTTTTCAACTAGTTAAATTTTCATAATGTTGAGGTATTAGATAAGTATGAGGAGTCACAAATAATTCTTTATTTGAAAATTTGAAGTTTTAGATATAAATTATTGAAACTTCTTTTGACTCAACCATCCCTAGAGCGACGTGAAGAATCCATGGTGTTACAAGTTTTCTTCCTAATTCATAGGAAGATTTACAAAGTAGTTAAGAGAAAAAATTTTTTTTACTCTTAAGTACCAAGAAAGATATCACGGCGGACAAAACTACAAGTCAATTTCAGTATCTCTTTCTACAATGTGCTCACACACAGGGTAACCCAACTAAGCTTCTTTAAGCCACTCAAATTTACCCTTCCAGAAACCCCATTAAGCTAAGAATGGATGATTATGAAAAGGTTTTCTGACAACTTCTTTAGCAAACTCATTGTTAATCGATCGTACCAAGCTCACTCTCTAGCTGGTTGTTCAAAATTCAAGCTGAGTTAGAACAGATTCTTGTTCTGAGTTGGTTCAGCTCGCATCCACCCCTATTGCTCAATGTCACTTTCTTTTTCAAAGATGAAGTTATGAATTCCTAGAAGGAAATACACTCTCAACTTCACCGGTTAAGCTGGATAAGGAATAAATTCATAATTTTTTAATTTATTTACAGATTTTAACGTGAATGAAAGCCATTTTTCACCGTATACCTCTTTGAATGAAAGTCATTATCTCTCACAAAGATGAACAAATTTAATTTCTTTAGTTATGGAATATATAAAATACAGCGATTGCATAAAATTGAAGCAGAGTCAAAGATGGCAGGCTCAGGCTGAATATGTTTTCTTCAGTAAAAGACAAGGTGACTGAGGCAACAAAACACAGAAAGAACCGAGGAAATTTAATGGCAATGAATCTAGTCATTATGGTTCCTTCTCTTGTTCTTTCCAACCAAAACTTGTTTATCTTGCAATACATTCATCCTCATCTTATCTTAACATGCCTATGAAAATGGGAAAACTCTATTCATATGTAGTGCATGAATATATATTTATTTCTAGCCTAAAAACAAACTCAATCCTTACTTGTTTGATTTGACCTTGAATTCTAACTCAAACTACTTGAATCGAATCCTACGCACTTGAGATATGAGAATAGATTCCAAGTACATATCTATTCTAATCTAGGAAGGATGAAAACTCACAATGGGGCATGTTTCCACATTTCGGAAATGTTTCCATGTTTCGGAAACGTTTCCACTTTCGAAACTCCCCAAAACTTGTACGAAACGTTTCGAGGTGTTTCAAAATTTTTGAAAAATTTTGAAATGCATTTCTTTTAAAAAAATCATGAAATTGATTAAAAACACATCTATTATATTTTCAAACTTGAAATATCTCTAAATCTTATATTGAATTTATCACCTCTCCACTCTTTGATGTATTACTCATCTCCTCTCCATCATGTTATATAAATTTGTGTGTATTATTGTTTTCTTCTTAAATATCTATATATGCTTACACAAAAATAATTTATAATAGGTTTTATGATTCAATTTTATAGTATTCTTTTTTTAATTATTTATTTTTATATTATACAAATTTATATATTTCTATTATAAAAAATTTGATATTTATAAAAATATATATATATATTTTTCATATTTATAAGTTTTCCTAAATTTCCATTTCCTATATTTTTTAGAAAATATATTCCCACGTTTCCGTTTCTGTGCTATGTAGATTCTAATATCTCAAGTGGTAGGATTAGATTCAAGTAGTTTTAGAAATTTTAAAGGTTTAGGAATAAACTATTGAAACTTCTTTGACTGGAGTCATCGCAACAGAGCCGTGAAGAATCTGTAGTGTGACATGTTTTCTTCCTAATTGATAGAAAGAAAGAAATATTTTACTCTTAATTACCGACTAATGAACCCTTACCTCATAGCCACTATATCATATTATCAGAATCCGATTTCATTGAAAGCTCTGCCGAATATTTTACTCACTTTTCAACTAAACGTCCAAGGACGTTAACAACTTTGCTTCGCCTGAAAGATATGTAGAGAGTTGCAGACAAAACTACAATTCAATTTCAGTCTGTCTTCCTGCAATGTGTTCACACACAAGATAACCCGACTAAGCTTATTTAATCCACTCAAAATTACCCTTCCACAAACCCCATTAAGCTCAAGAATGGAAGCCACTAAAGACTTGTTTCCTCATGTGGGTTCTGTTCTTGCCAGTATAATGTTTGTTTGGGCTATGTTTCGGCAGTATTCTTCTTATGAATTTAGGATGTTCTTTGAGAAATATTCCAAAAGATTGGTCATTTTCGTCTATGTAACACTCATCTCTAAAAACATAGCTCTAAGTGAAATATAGACCCAAAGAGACATACTAAAAATTCTACTTAACCACAGCAAATAATTAAGCATGATATCTAAACTTATATTGTAAGTGTGCAAAAAGATGTAAAACATTCAACTGAATAACTTCACATCCCATATCATGAAGAAAATCTTAATAATATTATTCAACAAACCCAAAGTGTTTGATATCAACTCCCAAATGAAAATAGTGCATAAATAAAAACATAGTCTCCAAAAACAAATACATAAAACTCAAATAACATAATGACATAAGTGCCCTCCTCATGCAACATTCTAAACTGGACCGTTGACTCTCCCGTATGTTGTACTACTCACCTCGTCTACCTACAAAACCACAACAAGGACACACAATATCTCAACTATAGTGTTCCATTATAACTTATAACGTGGTTACTCTCAAATGTTTTCCAATATCCCAAATGCCCATACAACTTACTATGACATGCTCATGCCCTAAACCATAAGTGGTGTTATCTCGGATGACTAATGTTTAAGCTGATCTAGACATTAGACATCCCTAATACTTAAGCTAATGAATTTGGATGAATAAAGAAAATCTTTCATTCCCATTCAAGGTCATTTATATATATCAAAGTACAAATTCACATGTCAAGAGTTAGGCTGGTTGTACTTATATCAACAAAAGCACAATAAAATATAGATCATCATCCATTTTAAATAAAATATCAACTAACAAAATAGTTGTGCTAACTTGGATTATATTAAAGGATACAAATAACCTCAAGTCACTAATAGTTTTCATCTACATATACCTTTTTCTTGTTTATACCAAAAAAAAAAAAAAATCTATAGAAATAGATACTGCTTAGTGTTAACACTTGCATAAGACTTTGAATATGTTCAATTATCCTTGGAACTATTATTGAAAAGAATTTAAAAACTGTCATGATGTAGAATTACTCTTATTTAGAATAAAGTCATGAAAATTAGTAGCATTCCAATTCGAATGAGTTTTGAATTTAGGGTATCACAGTTTGACTTCTAACTCAGCTTCCAGCTCATTGTTGATTCACTTCAGCACATCAATTGAGAATAATAATAATCAGTCACTTGTTCTAAGCATGGACGATCATGAAGTAGTTTTCCAACAACTTTTCTGATGACTTCTCCAGCAAAGTCATTGTCAATCGAGCGAACCAAGCTCAATCTCTAACTGGTCATTCAAAATTTAGGCTGACTTTGAATAGATTCTTGTTTAGGGTCGGTTAAACTCGAATCTACCCCTATTGCTCACTGTCAATCTTGCATCCAATGGTGAAGTTATGAATTTCATAAAGCTAAATACACTCTCAACTTCGCTATATAAGCAGAATAAGGAATAAATTCATATTTTTTAAAATTTCTTTACAGATTTTTGCTTGAATTAAAGCCATTTTTCACCATATACCTCAATGAATGAAAGTCATTATCTCTTACAAAGATGAACAACTTTAATTTCTTTGGTTATGGAATATAAAGATTACAGCAAGTGCATAAAATTGAAGCAGATTCAAAGATGGCAGGCTCAGGCCGAATATATTTTCTTCGGTAAATGACAGGATGAATGAGGCAACAACACAGAAGAAACTAGGGAAATTGAATGGCAATGAATCTAGTCTTTGCGGTTCCTTCTAACCAATATTTATTTATTTTATTATTTTTATTTTTATTTTTAAGGAGGAACCCTTATATAAGTTGGAGAATCTAACCACACCAAAGAGGTAAAAACTTATATTGAATGACCAGTTTCACAATCATTGTATCAAATAAATCACTGCTAATATGTTTCAAACTGATATCCTCTTTGTTGCTTGGAGCCCTACTTTTATCACACAAATTAACCCTTGCAATCCTTTAAACTTTACTTGTTTGATCTGACCTCGGATTTGAGTTTGAATAATATAGATAGATTACAACCCTAATTGACATTCCTGGTAAGTATGAGGATTGAGGAGTGTCAAACATATATATATATTCTGGTGTGGCTTCTCTGCTGATAAGACAGACCAGGCTACAACTCATGTTAAGATTGATCCAACCAAACTGTTGAACAGTCTTCAATGTTCTGAAATTTGTCATCTATATAGATTTAATCTTTCAAGACGAGAGATGTACTATTAAGTATGTTTTATGTTGTGTAGACATGGATTCCTTCAATTTTATATATTTTATTTAATCACATAGATTGATTCCTTAATCGAAACACATGTTAAGAATTCCTCAAACCCAGGGCGAGGAGCTGATAAATTTATTCCAGAGGGCCAAAAATAAATTGAGAAAGTTCGTTTAAAAGGGGTTAAAACGTCAAAGTGGCTCCCATACGATCTCAAATGTCTTTTGACTTGGGTTTATATGAAACTTTGGATTTGATACCAAATGACGCATCCTTTGGAGCACAATATCCTAAAGCTAGCTATTGAGATGGTATACTCTAAAATCAAATAAATCTCATATCAAAAACTCATATTTTGTAATACGAGATGCAAGTCTCATACTTCACATTGAAATCGTAAAAGAAGCTTTTGAACCTTTCAAAATTTTCATTATGTTGAGACAGTAGAAGAGCATAAGGAGTCACAAATAATTCTTTATTTGAATATTTTAAGTTTTAGAAAAAAAATTAGGCTAATGAACCATTGCCCATCCAAGTTTTAGCTCAATCTCAAAAGCATACCCACGTCTCTTCAAAAACTCAAACACTTACTCATAAACCAACTTCTATTAGAATTTTCTGTTAAGGTTAAAAGTAAAATCATCATTTTACTAATAATAATAAAAAATATATAATTTATTTCATTTCCCCCCTAGATATTAAAAACTCACATTTCACTTCCTAACCTCAAATTTAAAAAGTTAAATCCCCCCCCCCCCCCCCCCAAATCCTTAGGGTTTTCTCCCCTCTCTAGTCTCTGTCAACGGTGGTCTCCACTTTTAGCCCTGCAATCCCCTTCCTCGGTAGAGAACATCAATGGAGATGAAGAACTTTGTCTCCATCGACAAAGACATCAATGGAGAAAAATATTTTGACTAGGTCACCAGGAGTACAAGTAACACTACGTGACATGAGTCTGAAAAATATTTTTGACTTGAGATTTTTATATGTTGTTTCTTTACTTAAGATTGATATATAATTTTTTTTATTCAAGATTTATATATGATATTTTTGACTTGAGATTGATACATGAAAAGTTTAGATATATTTTGGAATTTATATATTGTTTTGGCCAAACGACTATTTCCCACCCAAGGTTTGATGTTTTCTCAAAAGTCTCCCTTTTAACTATGGAAACACCAAATACCCACCCATGGCCGGTTAGATTTAACAAAACTCTAATGCCTGCAAATTTTATCTCTTTTTGCCCCCCTAAACTTTAAAAACTAAAATTTTCCCTCAGCTTAAATTTTAAAAAATGGCAGTTTCACCCTAGGGTTTGGTTTTGAAATCTCCGACGATCGTTCCAGCTCCATTGCCGACGACCTCTCCCTCCCAAAGTAGCCTCTCCTTCTGACGAATGCTTTCCTCCCATTTAGAGGCTCGATCAGCGTCGAAGACGCCTTGGGAGACGAAGAACTTCGTCGGGGAAGATGAAGTTCTTCGTCTCCCCAGACTAAGACGAAGTCGTCGTCTTCGTTTGGGAAGATGATTGTCTTCCCAAAAGAAGACCTCTGGGAAGACGACGACTTCGTCTTCGTCTGGGGAGACGAAGAACTTCGTCTTCCCCGACGAAGTTCTTCATCTCCCAAGGCGAAGACGAAGCCGATCGAGCCTCCAAATGAGTGGAAAACATTTGCTGGAAGGAGAGGCTGCTTCGGGAGGGAGTGGTCGTCGGCAATGGAGCCGGAACGGTCGTCGGAGATTTCAAAATCAAACTCTAGGGTGAAACTGCCATTTTTTAAAACTTAGGCTGGGGGAAAATTTTAGTTTTTAAAGTTTTGGGGGGCAAAATTAGATTCTATTTTAGTTTATTTTTAATATTATAGCAAAAATGATGATTTTACCCTTACCACCGTTAGAGTTTTGTTAAATCTAACCAGTCATGGGTAAGTGTTTGGTATTTCCATAGTTAAAAGGTGGAAACTTGAGAAAACATCAAACCTTGGGTGGGAAATAGTCGTTTGGCCTATTGTTTTATATGTTTAAATATCTTATTTCATTTGACCTTTTTTGTCAGTATTTGCATGCATATTTTCATTTAGTTTTTGCTTATCGAGTTGACAACTTATGTTCTCGTTATCCAACTTTTTGTAAAGTAAATTTTGACATGGAGTGTAAGTGACTGTTTAACAATTGAGAAATGAGTAAAAAGTGGTTAATTAAGGAGATTGAAAAAAAAAATTGTATCTATTTGAGTGTATGTTTTCTATTGAGAATAATTATTTTGTTATAATGTTTTGAGGTTTAAAAAAAAAAACTATGTATTAAGACTTTATTTGGTTAAGAAATTTATAAATTATGTTGTGTTATAAATATGATGAAATAAATGGCAAAATGAGTGAATTGCAAAAGGAGAATTATAATCTTATTAAGCCAAAGCTACGAAAGAAGAAGAAAGAGGCAAGAGTGAAGAGACAAGAAGCAAATCGTGGATGCAAAAGTGTGTATATTCATGAGGAGAGGAGGGGGGTATTGATAGGGAATTTGTCACCCCTCCGGTCAACAAAAATGACTTTCTTCCAAGCCAAGTTTCCAAGGTATTTAATGTCTTTACATTACCATTTGCCTAAATTCAAAAACATGTGGTGGAAAAATCCACCATGCATAACATGTTGTATGTTTATGTAGTTTTGGGGTGTTACACATGTGCCCTTGATCTGATCCTATTTTCTGCTAGATATTTAACAGCAACAGGTTCCTAGTCAACTTTCTGTCACGCGTGGCCAACCGTAGATTTTCATGGTCGGTGGAAAAAAAAGTAACAGGTCTCTATATAACAGTAGACATGCAAGTTCTGAAACAGAGAAAATAGAGCAAAATGGTAACCATGGGGGAGTTCTGGGTTACTCTAACCTCAGTTGTAGCTGCAACAGCTATGTTTAGAACCTACTTCCCTTATGAAATTTGGCTCTATGTTGAAAGATTTATCCACAAATTGATTCGCTTTTTTAATCCTTACATTGAAATTACATTTCATGAATACTCTGGTAAATTTCTCAAGCGTAATGAAGCCTTCACTGACATAAGAAACTATCTCAGTACCAGAGCCACTTTGTGTGCAAAAAGATTTAAGGCTGATGTTGTGCAAGATAGCAAGTCTTTAATTCTCAGCATGGAGGAAAGAGAAGAGGTAACAGATATGTTTAAAGGGGTCAAAGTCTGGTGGGAATTGCGTCATAAGGCCCCTTCCAAAACACAATCAATTTCTTGGTATGGAAGCGACGACGATAAGAGATATTTCAAGCTCATATTCCATAAACGTCATCAAGAACTCATCACAGGTACTTATGTTAAGCATGTACTTGCTGGTGGAAAGGATGTTGCAGTGAGGAACCGCATTCGAAAGCTATTCAGTAATAATCCTAGCAAGAATTGGTATGGCTGGAGACAATCAAAGTGGAGTCATGTACCTTTTGAGCATCCTGCAACATTTGATTCATTGGCAATGGAGAGAAAGAAGAAGGAAGAGATCAAGAATGACCTCAAGAAGTACAGTGAGGGGAAAGAGTACTACACAAAAATCGGGAAGCCTTGGAAGAGAGGGTATCTTCTTTATGGTCCTCCAGGAACTGGCAAATCCACCATGATTTCTGCGATCGCTAATTTTTTAAACTATGATGTCTATGATCTTGAACTTACCACAGTCATGGACAACTCAGAGTTGAAAAATCTTTTGATCGAGACAACAAATAAATCTGTCATAGTTATAGAGGACATTGATTGCTCGCTTGATCTTACTGGTCAGCGAGAGAAGAAAAAGGGGAAAGATGAGGATAAAGAAGAGCAAAGCCCCATTGAAAAGAAGATGAAAGAGGAAGGTGAGAACAAAGTAAGCAAGGTCACTTTATCTGGGCTTCTGAATTGCATTGATGGCCTTTGGTCAGCTTGTGGGGGAGAAAGAATCATTGTGTTCACTACTAATTATGTGGACAAGCTTGATCCAGCACTTATCAGGAGAGGAAGGATGGACAGGCATATTGAAATGTCCTACTGTTGCTTTGATGCATTCAAGGTTCTAGCTAAGAATTATTTACATATTGACTCACATGAATTGTTTGCAGAAGTTAGCAGTCGGTTGGCAGAAACCAATATGATACCTGCAGATGTAGCAGAGCATTTGATGCCGAAGTCTGATGAAGATGATGCTGAGACTTGTCTGAAGAATCTGATTAAAGCTCTCAAGGTGGCGAAGAAGGAAGCAATAAAAAAAGCTGAGGAAGAGGCGCGCTCAAAGGCCGAGAAAGAGAAGGAGGGGGACAAGTGTACTTGCTCTGCTAAGAAGGATATGAAGGGTGATGAAACATCAACTAAGTCTGTGAAAGAGAATGGTTTCATCAACCAGGAAGATAAAGGCGTGGAGAACTGATCTTGAATTCTACCCAGAATTCAAGCAACGATGGTTTCACAACTTGTGAAGAATTGAATATAATCTTGCATATTTGGTATACAGTGTGTGTATCTTGCAGAATAAGCAGCTGAATCGCATAGTGATTGTTTATTGCAAATATGCTGGAGCTAACTAGCAGCAAGGCAATATTGGTTTTAGTTTGTTTTGTGTGTAGATCATGATACTGTTTGTATACAAGTCAATAAAATGTTGTTTCATCTCAATTTATCTTATATCTTTATATCTATCCATCCAAGTTATGGTGTCAAGCTGCAAATAACTGTGGAATGAGAACTGGGAGGACTGGTGCCTTGAACTGCCGGCGTCTACTTGTATCAATACAAATTCATGTAATAAGAATATTGTATTCATTCATTGAGTGTGATTACATTACTACTACATTCATATACATTGTTCTTTGCAATTGAACCACACTATATACAAATCTGCAACCCTTGCCTAGTTTCTTTCCTGAATTCTTGATTTGATCGAATCTGTCTTGGCTGGAACCTATCAATTACTTGCTAGCAATAAAGGGAAAGTCACAAACTTACACGTTATTTACTCTCCTGGTGTGACTTCTCTGCTGATAATGCAGACCAGGCTACAACTCATGTTAAGATTGATCCAACCAAATTGGTGAATAGTCTTTAAAGTTCTGAAATTTGTCATCCATAAAGATTTGATGTTTCAAGACGTTAGAGGTACCGTTAAGTATGTTTCTAAACATTGCATCCTTCAAGTAACCGACTGATACATTCCCATTATGTTGTATTCCTTCAATTCTATATATTTTATTTAATCACAAAGATTGATTTCTCAATCAAATCACATGTTCAGAAATCATCAAACCCAGGGCAAGGAGGTGATAAATCTATTCCAAAGGGCCAAAGATAAATTGAGAAATTTAGGTTAAAAGGGGTTAAGATGTCAAAGTGGCTCCGATTCGATCTCAAATATGCTTATGATGTGGGTTTATATGACACTTTGGGATTTGATACCAAATGGTGCATCCATTGGAGAACAATATCCTAAAGCTAGTAATTGATATTGAGAAACACAAACCATATAAATTCCATCAAAAACCCATATTTTACAATGTAAGATATAAATCTCATACTTCACACTAAAATCGTAACAGAAGTTTTTCAACTAGTTAAATTTTTATAATGTTGAGGTATTAGATAAGTATGAGGAGTCACAAATAATTCTTCATTTGAAAATTTGAAGTTTTAGATATAAATTATTGAGACTTCTTTTGACTCAACCATCCCTAGAGCGACGTGAAGAATCCATGGTGTTACAAGTTTTCTTCCAAATTCATAGGAAGATTTACAGAGTAGTACCAAGAATGATATCACGGCAGATAAGAAAGGATGATTATGAAGAGGTTTTCTGACAGCTTCCTCAGCAAACTCATTGTTAATCGATCATACCAAGCTCACTCTCTAGCTGGTTGTTCAAAATTCAAGCTGAGTTAGAACAGATTCTTGTTCTGAGTTGGTTCAGCTCGCATCCACCCCTATTGCTCAATGTCACTTTCTTTTTCAAAGATGAAGTTATGAATTCCTAGAAGGAAATACACTCTCAACTTCACTGGTTAAGCTGGATAAGGAATAAATTCATAATTTTTTAATTTATTTACAGATTTTAACGTGAATGAAAGCCATTTTTCACCGTATACCTCTTTGAATGAAAGTCATTATCTCTCACAAAGATGAACAAATTTAATTTCTTTAGTTATGGAATATATAAAATACAGCGATTGCATAAAATTGAAGCAGAGTCAAAGATGGCAGGCTCAGGCTGAATATGTTTTCTTCAGTAAAAGACAAGGTGACTGAGGCAACAAAACACAGAAAGAACCGAGGAAATTTAATGGCAATGAATCTAGTCATTATGGTTCCTTCTCTTGTTCTTTCCAACCAAAACTTGTTTATCTTGCAATACATTCATCCTCATCTTATCTTAACATGCCTATGAAAATGGGAAAACTCTATTCATATGTAGTGCGTGAATATATATTTATTTCTAGCCTGAAAACAAACTCAATCCTTACTTGTTTGATTTGGCCTTGAATTCTAACTCAAACTACTTGAATCGAATCCTACGCACTTGAGATATGAGAATAGATTCCAAGTACATATCTATTCTAATCTAGGAAGGATGGAAACTCACAATGGGGCACGTTTCCACGTTTCGGAAATGTTTCCATATTTCGAAACTCCCCAAAACTTGTACGAAACTTTTCAAGGCGTTTCAAAATTTTACGCATTTCTTTTAAAAAAATTGTGAAATTGATTAAATAGACATCTATTATATTTTCAAACCTGAAATATCTCTAAATCTTATATTGAATTTATCACCTATCCATTCTCCGATGTGTTACTCATCTTCTCTGCATCATGTTATATAAATTTGTATGTATTATTGTTTTCTTCTTAAATATCTACATATGCTTACACAAAGATAATTTATAATAGGTTATATGATTCATTTTTATAGTATTCTTTTTCTTCATTTTTTTAATTATTTATTTTTATACTATACAAGTTTATGTATTTCTGTTATAAAAAATTTGGTATTTATAAAAAAAACTTATATTTTTCATATTTATAAGTTTTTCTATATTTTCATTTCTTATATTTTTTAGAAAATACATTTTCACGTTTTTTTTTTTGTATTTCCGTTTTTGTGCTACGTAGATTCTAATATCTCAAGTGGTAGGATTAGATCCAAGTAGTTTTAGAAATTTTAAAGTTTTAGGAATAAACCATTGAAACTTCTTTGACTGGAGTCATCGCAACAGAGTCGTGAAGAATCTGCAGTGTGACATGTTTTCTTCCTAATTGATAGAAAGAAAGAAATATTTTACTCTTAATTACCGACTAATGAACCCTTACCTCATAGCCAATATATCATATTATCAGAATCCGATTTCATTGAAAGCTCTGCTGAATATTTTACTCACTTTTCAACTAAAGGTCTAAGGATGTTAACAACTTTGCTTCGCCTGAAAGATATGTAGAGAGTTGCAGACAAAACTACAATTCAATTTCAGTCTGTCTTCCTGCAATGTGTTCACACACAAGATAAACCGACTAAGCTTATTTAATCCACTCAAAATTACCCTTCCAGAAACCCCATTAAGCTCAAGAAGGGAAGCCACTGAAGACTTGTTTCCTCATGTGGGTTCTGTTCTTGCCAGTATAATGTTTGTTTGAGCTATGTTTCGGCAGTATTCTTGTTAGTGTGTGAAATTCCATATTTTTAAGCATTTAATTTCCTTGATTTGTGATATTTAATTTGTTAATTATTTGATTAATTGCTTGTTTTAGGAAATTGGGCATTAATTGTATTATTCTGAGAAAAGATGCAAAATAAAAG
This sequence comes from Mangifera indica, assembly GCF_011075055.1. Lineage (NCBI taxonomy): Eukaryota > Viridiplantae > Streptophyta > Magnoliopsida > Sapindales > Anacardiaceae > Mangifera > Mangifera indica. The sequence goes on along the minus strand of NC_058151.1, from coordinate 14,363,566 downwards.
GAATTTAGAGTTGTCACGTATCAAGACAAAATGACGGCAAAATACATAGGAGATGGCTGATTGTGGAAATGAGAGAATCGCGCTATTTATTGAGAAATTCACAAATGAAGACTTAATTAACAATTGGAGGAAGTTCAGGTCCTTTGGATGATATTTGGCACAAAAATATTACTCAATGACTTAAGCAGACTTGGCAGTATAAAAAAGACAATTGTTCTCCGTTTTAGGGTTTTTTCTGGTTTTTTAGCATTCTTTTCTTTCAGAAAGAAACACAACCGCAACCTTTCGCTGGTTCTTCTTCAATTAGGACAGGATTTTTATTTTAATTTTCTGTGAAGCCATGAACATAAACATGAGTGGCTAACTCTTTTCTTTAGTTGAGTAATCAGGATCATGGTTCTACGACGATTGTGAGATCTTCTTTACCCGTTCTTTTCTTTTAAATATTTAATTTATTCCTGATTTTATTTATTGTTGTCTTGTTCAATTAAATAGGACACATCTTATTTATTTTGGATTAAAACAACTTTGCTAGATTAAATTATTGAATCCGTAATTGTTTGATGATTTAATCATAAGTGGCCGGCTAGCATGCTTGGTGAAGTAGAATGATTATTGTATGTTAGTGGAATAGGTTAATCTAATTTAAACAAAAACAGCGTCTGTGTTTTGTTGATTAGAATCGGTGGTTTTTCTAATTCTTAATTCTGTTTTCAATTTAAATTCTAAGATCGTATCTAGAACTGATTGAAAAACAAGAGAAGTAATTCAAGAACGTTTCTTAATTACCAACACCTAAGGAAAAGCAGAACAACGAGCGTCTCGATGTTTCATAACCGGTTTATTTAAAAGAAAAAATTAATCTTTTTATCGATGATCAATTGAATTGAACCATACCTGAATTACTTGGCTAGAACTCGTCTTTTTATTGTTTCAATCTAGTTTTCTGATCACTTTGATTATTTAATTCTAAATTAATTTATTTTTGTTTATCCGTACGATTCGAAACAACAAAATCCCTCTTGCTTTATTTTGTTATATTTCAGATAAATAACCCAATCTCTGTGGATACGACTCTACTTGTCCTATCTACAAGTTTTCATTAAGAGAGTAGAAAATTTTATTTTTGGTGGATTCGACACCCACCAAATTTTGGCGCCGTTGCCGGGGATTGGTGTTGATAATTTGTCTGAAATTTTTTTTTTTAATTTTTGTTTAATTTTTTTTTATGACCCGTTTGAACCCTGCAGGAGAACTTTAGTTTGATTCTGAAATCGAGAAGACTGCGAGACAACTCCGCAAGGAAACTAAATTAAGTAAAGCTTCTTCTTCTTCATCTTTTGGAATTAATTTAGGAGAGGATTTAACAAATACGAGAGTAGCAGCAATGGTCGAATGAGAGCTTACTTTGAGGGAGATGGCTATACCTGTCATCAATCAACAACCTTTGTGCATTACCTATCCAAACATCGATGCCAATTTTGAACTCAAATCAGGTTTGATCCATTTATTGCCTACTTTTCGAGGATTATCAGGTGAGGACCCTCATAAACACTTGAAAGAATTTCATGTGGTTTGTTCCACTATGAAACCACAAGGGGTAAGTGAAGAGCAAATTAAACTGCGTGCTTTCCCTTTCTCTTTAACTGATAAGGCTAAGGATTGGCTATATTATTTACCATCAGGTTCTATCAATAGTTGGGATGAGCTTAAAATACAATTTTTAGAAAATTTCTTTCCTACTTCTAGGGTCACCTCAATTAGAAAAGAAATATGTGGGATTAGGCAATATAGTGGGGAGACACTTTATGAGTATTGGGAGAGGTTTAATCAGCTCTGTGCCAGTTGTCCCCATCATCAAATTTCTGATCAGCTATTAATTCAATATTTTTATGAAGGTTTATTGTTGTCTGACAGGAATTTGATCGATACAGCAAGTGGTGGAGCTTTGGTTAATAAAACTTTAACAGAAGCAAAGAGATTGATCTCAACAATTGTCGCCAATACTCAACAATTTGGCATTAGACAGGATGCAATGGTGAGAAGGGTTAATGAGGTAAGCAATAATAATCCTCTTAAGCAAAGACTTGATAAACTCACCTCCTTGTTAGAAAAATTTGTAGTGAATCACCAACAAGTGAAGGCTTGCGGGATCTGTTCGAACACAGAGCACTCTACAGATGCATGCCCTACACTTCAGAAGAACACACATGAGGATGTTAATGTCGTAGGGGGTTATCAGAACCAAAAGAGGTATGATCCATACTCGAATACCTATAATCCAGGATGGAGAGATCACCCGAATTTCAATTATGGCCAAAAGAACAATAACTTCCAACAGCCTGGATACCAAAATAGGTCGCCCCCTCCTCAAGCGTTTAATCCAACACCCCTACCTCAGTCGAAAGGTATGTCTCTTGAACAAATTGTTACTGCGCTTGTTAATAATACACAACAATTTCAACAGGAGACAAGGGCTAGCATTCAGAATCTAGAAAATCAAGTCAGCCAATTAGCTACTGTTGTGGGAAGATTGGAAACTCAGAATTTTGGTAGATTGCCATCTCAGATTGTGGTGAATCCAAAGCAAGATGCAAATTTTACTGAGAATATCAATGCAATCACCCTGCGGAGTGGTAAAGAATTGAAGGATCCTAAAAAGAAGATTCCAAAATATGCAAGAGAAAAGGAGATCGAATGCGAAATTGAGCCAAAAGAAGCCCAAAAATTGTCACCTCCTGCAGAGAAGTACATGCCACCTTTTGTGGTCACTCCACCTCCTTTCCCGAGCCAACTTGCAAAGAACAAAAAAGAACAACAAGAACAAGAGATCCTTGAAGTGTTTCGCAAGGTTGAGGTAAATATTCCCCTTTTAGATGCTATTAAACAAGTTCCTAGATATGCTAAATTCCTTAAGGAATTATGCACGTCAAAAAGAAAACTAAAAGGAGATGAAAAAGTGCATGTCAGTGAGAATGTTTCAGCTGTTCTCCAAAGAAAATTGCCTCAAAAGTGTAAGGATCCAGGTATGTTCACAATCCCTTGCAAGATTGGTAATGTTAAAGTTCAGAAAGCTATGATAGATCTAGGAGCATCTATTAATGTCATGCCTAGCTCAATTTATCATTCTTTAAATGTCGGACCTTTAAAACCCATCGGTGTAATAATCCAATTAGCTGATAGGTCCAATGCATATCCCGAAGGGGTGTTAGAAGATGTTCTTGTTCAAGTTAATGAATTGATTTTTCCTGCTGACTTTTATGTTCTTGACATGGAAGATGATAACTCATCTAAATCAGTCCCAATTTTGCTAGGAAGACCTTTTCTTAAGACATCTAGAACAAAAATTGATGTTTCGGAAGGTACTTTAACTATGGAATTTGATGGTGAAGTAATTAGATTCAATATTTATGAAGCCATGAGATTCCCTAGTGATGTCAATTCAGTTTTTGTTGTTGATGTAATCGATTCCCTAGCTCAACAAATTTTTGAGTTGTAGGATTCTGATAATTTGAAGGTTGTCCTTAATAAAGGACTTAACATAAGAACATTGCAAAGAATTCAACAGAAGCTTGTGGTAGATGACGGATTGAGTGATACGATTTATGAGCTAGAACCATTCGAAACAACCAGGTATGATGTTTCTTATATTTCATTACCCGTATCTAACTCAAAATTACTTCCATCAATTATGCAGGCACCTGAATTGGAACTTAAGCCTTTGCCAAGCCATCTCAAATATGTATATTTGGGAGATAATGCGACCATTCTTGTGATAATTTCTAACAAACTCACTCTTCTTGAGGAAGAAAAACTCATTAGAGTCCTTAGAAATTACAAGGAAGTCATCGGATGGACCATCGCAGACATCAAGGGTTTGAGCCCATCACTTTGTATGCATAGAATCTTGCTAGAGGAGAACACTAAGCCTTCGAGGGAAGCTCAAAAAAGGTTAAATCCTCCAATGATGGAAGTTGTGAAGAGAGAAATAATAAAGCTCTTGAATGCCGGTATGATCTATCCTATTTCAGATAGTGATTGGGTAAATCCAGTATAGGTAGTACCTAAGAAAACTGGTTTCACTGTTCAAAAGAACGATAATGGTGAGTATGTTCCTGTTAGAGTTCAAAATGGATGGAGGGTTTGTATTGACTATAGAAAATTGAATGCTTCTACTAGAAAAGATCATTTCCCTATACCTTTTATTGATCAAATGTTAGAAAGATTAACTGGTCAATCTCACTATTGTTGTCTTGATGGATATTCAGGTTTTAACCAAATTCCAGTTGCTCCCGAGGATCAAGAGAAGACGACATTCACATGTCCCTTTGGTACTTTTGCATATAGACGTATGCCTTTTGGACTTTGCAATACCCCAGCCACTTTTCAGAGATGTATGGTTAGTATATTTCAGATTATGTGGAGAATATCATAGAGGTATTTATGGATGATTTTACTGTTTACGGTAATTCATTCGAATCTTGTCTAAATAATCTTATTAAAATTTTGAAAAGGTGTATTGAAACAAACCTTGTGCTAAATTATGAAAAATGTCACTTTATGGTTGATCAAGGTTTGATATTAGGGCATATAGTGTCTTCTAAAGGGATAGAGGTAGATAAGTCAAAAATTGATTTGATTAAATCCTTACCTCACCCAACTTGTGTTCGGGAAGTACGTTCTTTTCTTGGACATGCAGGTTTTTACATGAGATTTATCAAGGATTTTTCAAAAATTGCCCAACCACTTTCAAGACTACTACAAAAGGATGTCCAATTCGAGTTTGATGGAGAGTGCAAGAAAGCTTTTGATCAGTTGAAGGAACACCTAATTTCTGCGCCGATTGTTCAACCACCCAATTGGGAATTACCTTTTGAGATTATGTGTGATGCTAGCAATTATGCTATAGGGGCTGTTTTAGGCCAGAAAAGTGGAAAAAGTTCTTGTGTGATTTATTATGCTTCAAGAACTTTTGATAATGCTCAAAGAAATTATTCCACAACTGAAAAAGAATTGTTGGCAGTAATTTTTGCTTTAGAAAAGTTTTGCTCTTATTTATTGGGCACTAAAGTAATTGTTTATTCTGATCATGTAGCTCTAAAGTATTTGTTTTCTAAGAGGGAATCAAAGCCGAGGCTAATTAGATGGATACTATTGCTGCAAGAATTTGATTTGGAGATTCGAGATAGAAAGGGAGCCGAAAATTCTGTGGCTGATCATCTAAGTCGATTAATGACAGATGAAGATCCTATGCCTCTCCAAGATGTTTTTCCAGATGAGAATCTCTTTCACTTAAATAGTATTACACTTTGGTATGCTGATATTGTTAATTATGTGGTCACTAAGTCATTGCCAAATGATCTCACTAGAGCCCAAAAGGAAAAAATTAAAAGTGACCACACATTATTGAACATTTATATCTTATATCTATCTACACAAGTTATGATCAAGCTGTAAAATAATTACAAGCAATAAAGAGACAAACTCACACATTATTGAACATTTATTTTCAATCAATTTGCTCTTCTGGTGTGGCTTCTCTGCTGATAATGCAGACCAGCCTATAACTCATGTTAAGATTGATCCAACCAAACTGATGAATAGTCTTTAAAGTCTGAAAATTGTCATCCATACAGATTTGATGTTTCAATATACTGTTAAGTATGTTTCTAAACATTCCATCCTTCATGTAACTGACTGATAGATTCCTGTTATGTTGCGTAGACATGGATTTCTTCAATTCTATATATTTTATTTAATCACATGGATTGATTCTTTAATCAAAACACATGCTAACAAATCATCAAACACAGGGCGAGGAGCTGATTAATTTATTCCAGAAGGCCAAAAATAAATTGAGAAAGTTGGTTTAAAAGGGGTTAAAATATCAAAGTGGCTCCCATACGATCTCAAAGGTGCTTTTGACCTGGGTTTATATGACACTTTGGATTTAATACCAAATGATGCCTCCTTTGGAGAACAATATCCTAAGGTTAACTATTGAGATTGCGAAATTCAAAGTTATATAAACCGCGTATCAAAAACTCATATTTTATAATATGAGATTTAAGTCTCATGTTTCGCACTAAAATAGTAAAAGAAACTTTTTAACCCTACAAAAGTTTCATTATGTTGAGGCACTAGATAAGCATGGAAAGTCACAAATAATTCTTTATTTGAATATTTTAAGTTTTAAATAAAAATTATTTAAACTTCTTTTTCCTCGGTCATCCTTAGAGAGACACAAGGAATCTATCGTGTGACAAATTTTCTCCTTAATACAGGGGAAGATTTATAAAGTGTCTTCAAAAAATAATTTGAGTGACAAAAAAAAAATTTATGTATAAAAAGTATTATTTAAATTTTTTATAATAACATATTAAAATTAAATTTTTTACTTATCTAATTCAACAATTATAGAATTGAGTATTATACTTAAGATTTATTCTATTTAATATAATTGATTTCATCCCATAAAAATAGCGATCAACTCCATTCGGATCCTCATTTAAAAAAAAAACATTTACAGAGTGATTAAGAGAAAACAAACATATTTTACTCTAAAATACAAGCTATGGTAAAATGTGTCGGAGTCTACTTTCCTGGAAAGCTCTGCTAAATATATTATTCATATTTCAACAAGAAGTCCAAATCTGCAAACCACTTGGCTCAAAAGATTTGTTGGGTCACGCATGGTTACTGGCAACTGCAACACGCCATAACCTGCTTCGGACTTGCAGTCAAAACTACTAGTCAATGCCAGTGTCTCTTATCTGCAATGTGTTCACACACAAGGTAACCCAACTAAGCTTCTTTGAAGCCACTCAAAATTACGCTTTGAGAAATCCCATTAAGTTTAATACGGTGCGTTTAAATAAATTTCATATTAATAAAATTTTTGACATATATAGGTATCCTATATCATTAGAGATGTTAAAATATTACTAATTAAATAGTTTATGAACTCTTTCGATTGTTAATATATATTCCCTTATGTTTTTGCTAGTATAATGTGTATTTGGGTCTATTTTTGGGCAATATTTTCCTTGTGAACTTATGAGATCGACAAGTCACTTTTCATGAGTTTACTCGTGGTCTTTTCGTGCACAGTGAGGCTTACTGGGAGATCAACAAGTATCTGAGCTTCCAGTCTTATACCCAAGCTAAGAGACTAAAAGCAGATATTGTCATCAACAATAACCGGTCACTTGTGCTGAGCATGATGATTATGAATAGGTTTGGCAGCAGCTTCTACAAATAAATTGTCAATCGAACGAACCAAGCTCAATTTTGAACCAGTTATTTTAGATTTAAAGTAAGTTCAAATAGATTCATGTTTGGGGCCAATTCAACTCAAATTCACTCCTATTGCTCACCGTCAATTTCGTTTTCAAATGATGTAGTTATGAATTCCAAAGCACTAAATACACTCTCAACTTCACTATGTAGGCAGGATAAGGAAAAAAATTCATACTTCTTAAATTTCATTAAAGATTTTAACATGAATGAAAGTCATTTTTCACCCTACGCCTCAATGAATGAAAGTCATTTATCTCTCACAAAGATAAAGAACTTTAATTTCTTCGGTTTTGGAAAATAAAAATTAAAGCAAGTGCATATAATTGAAGCAGAGTCAAAGATGGCAGGCTCAGGCTGAAAATATCTTCTTCAGGAAAAGACAGGATGAATGAGGCATCAATACACAGTAAAAACTAAGGAAATTGAATGGAAATGAACCTAGTCTTTATGGTTCTTAACGTGAATGAAAGTCATATTCCACCGTACACCTCTATGAATGAAAATCATTATCTCTTACAAAGATGAAAAACTTTAATTTCTTTGAATATGAAATACCAAAATTAAAACAAGTGCATATAATTGAAACAGAGTCAAAGATGGCAGGCTCAGGCTGAATATATTTACTTCAGTAAAAGACAGGATGAACGAGGCATCAATACACAGTAAAAAACTAAGGAAATTGAATGGCAATGAACCTAGTCTTTATGGTTCTTTCTCTTGTTCTTCCCAACCAATACTTCTTTATTTTGCAATTCATTCATCCTCAACTTATCTTTACAGGCCTATGAAAATGGGAAGACTGTATTCATATGTAGTGCATGAATATATTAATTTCACCCATGAAAACAAATACAATCCTTACTCGTTTGATTTGACATTGAAATTGAGTTCAAATAATTCGAATGGAATCCAACCTACTTGAGATACTAGAATAGATAACTACCAGGTGGCACAAATGATTTTCTTTGTTTTAATACCAAATTTTAAAGTTCTAGGAATAAATTATTGAAACTTCTTTAGTGGACTTATCACAACAGAGACGTGAAGAATCTGTAGAGTCACAAAGTTTTCTTCGTAATTAATAGAAAGAAAGAATATTTTACTCGAATCACCGACAAATAAACCCTTACATCATAGCCATGATATCAGGGTTGCTAGATGTCACCAATGTATCATAATCCAATTTCCTTTAAAGCTCTGCTAAATATTTTACTCACATTTCACCTACCAGTCCATGGATACTAACAACTTTGCTTCACTTAAAAGATATGTGGGGAGATGCAGACAAAACATTCAGTGTCTCTTCCTACAATGTGTTCACACACAAGATTATCCAACTAAGCTTATTTAAGCCACTCAAAATTACCCTTTCCTCAACACAACATTAAACTTCCAGAAACCCCATTACGCTCAAGAATGGAAACCGCTAAGGACTCGTTTGCTTATGTGGGTTCCGTTCTTGCTAGTATAATGTTTGTTTGGGCCATGTTTCAGCAATATTTTCCTCATGAAATTAAGCTTTACATTAAGAGATATTCAAAAAGGTTAGTCGCTTTCGTCTACCCTAATATCCAAGTCACGTTTCATCAGTTTACAGGTGATCGTTTCATGCGTAGTGAGGTTTACTCGGCGATTGAGAATTATCTGAGCTCCAAGTCTTCTACCCAAGCTAAGAGACTCAAAGCTGATATTGTCAAGAACAACAATCAGTCACTTGTGCTGACCATGGATGATTATGAAGAGGTTTCTGATGAGTTCCAGGGAGTTCAATTGTGGTGGACTTCAGGGAAAAACGAAACAAAGACTGAAGCGGTATATTTCTATTCTGGGACGGTTGAACAGAGATTCTACAAGCTCACTTTCCATAAGCGATACAGGGACCTCATCCTGGGGCCTTATCTCCTTAATGTCATGAAAGAAGGGAACGAAATCAAGGTCAGAAACCGGATGCGAAAGCTTTACACGAACAATGGTTCGTGGTGGAGACATGTGACATTTGAGCACCCTGCAACATTCCAGACACTTGCCATGGAACCTGAGACGAAGCAAGAGATCATTGAAGACTTGATCACATTCAGCAAGGCTGAGGACTTCTATGCAAGGATTGGGAGAGCCTGGAAAAGAGGGTACCTTTTGTATGGCCCCCCGGGACTGGTAAATCCACTATGGTTGCTGCCATGGCCAATCTTTTAGGCTATGATTTGTATGATCTAGAGCTCACTGCTGTCAAAGACAATACAGAACTGAGAAAGCTACTAATTGAAACGACTAGAAAATCGGTTATTGTCATCGAAGACATTGATTGTTCGCTTGATCTCACAGGCCAAAGGATGAAGAAAAAGGAGAAAGAAGAAGGGGGAAATAATGAGAAGGACCCAAGCCAGAAAGTTAAGAAAGAAGAAAATGAGACAAGAAGCAGCCAGGTTACTCTTTCAGGATTATTGAATTTTATAGATGGAATTTGGTCAGCTTGTGGAGGTGAAAGATTAATAGTGTTCACAACAAATCACATAGAGAAGCTCGATCCAGCTCTAATTCGGAAAGGAAGAATGGATAAGCATATAGAGCTGTCATATTGTAACTTTGAGGCATTCAAAGTTCTAGCCAAGAACTATCTCAATGTTGATTCACATGATTTGTTCACAACAGTCAGTGAATTGCTGCAAGAAACAAAACTGACCCCGGCTGATGTTGCAGAGCATTTGATGCCAAAAAAATTTCCACCTGACGTGGATTTTAGCCTGAGAAGCTTAATCCAGGCCCTGGAAGTGGAAAGAGAAGAAGCAAAGTTGAAAGCTGAGAAAGAAGCACAAGAGAAAGAGCTAACAGGGGAACAAGGCTTTGTCACTTTAGAGTGAAATTGTTGTAAAAGTTTATGTGACTTCGTTTGAATAATGTAATTGATGATTAGATTAGTTTGTGTACATATGTGGTACTCCTAAGCAAATCCCATATTGGCAAAGCACCGGTGAGATATTGGGTTTGTCTGTACTTTGTCTCTGTATTCCACATATGTTAAAAACAAGAGGATTTGACTGGTTAAATAGCTTGTGAGCTCCTTAAACTATCAATATGTATTTTGCGTTGCAAACCCAAAAACAAAATCATGATAAACTATGTCCAAAATCTTGACAATGGGTTATCAAGGATGTTACAACATGAATGAAGAATTACAATGATTTTGAACCCCAACCCAATGCTAGTCTTGTTATGAGGGTGATACTTAATTGTTTGTGCAAATTTTGTAATCCACAGCCAAGCTCGAAATAAAAGTAGAGATACTTTAATAAAAATTGTTGATATTTTCGTGTTTGCTAGATCCAATGATGGCTCTTCTGGTTCAATCTAGCAGGATTTGCATATTTTCACATACAAAACTCAAATGAAATATGCAGAATTGAGTTGCGTTGCAGATGACTTACTTTGTAGCCCTGATGTTTGTCCAATTTGAAAAGCACCATAACCCCCTTTGACCTTTGTCCAGTGATCATCGTACATACGAATTATTCAGTGTTGGTATTATTAATGACCAAGAAATAACAAAAACCTTCTCTGCATTCAGATTTTAAAATGACAGGAAAAGATAAAATAAGTATGGATTCATCCACAAAAGGTTGCAAGTGAAATATTTTATTATATGTTGGCTTTTAAGACAAGGAATTCAAATACCAGGACGCATATCTGGACATAAACCAATAATTATACTGGATATTGTGACAACTTACATCAATCCTATCTCAACAAAGCACGAAAAGATGCTATGCATGTGCTTGCATTTCACACCGTTTAAAATACTAAGATGTGATTGGTTAATAGCCTGTGAAGGCCCTAGGTTTCAAGAGGTCTTTAGGCTAACAAAACTCAAAATCAAAGCAATGATAGATTATGTGTCTAAAATGGCTACCCATTGTTTTGGGTTACAAAACCCAAAAACAAAACCATTTTGGACATAAATACAGTAGGTCAGACCAGGAATTTTACAAGCTTTCATAATCAAATAAAGAATTTTCGTTCGGATAATCCTTTGCTGATTCTAAAGAAGGTGCCCCAGCAACTTTTTGCCTCTCCCCAGCAGGCTGCTCTTGTCAACAGTCAACTAGTAGAAATTCTTCGATCGGCGACATCGGGAATGGTTTGCACATCTTCACTCAATTAATTCAACGTTGAAACGAGTCGGTCGCTTTGCTTTGGCTTGCATTTCAAAGAAAATTGCAGGGGATCAGGAAAATAAAGTACACTGGAATCGGGCTCTTGCTTTTCGGGCTGGAGAGCTTATAACAAACTTTTCAGGCCCATTCGAGCAGGCTCGAATGGGCCAGAGGAGTTTCCTAAAGAGCCACTGAACAAGAATCCATCCGCTAAATGCTATCGACAGCTTGAGGTTATCCCAAGAGCGTCACATCTTAATCCAAATAACCTTACGCATCGTCAAGTCATAAAGTTCACGATAGTTTTGATTTTAGATGGGCTGAACGACTATTTCCTACCGAACGTTTAGCGCAAACTTCATTATTCACTTTATAATTTTTTAAAATTTAAATATTTGTTTTTTATTAAATTTTATTATTATTATCAAGAGTAAAATCATCATTTAATAAAAATATTTAACAAAATTATAAATTTATCACATTTTCTCATCTCTTAATTTTAAAAATTAACAGTTTTTTTTCACTTTTCTCTTACTCAAAATTTAAAAAATCATTATTTTTTTTCTAAAGTTTATATTTTTCTTTTACTGTTTTTTCAGTGACGGAACTGATTAACCTCCAACCTCTCATCCCCTGATGAGGATGAATCATCAGCTAACAGAAAGCTGACCATTTGTTGGTGAAGCACGGATCTATGCATCTCTCTAGGCATGAGGAATTACAAATAATTCTTTATTTGAATATTTTAAGTTTTAGATAAAAATTATTTAAACTTTTTACTCTATCATCCTTAGAGAGATGTGAAGAATCCATAGTGTTACAAATTTTTTCCCTAATACAAAAATTTACAAAGTGACCTTCAAAGGGTAATTTTAGTCACAAAAGAGAAGGTTTTCTGTATAAGAGAGTATAAGTTTAAATTTTATATGATAACATATCAAAATTAAATTTTTAATTTACCTGATTCAATAACTGTGGGATCAGTCGCTAAACCTGGGGTTTATCCTATCCAATGTGGTTGGTTTGATCCCATAAAAGCGGCGATAGACTTGTACAGATTTCTCATTAAAAAAAAAAATTTACATAGTGATTAACAGAAAAAAAAATATTTTACTCTAAAATACAAACTATGGCAAAATGTATGAGAGTCTATTTTCCTGGAAAGCTCTGCTAACCACTTTGCTTGGCTCAAAAGATTTGTAGGGTCACACATGGTTACTGCAACATGCCATAACCTGCTCCGGACTTGCAAACAAAACTACCAGTCAATAGCAGTATCGCTTATCTGCAATGTGTTCACACACAAGATAACCCAACTAAGCTTCCTTGAAGCCACTCAAAATTACCCTTCGATAAACCTCATTAAGCTCAATATGGCACACTTACACAAATCTCATATTAACAAAGATGTTGGCATATGTGGGCATCCCAGATTGCTTAGGATGTTAAGATGTGACTAGTCAAATGACTTGTGAGCTCCTTCAATTATCAAGATATATTCCCTTATGTTCTTGCTAGTATAATGTGTATTTGGGTCATGTTTCAGCAATATTTTCCTTATGAGATCGACAAGTCACTTTTCATGAGTTTACTCGTGATCTTTTTATGCAGGGTGAGGCTAACTTGGAGATCGACAATTATCTGACATCCCAGTCTTATACTCAAGCTAAGAGACTAGAAGCTGATATTTTCAAGAACAATAACCAGTCACCTGTGCTGAGCATGATGATTATGAACAGGTTTGGCGGCAGCTTTTCTGTCAACTTCTCCGATAAATTAATCGCCAATAGAACGAACCAAGTTCAATCTTGAACCAATTGTTCTAGATTTAAACTAAGTTCAGATAGATTCATGTTAAGGCCAATTCAACTCAAATTCACCCCTATTGCTCACCGTCAATTTCGCTTTCAAATGATGTTGTTATGAATTCCAAAGCACTAAATACACTCTCCAACTTCACTATGTAAGCAGGATACGGAATAAATTCATACTTTTTAAATTTCTTTACAGATTTTAGCGTGAATGAAAGTCATTTTTCACCCTACACCTCTATGAATGAAGGTCAGTTATCTCTTAGAAAGATGAAAAACTTCAATTTCGTTGATTATGGAATATAAAAATTAAAGCAAATGCATATAATTGAAGCAGAGTCAAAGATGGCAGGCTCAGGCTGAATATATTTTCTTCGGTAAAAGGCAGGATGAATGAGGAATCAATACACAGTAAAAACTAAGGAAATTGAATGGCAATGAACCTAGCTTTATTGTTCTTAACGTGAATGGAAGTCATTGTCCACCGTACACGTCTATGAGTGAAAGTCATTATCTCTTACAAAGATGAGAAACTTTAGTTTCTTTGATTATGAAATACAAAAATTAAAGCAAGTGCATATAATTGAAGCAGAGTCAAAGATGGCAGGCTCCGGCTGAATATATTTTCTTCGGTAAAAGACAGGATGAATGAGGCATCAATACACGGTAAGAACTAAGGAAATTGAATGGCAATGAACCTGGGCTTTATGGTTCTTAACGTGAATGGAAGTCATTGTCCACCGTACACGTCTATGAGTGAAAGTCATTATCTCTTACAAAGATGAGAAACTTTAGTTTCTTTGATTATGAAATACAAAAATTAAAGCAAGTGCATATAATTGAAGCAGAGTCAAAGATGGCAGCTGAATATATTTTCTTCAGTAAAAAACAGTATTGGGTCTACATCCACCCATGACGGATTGGCTGGACCAGTTTAATTTAATTGTCAAGGGCAGTTATTAGTGGGGAGTTGAAGGCAGTTAGACACTTACAAATTGTTCAAAAACTGCATCTTCCTAAGGATATAACAATTTGCGTTATTTTTGTTTACAAAAGAGGTTTTACTCTTCCTCTTCTCCAAAAAACACAGAAACAAAACCAAAAGCACAGAGATCAAGTTTCCCAAGGGAAAGTTGTATATGGGCAAATGGTGTTATGAAAACAACTAACGTCAACACTTCATATCGTGTTTGAATGAGTTTTATTACAAACTTGAATCCGAGTACACCGAATTTAATGTTTATAGAATTTCACATAATTCAATTTGATATGTTTAATTGTTCACAACAGACAAGATGAATGAAGCATCAATACACAGAAAAAACTGAGGTAATTGAATGGCAATGAACCTAGTCTTTATGGTTCTTTCTCTTGTTCTTCCCAACCGATGCTTGTTTATTTTGCAATGCATTCATCCTCAACTTATCTTAACAGGCCTATGAAAATGGAAAAACTCTATTCATATGTAGTGCATGAATATATTTATTTCACAGATGAAATCGAACACAATCCTTACTCGTTTGATTTGACTTCGAATTTGAGTTTAAACAACTCGAACTGAATCCAATCCTCTTGAGATACTAGAATAGATAACTGCCAGGAGGCGCAAATGATTTTCTTTGTTTTTATTTGAAATTTTGAAGTTTTAGGAATAAATTATTGAAACGTATTTAGTGGAGTCATCTCAACAGAGCCGTGAAGAATCTTAGTGTCACAAAGTTTTCTTCGCAATTAATAGAAAGAAAGAATATTTTACTCTAATCACAGACAAATGAACCCTTACATCATAGCCATGATATCAGGGTAGCTAGATGTCACCAATGTATGATAATCCAATTTCCTTTAAAGCTCAGCTAAATATTGTACTCACATTTCACCTGCCAGTCCATGGATACTAACAACTTTGCTTCACTTAAAGGACAAGTGGGGAGATGCAGACAAAACTTTCAGTGTCTCTTCCCACAATGTGTTCACACACAAGATTACCCAACTAAGCTTATTTAAGCCACTCAAAATTACCCTTTCCTCAACACAACATTAAGCTTCCAGAAACCCCATTACGCTCAAGAATGGAAACCGCTAAAGACTTGTTTGCTTATGTGGGTTCTGTTCTTGCTAGTGTAATGTTTGTTCGGGCCATGTTTCTGCATTATTTTCCTCATGAAATTAAGCTTTACATTAAGAGATATTCAAAAAGGTTGGTCACTTTCATCCACCCTTACATCCAAGTCACGTTTCATCAATTTACAGGTGATCGTTTGATGCGTAGTGAGGTTTACCCGGCGATTGAGAATTATCTGATCTCCAAGTCTTCTACCCAAGCTAAGAGACTCAAAGCTGATATTGTCAAGAAAAATAATCAGTCACTTGTGCTGACCATGGATGATTATGAAGAGGTTTCTGATGAGTTCCAGGGAGTTCAATTGTGGTGGACTTCAGGGAAAGACGGAACAACGACTGAGGCGGTATCTTTCTATGCTGGGACGGTTGAACAGAGATTCTACAAGCTCACTTTCCATAAGCGATACAGGGACCTCATCTTGGGGCCTTATCTTTTTAATGTCATGAAAGAAGGAAACGAAATCAAGGTCAGAAACCGGATGCGGAAGCTTTACACGAACAAGGGTTCGTGGTGGAGCCATGTGACATTTGAGCACCCTGCAACATTTCAGACACTTGCCATGGAACCTGAGACAAAGCAAGAGATCATTGAAGACTTGATTACATTCAGCAAGGCTGAGGACTTCTATGCAAGGATTGGGAGAGCCTGGAAAAGAGGGTACCTTTTGTATGGCCCTCCGGGGACTGGTAAGTCCACTATGGTTGCTGCCATGGCCAATCTTTTAGGCTATGATTTGTATGATCTAGAGCTCACTGCTGTCAGAGACAATACTGAACTGAGAAAGCTACTAATTGAAACGACTAGAAAATCGGTTATTGTCATTGAAGACATCGATTGTTCACTTGATCTCACAGGCCAAAGGAGGAAGAAAAAGGAGAAAGAAGAAGGGGGAAATATTGAGAAGGATCCAAGTCAGAAAGTTAAGAAAGAAGAAAATGAGACAAGAAGCAGCCAGGTTACTCTTTCAGGATTACTGAATTTTATTGATGGAATTTGGTCAGCTTGTGGAGGTGAAAGATTAATAGTGTTCACAACAAATCACATAGAGAAGCTCGATCCAGCTCTAATTCGGAAAGGAAGAATGGATAAGCATATAGAGCTGTCATATTGTAACTTTGAAGCATTCAAAATTCTAGCCAAGAACTATCTCAATGTTGATTCACATGATTTGTTCACAACAGTCAGTGAATTGCTGCAAGAAACAAAACTGACCCCAGCTGATGTTGCAGAGCATTTGATGCCAAAAAAATTTCCACCTGACGTGGATTTTGGCCTAAGAAGCTTAATCCAGGCCCTGGAAGTGGCAAGAGAAGAAGCAAAGTTGAAAGCTGAGAAAGAAGCACAAGAGAAAGAGAAAGAGAAAGAGTTAACAGGGGAACAAGGCTTTGTTACTTTAGAGTGAAATTGTTGTAAAAGTTTATGTGACTTCGTTTGAATAATGTAATTGATGATTAGATTAGTTTGTGTACACATGTGATACTCCTGACCAAATCCCATATTGACAAAGCACTGATGAGATATTAGGTTTGTCTGTACTTTGTCTGTGTATCTCACATCCGATAAAAACAAAAAGATTTGATTTATTAAATAGTCTATGAATTCCTTAAACTATCAATATGCATTTTGGATTGCAAACCCAAAAACAAAATCATGATAAACTGTGTGTCTAATAACTTGACCATGGGATGAATTACAATGATTTTGAACCCCAACCCAATGCCACCTTCAAAGGTCTGGTTATGAGGGTGACATTTATTCCTTTGTGCAAATTTTGTAATCCACAACCAAGCTCGAAATAAAAGTGAAGATATGTTAATAAAAATTGGTGATATTTTCATGTTTGCTAGATCCAATGATGGCTCTTCTGGTTCAACCTAGCAGGATTTGCATATTTTCACATACAAAACTCAAATGAAATATGCAGAATTGAGTTGCCTTGCAGATGACTTACTTTATACCCATGATGTTTGTCCAATTTAAAAAGCACCATAACCCTCTTTGACCTTTGTCCGGTGATCATCTTACATACGAATTATTCAGTGTTGGTATTATTAATGATCAAGAAATAACAAAAACCTTCTCTGCATTCAGATTTTAAAATGACAGGAAAAGATAAAATAAGTGTGGATTCACATGCACAAAAAGTTGCAACTGGAAATATTTTATTATATGTTGGCTTTTAAGACAAGGAATTCAAATACCAAGACGCATATCTGGACATAAACCAATAATTACACTGGATGTTGTGACAACGTAGGCCAATCCTAACTCACGGAGAGATGTTATACGTGTGCATGTATATCATATTATTTGGGATGTTAAGATGTGACTAGTTAGAGAATCTGTGAAGATCTTAGGTATTCAGAGATGTTTCGGCTTGCATAACTGAAAATCAAAACAATGATGGATTGTGTATCCAAAATGGCTACCGATTGTTTTGGGTTGCAAACCCAAAAACAAAACCATTTTGGACACAAAAGACAGTAGGTCAGACCAGGAATTTTACAGAGCTTTCCAAGCTTTCATAACCAGATAAAGAATTTTCATTTGGATAATCCTTTGCTGATTCTAAAGAAGGTGCCCTGGCAACTTTTTGCCCCTCCCCAGCAGACTGTTCTTGTCAACAGTCAACTAGTAGAAATTCTTTGATCGGCGACATCGGGAATGGTTTGCACATCTTCACCCAATTCAACGTTGAAACGAGTCTGAAAATTGAATGGAATTAGGAAAACAAAGTACACCGGAATGGGGCTCTTGCTTTTCGGGCTGGAGAGCTTATAACAAACTTTTCAGGCCCGTTCAAGCAGGCTCGAATGGACCACAGGAGTTTCCTAAAGAACCACTGAACAAGAATCCATCCACATCCACTAAATGCTATCCACAGCTTGAGGATATCCCAAGAGAGTCACATCTTAATCCAAATAACGTTACTCATCGTCAAGTCATTTAGTTCATGATAGTTTTGATTTTAGATTTTATAATTTAAAACATTTTTTAAAGTTTATAGTCCATTTAAATAACCATTCTAGATATATATACAAACTCAGCATATCATATTTTATAGAAGTGATGGGCATGGGCTGTTTATTAATCCTTTTCTATAGATAGTGCTGTCATCTCATGGTACGTGTCACCATTGTACCCAAAATCCAATATTCATGTACTTCCCATAATATTTTAATCAAAAGTTCCTACAACCCCACACCTACAAAAGATTTGTTAGGTCAAAATATTTATTATGGCCAAAACTCTTATTCCCACCCAAGGTTTATTGAAAACCCATATTATTATCATTAACTTTCAACAATTTAGATATCCATTCATAAGTAATTTTCTATTAAAAATCTTAATTACTGTTAGAGATAAAATTATTACTTAATAAAAAAAAATTTATCATAATTCCCCCCCTTAATTTGAAATCTCATAATTTTTCTCCTAAAATTTTCTTCAAAGTTTAAAAAGGGATTATTTTTTCCAGAGGACGACGAGTCATCTCGTCTTCGCCTGGGAAGACGATCGTCTTCCCAAATGATCAAACCGAGATAGATCGATCTCATCTTCGTCCTCTGGGAAGACGATTTCTCTTCCCAGACAATGTTTCTTGATGCTGGATGGGTTGGGGTGGGGTTGAGGTGGGTCGTCGGTGGAAAAGAAACCATCAGGAGGGAGCGACGGTCGGCGATGGTGCCGGAGAAAGTGAATAGGTTTGGAAACTAAACCCTAGGGAGGGAAATGTGATCTTTTCAAACTTGGCTTAGGGGTGAAAAGTTAATTTTTTAAATTTAGGGGAGGGAAATAAATCATATTTAAGTTTATTTTTAATATTAAATATAAAATAACGATTTTATCCTTATTACCACTAATTTTACCTGCTCATGGGTGGATAAACGGCATTTTCATAGTTAAAGAGAAAAACTTTGACGTTTCAGCATAGTTTGGGTGGGAAATAGTCGTTTGGCCTTTTTAAAAATTGGAAAATGCAACTTTTAAGTTTTCATTGTATTGTATGGTGGGTGAGAACAAGTCCTTTATTATGTCACACACGGAAACAACACGGTCCATTAGTGGCCAACTCTGGACTAGCAGACAAAATCACTTGTCAATTACAGGTCACATTCAGCAATCTCTTCTCTTCACAAAAACAGACTCCAGGTGTTCTTATTTAAGTCACTCAGAATTAACCTAGTCTCAGAATTTCCCAGAAGCTCGAAAATGGATGTCACTAAAGACTTGTTTGCTCATCCGGGTTCTATTCTAGCTGGTTTACTGTTTGTTTGGGCAATATTTCAGGAATATTTTCCTTATGAACTTACAAGTTTCTTTCTGAAATACTCGAAAAGTTTGGTCACTTTCATCTACCCTTATATTCAAATCACATTTCATGAGTTTACAAGTGAGGGTTTCAAGCGTAACGAAGCTTACTCAGCTATTGAGAATTATCTGAGCTACGAGTCTTCTACCCAAGCTAAGAAACTCAAAGCTGATATTGTCAAGCACAGTAACCAGTCACTTATGTTGAGCATGGATGATAATGAAGAGGTTTCTCATGAGTTCCAGGGAGTCAAACTGTGGTGGACTTCAGGGAAAAACATTACAAAGTCTGAGGTTTTTTCTCTGTATTCTGTGCCGGATGAAGAGAGATTCTACAAGCTTACTTTCCATAAGCGATACAGGGACCTCATCTTGGGGCCTTATCTTGTTAATGTCCTGAAAGAAGGGAACGATATCAAGGTCAGAAACCGAATGCGAAAGCTTTACACAAACAATGGTTCAAGGTGGAGCCACGTGACATTTGATCACCCTGCAACATTCCAGATACTTGCCATGGAGCCTGAGAAGAAACAAGAGATCATTGAAGACTTGATTACATTCAGCAAGGCTGAGGGCTTCTATGCGAGAACTGGCAGAGCCTGGAAAAGGGGGTACCTTTTGTATGGCCCCCCAGGCACTGGTAAGTCTACCATGATTGCTGCCATGGCCAATCTTTTAGGCTATGATTTGTATGATCTTGAGCTCACTGCTGTCAAAGACAATACTGAACTGAGAAAGCTGTTGATTGAAACATCTAGAAAATCGGTTATCGTCATTGAAGACATCGATTGTTCGCTTGATCTCACAGGCCAAAGGAGGAAGAAAAAGGAGAAACAAGAAGAGGGAAATAGCATTGAGAGGGATCCGAGACAGAAACTTGAGAAAGAAGAAAATGAGACAAGAAGCAGCCAGGTTACTCTTTCAGGATTATTGAATTTTATTGACGGAATTTGGTCAGCTTGTGAGGGTGAAAGATTAATAGTATTCACAACAAATCACATAGAGAAGCTCGATCCAGCTCTAATTCGGAAAGGAAGAATGGATAAGCATATAGAGTTGTCATATTGTAGCTTTGAAGCATTCAAAGTTTTAGCCAAGAACTATCTGAATATTGAGTCACATGATTTGTTCGCAGCCGTTAGTGAATTGCTGCAAGAAACAAGGCTGACCCCAGCTGATGTTGCAGAGCATTTGATGCCAAAAAAATTTCCACCTGACGTGGATTTTACCCTGAGAATGCTAATCCAGGCCCTGGAAGTGGCAAGAGAAGAAGCCAAGTTGAAAGCTGACAAAGAAGCAGAAGGAAAGAGAAAGAGTTAACATGGGAACCGGGCTTTGTCACTTCAGAGTCAAAATTGTTGTACAATATCCTGTGATTTTGATTGAACAATTTAATTGTTCATTAGGATGTGTTTACATTAATGCTGAATTAATGTGATTTGGGACCGGACGCCCAAACATTGTTATGCAACAATTATTCAAAAGGCCTAGCAGATTTGGGCCTGCCCGAGAACGAAAAACCTTTTTTTTTTAATATCTGTATGGGCTAGTATTGGGCTAACTAATCTGATACAGAATGCCCAAATTTAGACCCAATTAATGAAAGAAAACTAAACGATATGAAGACAAAGATCAGCTACTATTAGGGATGGTAACGGGGTAAACCTTGTTCTCGTCACTGTAGGCAGGTTTTTTAAATCTCTGCCCTGACCCCAATGCAGGGTTTACAGATAATTTTCGTCAAAAATTTCCCTCCGTTTCTCTCCTCATCCTTTAATAAAATAAAATAAAACTTACTAAATGTTACGGCATATTTACAATAGTTTAAAATTTTAAATATAATTTAATTTTTAAAAATTTTAAAAATATATAAAAAAATAGACAAATCAAATGTATATATTTATCTTTATTTCTAACTATAAAGATTTTATTCATCTCTGTTTCTATTTTTATCCTGATTTTTATAAAAGAATCCTTTTTTATACAATACTAAGTGAGTCAGAGATTTAGTTCAGAAGTACGAATTGTCATTTTAGGTATTAATAGATTGACTTGTAATTAGAATTAATGATTTTAAATTAGAGAATTTACTAAATAAGGATAATATTACGTGTACAAATAATATATATTATTAAATACAAACAAAATAAATGTCTAATCATTTAATTAGATATATAATTATTTACTTTTATCATATTTTAAAATTATTAATTACATAATATCATATCAATTCATTTGCCTTTAATGACAACTTTTTTATCGTCACATAGGACCACAAACTGCTAATTGGGTGGCCCAAATTGACTGGACTTAGCCTAAAACAATGACAAAAATGCTTTTAACTGGGTCTTTAATTTGGTCATAGATCAACACCACATGGACCTAAACCTGTTGAATATACTCATCAAAAAACAAATTAGACCAAAATTTTGAGACTTCAATGATGGCGAAATTACCAAATGAACGGCCCCATGTCTTGGAATTGATCATAAATCAATTACTTTTCCCCTTCATTGTAGCTTATAATTAATGTTGAATTGAAGGCATGTGACCTTGACCAAGTCTATTTATTAGACCTGGAACTAACCTTTCCTTTCATATTGGAACCTCTTTTTCTCTCTCTCTTCCTCACCTGCCAAGCAGAATATTCATACTCCTTTTCAACAACATTGTTCTTCCTGGTGGTCATACCGTTTAGAAAAAAAAAATATATATATATATATATATATATATATATATATATATATATATATATATATATATATATAGTACATAAATAATATATCGTTATATGATTAGTTGTTCAATCAGTTCTCTGAATAGTAATATTGTTTATCTCATTAATAATATTTTAATGATATTATACATTAACTTAAATGAGTTTAAATTTACGTTAAATTTATTAGATTCAATCTGAGTTTAAATTGATCTCAAACTTAACTCATCTAAACTCCAATCTACCAATAGTCCTGTTTAGGATTCAAATTTTAGCAACCATCCGGCCATTAATTACGTTTCTCTTTTCTTCCCAAAATTTGAAAATTGGGTCATTGAATTGTCTCCAAAACAAAATCAAGAATGGACGGTGTATCCAGGTCGTTATGGCATTAATTTGCAAGGTATGCCATCTAGAAAGAAGCAGTCATTTGGAACCCCTCAAAGTATAACAAAGTTACCAATACGTTTCAATTTAATATCTCTGGCTGACCAACTATTCGAACCTCAAGGACTTTCCCTCGTACGTATTTAAAGACTTACTAATTTCTCACTCATTCCCTGGTTGTAATTTTTCGTACATAATATGAGACGACCCTCTATAAATAGGCATCAAATGTATGCAAAGCAATACACAAGTTCAGGCAGAAGTTTCTGAGGCTACTGTCGCAGGAGAGACGGCACTAGCAAGCTAGCTTAGCTTAGTTTATTCATGAGTTATGGCAATTGATTTAGCTTGCTGTTGTGACGCCTCCCTGCGATAGTAATCTCAGCAACTTTTGTTCATGGCCAAAAGATTTATCTTAATATCATGTAAAGAAGGGGGAAGCAATGGAGAAGAGGGAGCCGGTTGAGGGTTGATGAAGAAAAAGATTTGTCTCTATAAAGGTATTTTTGCAACAATTTCTCTTGCAGTTTCAGTTTCAGCTTTACTATTTTTTATAAAGCTATTAGACTTTCGATTGTTTTGCAGTTTATTTCTTCATTTTTCAGACGTCTGAAGAAATTGAATGACTGACGGTTGTGGCATACAGTTTTATAGATAAAGACCCTCATCTTAGCTGTGTTTTCGTTGGCGATTAGCCTATATATTCTTAAGAGTATTGACTAAGTAAGTCTCGTTTAAAGCTTGCAGGCAAGCAAACTAATTAAAGAATGAACAATATTATGAATATTTATTTTAAATATATAAATAGATATATATTTATATATAGATGTTATTATATGATTATATATTATTTTATTTTTAATTTAAAATCACTTAATCAAATAATGATACATATCAAATATAAATCTATTTATATATTTAAAATAGATATGTATAATTTTATTATTAATTAACATGAATATGTAACTTGTTTCTCTTAAGTCATCTTTATTTTTTAAATAATATTATATGTACAAAATAATAACATATTAAAATATAATTATATAATTTTAAATTAAAAATAAAATAATATTTAATTATATGAGGATATTTCTTTATATATATATATATATATTTTATACATAATTTCAATGATAATTTTTTTGTGTTCAATGATGGGGGTACACCAGGCCGCTTCGCATTATTTTGTCATTTCAAAAGGGGTAAGATTATAATCTTTTTATTACCAATCAATGCTTTAGTCTTACCGATAAAATTAATTATTAAATGAAAAGGAGGGGAAATAACAGGTCATTATATATTAGAATAATTTATAATATTAAATAATTTGATGATATAATCAGATGACATCAATTTATTTATATATATTAGTAAAGGTGTAACAATAATCGAGTCACGTTATTTATGAATAATTTACATATTAACTCATATTGAGTTGAGTTTAATTTGATTATTGTTGAATTAAATTTAAGCGTATGTTAATTGTCTTAATGAGCTCATAGCTCAACTCAAGTAAATTATCAATAAACTTTTAAAAATTTTAAATTTTGTAATTACACCCTTAAAATTTTTACTCTATAATTTTATATATAAAAACAATTGATAATTAATCCCTCGACTATTAGATAAATAAGTTAATAATTTAATTTTGATATATCTTTAATAGGGATTTAAACTTATATTTTTTTATATAAGAAATTTTTTCTTTTACCACTCAAATGACTTCTTTTGGAACTTCTCTTTTCTTGTTTTGATCATGAGTGCTTAAAAAGAATACATTTGGAAGAAGAAAGGAGAGAAGGAAAATGAAAGATGACCTGCAAGCATGAGCAAGAATAGGCTAATGAGAGGAGGACTTCTTTTTGGTTGATTAGGAGAACTTGAAGAATCTGAATAATAATGCAACACCCTTTCACCTCAAGTCTCAAGACGCACATTCTTATAATTAGGAATGGTCAAATTCTACTTTAGTATAAAGTTGAACAAGATAAATCTCCTGTTCAGTGAACTGACTGGCATTCGACTTGCTTCTCAGTTGAAAGCGAAAGCCCAAAATGTGCTCTAGTCAGCATTGAATTTGAACAAACATGTTCAAATTTGTAGTGCTATCGCAGAAATTAAGGTTAATTTTTATATTCATTTGTAATTTTTTTCTACATGCATTTTCTTGTTTTCTCCAATTTTCCGAAAAGCCAGTATTTCTCTCTCCGTTCTTTAACAGATCACTTGGAGACAAACAAGCACGAATCTCCCTGTCTTGCGGTAAAAAACAAAGGTCATCATCGGAATCCAAAGGATCGGAGAATGATGATGACAAGACGAGATGAGCGAGGCTATGGTGGGTTGCATCCCGTGACCTGAAGAGTTGCATATTATTGAAAACTATCTGTGCAGTCTCCAATTTGAGGAGCCTATAATTGGAAAAATGAAAAGAAATTAATTTAATTAATTGGTATTAATTCATCCATTTAGTTTCAGAGTCATCATTTAATTAAGGGGACCAGTTGTATTAACAACCCATTATGCAGTACAATGAAAAGAAACCAAGATGCCCTTAATTAAATTAATAGCACTAACAGATGAAATGACTGGACAAGCATAATGAAATGGATGATGAAGATAAAAGGACCAAAAATATTATGAAGTTGACTGAATAATGACAAGACAATTAATTTTTAATTGGGTTATTAACTTATTAATATAATTATTAACAGAGAGAGATGGCCTATTATTTGCTTAAATTTTTGGCACCCACTTTCCACTTGGTCCTCGAGTTTAGCATTTATATATGGCCAAAGGACTATTTTCCACACAAAGTAGTTTTTTTTTTTGGTTGTTCTCGTCTCTTAACTTTAAAAATTATATTTATCTATTTATGAGATATTCTAATATTTTAAAATTTTATTTCTATTCTCTCCCTAAATTTTAAAAATTAATAATTTCTCCTATAAACCAAATTTTAAAAAATAATATTTCCCCCCTTAGGGTTTAGTTTCTAAACTCCGGGCCATCTCTAGCACTTCTCTAACGACATCTTCTTTCTTTTCCTCTGACGGTCACTCTCTCACCATCTCCCCTTTTGGCTAACAATTCTAAACTTAACAGGAGATAATGTTTCATTAGGGAAAAAGAATAACTTCATTTTCTTAACGAAATTAGAAGTTATTTTCGATATCAATCGATATCGTCTAAGCTTCCAAACTAGAGAAGCTTGACCGTAGAAGGGAAAAGAGGCATCGAAAGATACTCGTCATTAGTGATGGAGTCGAATTTGATACCAAAGATCTAGAAACTAAATCTTAGGAGAAAAATGTCATTTTTTAAAACTTGGGTTAAAAAAAAATTTTAATTTTTAAGGGTTAAGAAAAGAAAAAAATTAAATTTTAGTTTATTTTTAATATTATTACTAAAATAACGATTCTATCTGAACATTGTTAATTTTAATTATTTATAAATAAGTATTTAAAATTTTTAAAATTAAAAAAAAAAAAACTTAAGATAAAAAGATATTTTGAACGGAAATAAGTCGGCCTTTATGTATGCCCAATGGCAATAGCTTCTTTACATATCATTGAAGGGCTAAAAATGAAGGCAGCCGAGAGAGAGAGAGAGGGAATAAAATTGTACGATGAAGCAGTAAGAGCTAGCCTTGCATGGAGATTGGCGAAAGCAAGAAGAAAGAGATTAAAAGGAGCTGAGGGCTTCTTGTCGCAGGAGTGGTGGCACCTGCTTCATGTGTGTTAAAAATCAGCCGCAAGTGCCACCATCCTCCGATAAGATACTCTTCCACTTCTTGCTATTTTCTCACACTTCTACACATCTTAACGCAGTGCATATTAACGAGCATTTGTAGTTAAGATATTGAGGTACGCATGCAAATATGGTTCTTTAATTTCCTTCAATAGTTTTACTCCATTTCTTCTTGTTCATCTTCCCATATATATCATATGTTTGAGGCTCATGAATAAATCCATGGTGATTCATATGTTTATTTTTCTGTGTTTTAATGTCTAGAAATTTTTTTATCTACATTAGCATTAATTATTTTTTTTAATAAAATCAAATAATTTAATAATTTAATATTAATTTACAAATGAATTTAAATAATTATTAAAAATAAATTCATTATATTTAAAGGTTATGATTGAGGTAGACATAATAAATGTTATTATGTTATTTTATCCTGTTTACGTTCAATAAAATCTAACATTAACAAGAGCCATGGTTGGTTTCTTGTCCATATACAACTTGTGGTGCTAGAATTTCATTAAAGTAAGGCTAGAGCTGGATCTAGTTGGATGAAGAAGACCCAACTCTATTATTGCCGGTTTCATGTCCACGTACGGCCATTCAATGATTAATTAGAATTATACATTGATTTACCAGTAAAGATTTTACTTTTACTATACAAATAAAAAATAATAGCTGAGGTTTCTTACTTTCATCATGCATGTGACATCATGGTATGAGATAAGAGAATTTCAAAGATTATTATTGAGAAGGGTCTTGTGTTGGAGCAGCCACCATCTAGCTGTTTTTGTTGACAAACTCCAATATATTGTCACCATCAATGGTAAATTTCAATTATCTTTATATATTCATTAAAGTGAGGCATAATAATATTTTTTTAATGGTATAAAACTCCTTAAATTTATTTTATTTTAAAGGCCAAAGGACTATTTTCACCCAAACTATGTTGAATTTTTAAAGTTTTTTTATTAACTTTAAAAATTTTATTTACCTACTTGTGGGCTGTTAAACTTAACTGAGTCCGTTGGTCATATCATTTTCTCTTCAAACCCTAAAAACTAACACTTCCCCCAACCCAAGTTTTCAAAAACTGTATTTTCCCCCTAGGATTGCCAAACTTCAGATCTAGTTTTTTCGACAATGACCAATGATCTCCAAGCACCTACTCTCCCTTTCTGATGACCCCTCCTTCCGGTTATACACTTCCAACGCTGTATGGTGTCGTCGTTGACGAAGACGAATCGTCTTCGTTCAGAGACGAAGACAATGTCTTCGTCAACAATGACGCCTAGGAGGGAAAGACGTCGCACGATCGGAAAGAGAAGACATCAGGGAGGAAGCGACGTCACCTGGAGATCGTCGGTTGTTACCAAAAAATTCAATCTGAAAGTTTAAAAACCTTAAGGGGGAAAATGTTGTTTTTGAAAACTTAGGTTGGGGGAAAATTGTTAGTTGTTAGGGTTTGGGGGTAAAAAAGAAATTAAATTTAAGTTTATTTTTAATATTACATATAAAATGACGATTTTACCCTTGAATCTGTCAACCTGTCCTTTTTTTTAACAGCCCATTAGTAGGTAAATGGGTTTTTCAAAATTAACGGGTGAGAATTTGCAGAAAAAGCATACATTGGGTGGGAAATAGTCCTTTGGCCTATTTTAAATATAAATTTACTTCACACCGTCTAAGTTATGTCAACTGAAAAATTTTCCGCTACAAAATATTAGAAAGTTTAGCCCTGTATTTTACATATAAAAATCAACAAATTGGCAAAGAGAAGGTAAAGAATTCTCCTATAATGTTGTTAGACTATGTTAACGGAGTTGATATTGTTTTACTCAACACTCTTATCATAATAAATATATTACAAAACGATTCTTTATGAGAGAAACTTAAACTATAGGTAAGAACAAACAATGAATAATATTTTATCTTATATATGATAAAGAGTGGGTAAATAGACACCCATAGAGCATTGTTCCTTGCACCTCTTATCCTCTCACTAGAAAATGGAATTCCCAACCAGTGATTAGATAACAATATCTCATATATGTTAATGTAATACAGTTTAGACCAAACGATCTTTAGTAAGGATGTGATTGAGATATGCTTGGAATTTGTGCTCTCTCTCTTTTTTATGGAAAAGTTATCGTCTGCAAGGGTGTAATTCTTGGGGCCATTGTTTTGTTCGCATCACTGAGAGCAACCAATCATGGATTAAAAGCACTAACAATGAAGCTCTTATAAGAAGAAAAAGAAGCAAGGCATATCTTTTTTCATGCACGTCTTGTATCTTTCAATGCTGGATTAGACAATAGATTTAATTTCCCATGGGTTAAACATTAATTAATTAGTTAAATTCAGTATCATTAGAGGACTTTATTCTTTAAACTCCCCCAGATTTTGTTTCACTCCTCTCCTCTTAATGCCAATATTAATTTATTATCTTTCATGTCATCGCATGATTGCACATCCCATGCTGCTAAATCCTATTTTCCATTCAATTTTATGCTCTTCAATCATAAAAGTTTGCAGTATAAATCCTGCATCAGAGAATTGTTAGATATGTATATGCATTTTAAAAGAGTTTATAAGCTTTTAAATTTAGGAGTTATTTGTTCAAAGTTGACAATATTTTCATAGTAAGCCAAATTATTAGAGTAGAATATTAGATGGACCCATTATGGTCAAAGGAGATCTCTCTGGGCTGCTCCAGATCTTTAGATAGTTGACAATTTATATATAAAAAGGGCATAAAAAATCATCATGGATTACTTATATAAGGCTCTGTGATATGTGGCATAATTATAAATTAACATTAATTATTGGTGATAATTAGCTAGCTAGCTCCTCCCCACAATGCCACCTCCCTGTTATAATGTTAGCAACAATTTTTTGTATGCATTAAATTGCATAGATAAGGGAGCGAAAAGGAAGGTGTGAGGGCTTGGATTTTGGCAAGAGAGCTTAGATTAGAGCAGTTCGGAAAGCTTCTTGGCTTATTCCTGCCATGCATACATCAACCACAAGTCATCACTTCTTTCTATATCGATTACAAGGAATCTAAGGCTCCCTCTGTGTGTGTGTGTGTGTGTGTGTACACACATATATATGGTTTATGTATTATGGATTAGGGCTGAAGCCTCACATGTCTTCCATGTTTATCAATATTTCTTCAGCCCTAAGGGTTTGTTTCAGTGGCAAAACAAGAGTATTTTAAGATCAAATTCTTGATTTACTTGGATCGTTTAGCTTTGGTAGAGTTTTTCGTTACAAAAAAAAAAAAAATCATCCCAAACCCACCTTCCAGATTTGCTTCCAGAGAGATTAACAAGGTAATCGTCTTATTAATTTCCTTCTGACTATATGTTATCATCTCTTCAAGTATTCAGTGGATAATTGTGCTTCTGCCATCCTAGACATTACCAAAAAATAAGCTGGACATGGTATTTTATTAATTGCATTTTTTTTATCGATAACTCTTAACTCAGACAAACTAATATGACATTACTGAACGATTATTACAAACTTTCTGATTAATTTTGTAATGGAAACAATCTGTTGAATCTCTTGTTTTTGAGCTAAATGATTCTCCATGCAGGCTATTCCTTAAGGTATAAACCAGCTTTTGCTCGCTTCAAGAAGACAAGGTTTATATAATTACTTCTTCGTATTCTTGGACAATTGAGGTTATATATAACAATTGAACGAATTATAGAGTATATGAAAACAATAATGTAATAATCATATTCAAACTAATATAACCAGTAAAGAAAAAGAATACATGATTTATTTCGATTCACTCAAAATAAGTTTATGTTTAACAGAGTTAATATTATTTTATATTTTTTGTTACAATAAATATATTTGTTAATGAATTCTTCTGTATTAATCATATAAAAGAATAATTTATTTATATATTAGTTTTTATCTTTAGGGTAAATTTACTAACTTAAAACGGCTCTTTATGGGTTAAGACCATACCTAAACTTTGCTTTGAAGATTAGGAAAATCAACTCTCTAAAGGTTTGAAATAAAACAAAATCCGAGGATGACTCCCCTCGATGCTAGATTCAAAGGATTAGTAATAAGTCCATGTTGTATATGTTGGTTTTAGTTTAATAATAAACCATTTATTTATGTATTAGTAAGTTTTAATTATAATTAACAATGTTAAATAAGTTCAAATTTGAATTTAGATAAAAAGAATGAGGTTCAAACCAAGGTTGAGGTTTGTTGTCATAAACGAAGAGATTTGAATACAATGCTGATGGCTTTTTTTGGATTTAAACTGATGCCAAATAGGATCACAAGCTCAGCCCAGATCAATCCAGCCCAGCTACTAAATTACCTAAAACATCAGTCCACTAGTTATAGCAATCCATAGTATTAACAACGATGTGTTACATATAATTAGATATAATATTATATTTAATTCAACATCACTTAAACACATTATGACATATCATCATCGGTATCCAAAAATGCAAATAGTTTTATTGGATATGAAAATGGAATCACCAAACCATTATAGTAACTGAAAGGTGAGCAAATAGAAGTAGCTCAATAATGCACAAGGCAAGTAACAAAAGTTTCTAAGAATTTTCATCTGTTATATGATTCTTCCATTGAATTTTCTTTTTGTAACACAGTTTTAGCCAAATACTCTTCCATGACATCAATCCAAGTCCTGAACAGGCTTGGTGTTCGATCAAGGCAAATGCATGTGGGAAATGAAAAGGGGCAAATAAATTGGGATACTAAGACAGAATAACAAGCTCAGTATTTATACCAGAGTATTACAGGTGTACTCCCAGCTCCGTAGCTGAAATCTTCCTGGAAATCCATCTCTTTCATGTGACTGTACCAACCAGAGAATCCAACTCTACAATCCAGAGATCATATATAGTTTCTGCATGCTTAATTTCTATCTTCTCAACTAGAAGGTAAACTGATTACCTGGTCATATCCTTTTTCGTCTTCTGATATAAACTAACCCAAAATAAATGGGATGCACCTCCTACAGTAGACTTCAGTTCTTGTTACTTGCACTGTCTTGGCCGGAATTTCTCACTTGATAACAGGGAGCTTATCAAAGTTTCAAGCCTTTTGGCTCCAGGGCCAGGCCTGAGGCTAGTGGTATTACCAATAAGAGAACATGGATCTGTCCCATTTTCCCCTGTTCCTATGCACCAACCACCAGGAGTAGCCATTCCTGGACCTCGGGACAAGAGCTCCGCATCAATTTTGTCAAGCACAGGATTGTCACGGGGGAACTTTCTTGCAAATGGGGCATTGCTGTCAACCATCCTTCTCATGTCAGCATCTTGAAGGTAGTGTGGATGCTGCTTAGGAGGATTGTCCCATGAAATGAAATGGAGGTCACTATTGACAGTGGTGTTACGGAACTCTTGAGCATTACAGATGACGGTGTGGAAGTAACCTTCTGGGGAAGACAAGAAATTTGAATAGTACATGAGGACAGTCCGTGGTAGGTTGTCCCATCCCCAGATGCAGTAGTCAATAAAAGGCCGGGAAAGTGCCATCCAAGCAGATCCTATGACAGATAAGTGTAAATGTTTGGTTTCAGCAACCCACCCACAAAAAGTAATATCAATTGCAAAAGGGGACATAGTAAGGACCTCTACTGTCAAGCACCATTCAAACATATGAGCTTTGCTCAAACCCTACTTAAAGAAAACAAGCCACTTAACATAACCTTGTAGTGGCTAATAATAACAAAGATTAAAACTTATAAAGGATCAGGAACTACAATTCTGAAATTAACAAATGAAATTTACCAATGACTGATGAAATATCTAATATCACATCATAGTTGAGAACAGCATGTACTATTGTGCAGCAACCAAGGAACAAATGGTCAAATCATCTCACAAAGTAAATGCAACTTGAGAAAAGAAAAGATCTTAGAAAATATTATGATCCTGATAAAGAACAAGCAAAGCCATACTAAATCAATGATATGCACCTATCCTAAACTGCAGGTTACATTAATAGTATCACATAATAATTCAATCAACATGCCTCTTCCAAATAACTTCAGGTAAAAAGACAGTCAAAATAGATGATGAGTTTTCGAAAATTGTTGTCGCCCAACTAAATCATTAATCACTTTCCCTGCCATTCTATTCTAATATATAATTGGTGCAAAAACAATAATCATCTCTAATAAGATATCTACATATGTTACAAGGACATAAGGGGGCAGTAAAATGTTAAACAAAAGTGCATGATTCTGCTGAATGCTGATAACATGTATAATAATGACCTTGATGCTGGGTATTCTAACCTTAGAAGATCTAGAGCAACTAATTATAACATGAAAACAACTAAAATGTCATTTGCCATTGCTAGGATTACAAGGCAGAGCATTAGAAAGAATGTTGAAGTCAGAAATCACAAGAATTTCCAACTAAATTTTACCTTGGTCAAATTTTTTAAGAAAGCTAAACATTGTTTCCTGAATTCTGCATCTGTTGGTAAATAAGTGAAAATAAGACTCATCGCAGCCAGCATAACACTGGAACATATATTTTAAAACAAAGCCTGCCAACCCTCCATTATAATTTTCATTTCAAGCTAATGCTAAAACAACATGAATCTACTCATTCAGGTAATATCGCAAACTTGTATGATTTTAAGCAGCTCTTCAACATATTTTCCTCCGTTTTTAGATCAAAATTTGGACTCAGTTCCCCCAACTGTCTCAACTTCTCTAAGAAATCCCATTTCAACGGAGATTCCAAATAAATATCATATCTTACCAAAATCAAGTAAAACTGATTCATCCAAAATAAATAACGAGAAATGTAACTACATATTATGACTCAGTCAGTCTACTCTGCCCTGTTAGAGCCTTCAGTCAATGAACCCTGACACTGTTAGAAACTTCATAATTATCGACACAGTAAACTAAAACGCCTGCACAACTCAGCAGCTCAACCATTTATATGGTTTCTTTACAACTTTTTTCAAAATTTCATCTTTATATTGGCAAACAAGATACAATATAAATAGATAATAAGTCAAAGTAAGAGATATAAACGGCAGTATTTATGCATAAACAGAATATACACACACACACACACACACTGAGAAAAGCTAGAATTTGCACACCTGTAAAGAGTTTAAATGCAGATGGTACACTCCTCTTCTGTGTAACCCAAAATACATCAGCTTTCTTTGTCATGTACAACCCTGGATCTATTATTACCGGTCTCGCCCTCTGGAACCTACCACACAAACACAATCAAACTTCACAGGTGAGCTCCAAAATTAAAATCAAAACCAGCAAAAGCATGAACAAAAAACAAAGTGAATTAAAACTTACTCTTTCCACCCAATATTGCTAGTATGATCAATGAAATTCAGATCCCTCGGCAAATACGAAAACGTATGCAACAGATCTAGAAAACACAAAGCCACAAAAACAAGACAAAATTGATTAAAACTCAGATTGAAAACCCACAATCTAAAGAAAACCTAATTAAAATTAGATCAAACCCACCAAACTTAATCAAAACTATACTAAACCCGGATTCAAAACATCATTAATCTCAAAAAAAGAAAAAAAAAAAAACAAGCTTCACTAACCATCCTGAGTCACAAGTGGATAATCAGATGCACTGAGATTAATAAACCAATCCCACTCTCCACCTTCCCTCAACAAAATTGCAGCCCCATGTAACGTAGTGGCCACCATTGTAGGCCCTCTATAAGTCACAAGATTGGCCTTACCAATCACCTTAACATTCCGAAACTGCACAAACAAAGGGTGCTCATCGACAAATTTCTTCAGATCTAAACGCTCGGCATCAGACGCCTCCCTATCCAAATGAAGAACATAAACATTATTTGGATGATACAGCGCCAAAAGGGTACGCTTCGTCATGTTACCGTCCCCCACAGATCCGGAGATCATGTAAGCAAAACGTGGAGACGGAGGCAGTGTAACAACAGGAATAGGCTGAAGTTTGGATTCAACAAAAATTGAAGACCCAGAAAACGAAAATGAACGATAAAACGGCAAAAGCGGAGTGCCGTCTGGTGAAGTTAAAGTGGTGAGAAAGAGGAGGAACAGAGAGAGTATTGAGCCGATTGCAAGAGGGAAAATCCATTTTCTTTCGACTGTTGTTTGGTGGGCATTGTGATGTCGTATTTGCATATAATAAGTCTTCAGTTTCTTCATCTTGTTTCAGCTCAGAGTCAGCTTGAAGTTATTCGTTTTGAGGAGCTTTTGTAGGCGAACAAGGAGAAGAAGAAAGTGGAACAAGGGAGAAAAAAACACCAGAGTGACGCCGCGAACAATGGGGAAATTTAAAGAAAATAAAACTTCCTCTGCACTTTCGGAAGTTGAAAAATTATTATTTTGTGTTTTTTCAAGATAAGTGTCTAATTAATTATCTCTTAAATTAATAATTATTGTAAGTAGTCAAAATAATTATTACATTTTTATTTCAATTATTTGAAATCAATTAAATACAAGAAAGCATGTGAAACATGTTTTTTTTTTTTTAATTATGTATTACAAATTTCTTGGAAATATATTTAATAAATAAAAATATCTTTAATTAAAAAATTGGTGAATATAATCCAAAGTTTGTATATATCATTATATCTTAATTGATAAATTTATTTTATCATATGATTTTAGAAATTATATATAAAATTAATCTTATTGTAAAAATTATATATTACATATGAGAAAAAAATAATTTTTTTAATAAAATAGTAATTTACATATAGATTATTCTTATTTATGAATAAATATAACTAATAATTATGGACTATTTAACCATCAATTTGGGGGTTGAATTCTTATCAAACTACTTTATGTTAAAATAAATCAAATTCAAATTGAATTTTTATTTTAATTTAAGATAAGAGCTTATTGATGTGATTATATTAGAGTTTGTCTTGTCGACAATTTTTTTCTTCAATTCTTTTTTACTTTAATAATTTATTTTTTTTATGATTCTATTTGTTCTTATTTTGTGACTTACCCTCTTATATTATTGTTTGCAAATAATTAAACCAATCTCGATCTTTAGTTAGTTAACCGTTATTTAGATTCAATTCAACTTAAATTTATTTTTAAAATAGAAAAATTAGAAATAATTATCGATGTATATGAAATTTTGATGGAAATGACTCAAATTTTTATAATTATATTTTTTATAAAAAAAATTAATTAAATGTACTAAGCATTTAGAATTGTAGTTAGGGTGGCGCATGCATGCTTTCTATTAAATTTAATATTTCTTTAAAAAATTCAATTTCCTAATAATTCAACTAAAGGGTATAAATAATTAATTATGGTATTCATTTTCAGACTTTATTGTCCCCAACAACTACACACAAAAATGACTTCATAGTAATAATAATAAATTTGGTCCTAATTGAAGGCTATCTGCACATCACCAATAAAAAGACCAAATTACCCCTAAAAGAAATCACCCTAGCCATCCATTTTGATTAAATTCTAGGTCAAGTGGGTACCCATCTAAATGATTTTGATTAAAAGGAATTAAGACTCTGTTGAATTACAGAGGCACTGTCCTTTTTATTAAAGTCTAGGGCTGTCATTAGTGCTAATTTAATTAGATTATTCAAGAGATAATGACATAATCATGGAAAATGTTAACCTACCAAAGGATATTTTGGGGCATTTGTAGATTTTATATAGCATGAGGAAATAGCTTATTTGATTTTTATGCATTTAAATGAAATCATTTTATTAATATGACTATTAGAGGAATACTTTTGACTGTCAATTCTATTAAATTCTATAGCTAAAGAGACTTTATATGATCATACTTATCATACACATGGAAAAAAGAAAATGTCAACATTAATTTTGATTACCAATTGGAAATCCCACAAAAAGATAAAATCTTTAAGGGTGTACTTGTCTAAGTGCTTTGTTATAAAAATGAGAATCAAAATCAAAATTGGTCGAATCTTAAGATTTATGTATTAAAATTGAATTCTATATAAGTATGTTCTTACCTTAAATTTATCCGATTAGTTTAAATTCTAAATATTTGGTATTATTCACCTATAAATTTTTTACCGGACAAAAATTTATTTTTCAAGATATATTTTCTACAAATATTAAGCATATTGATTAGGGGAACAAATTCATTAAAGAATTTTTTTGAGAAGAAAAGCTAAAGCTCAAAACTTTCACCTAAAAATCATTAACAAAAGAGATAATGACATTTAATTAGCAGGATCAAACTATCTGTTTTATTTTTATTGAATAGAATTATTTTTTAATTATTCAATAAATCAAATTTTTAAAATTTTTTATCAAAAAATATCGAAATTTTACCATTGCTTATTGAAAATATTGAAGGGGACAACAAAAGCTCCACCCTTCATATGATTAAAGAACACCCTCATCCTCATTTTCTAAAATACATGCACCATACATACATACATACCAGAAATGGCATTAAAATGAAACAAAAAAAGAGAGACATTAAACTTGAAAAAAAAAAAAAACCATTGACACAAACAAAAAGCAAACAAAGATTACAAAATTGGAAACTTTTTACAAACAAAACAAATAGAAACACACCTATCGTTCTTGTTCGTACTAAACAATAGATAAAACAGAAAAATGACACTATAGGTGACTTTAGTGAAAAAATTTGGAAACTTTCGTGTGCAGGGCAAGGGGGTGAAGTGTTGAAATATAATTTTTCGGTTTTTTTCATATATTATAATAAAACGATGATGATTTGTTACAAAGATATGAAAAAAAGTATTATGTTGGGTTATTGATCAGGTAACCTAAGTATGGTTCTAAATCCAATTTTTGAATCGTTTTTGATTCTTTAGAGGGTTGGAATTATAACCAACTTGATAATTCCATTTCACAAAATTCGAAATTAAAACCTATTTGAAATAAGCTGATTCTAAATAGAAATCAGAAGTGAAATGGAAACATAGTGACATTAAGTCAATTTTGGTAACGCGTTCATAGACTTTGATTTTTTTTTAGTCAATATACATTTTTGAAAATCTAAGGTCCATAGAATGTTTAGTCATATTTATTACAAACAATTGAATATTTGAAAGAGATTGAAGTTGACATATACATACATACATACATACATACATATATATATATATATATATATATATATATATATATATATATATATATATATATATATATATATATATATATATATATATATATATATATATATTTAATGCATAGTAAAATCTATAGGGCATAAATATGATAAAGTTTTGGTTGAAATAGTTGGCATAAGATCATCCCCATTTTGTGACTGTCTTACATAATTTATTCATTGTGTGTATAAATCTGGTGGCCTAACAGAGTTCTCAACTGGTGAAATCTATATGCAAACACCAACTGCTACTGTTGTTAATATGTCTAGACTTTGTATGATTTTGTGCAATAAAAAATAAAACAAAATAATAACTATAAAATTATGTATATTCAGTTTTAATTATTTAATTAAGTATTTAAATATTATGTCTTCATGTAATTTAATAATTTTAAATTAAAGATAAAATAACACTTAATCACATGATAATATATTATCTATTATCCAACTAAAAACTCAAGATGGAATGCTCATACTGTTGCTCAAGTCTTAAGGTTTAAGCCAACTATACCTAATTTATGTATTAAATGTAATTGGACCCCATTTCAGAAAGCAGATGCAATTTGATCACACTGGTGGTTAGAGCAGTGGCAGCTACCAGAGACAGCAGCCCTCCACTATTAAAGTATTAACCTAGAAGAAAACTCTACAAATAAACCTTGATTCAATACCATTCACCCAACACAACTCTAGGTGAATTTGATCCTGTGGATAAAATGAATTTGAATCATAACTCGCATTGGACCTGTAGGCGAATTTTACATGCCATGTGTGTACATTCCACAATATTTGAAGATATTAAGATGTGACTGGTTAAATAATTTATGAGTTCTTTAAAAATATTAAAAAACATTTTGGGTTGTAAAGCCTTATAAAACCATCCAGTCCCAATCGGATAAAAATTCACATACACCTGGATTCTTGTTGTGGTTAGACTTGAGACTAATTGGAGTGACACTGGAACATGAATATTGCAAAAACCTAATCTGAAAGTAAGGTATCATGCTTCAAAGTTCTATGCAGATAAAGGAAAATACATCACTTTCACTATAATTTAAAATGCTTCCCCACAAATAGAATTTCCGTAAATGTGAATTTTCCTAACTTTTCCAAATTATATAATCAAATGTGAATACGAAAGATATAGGACACATGTTCAATCACTTTCTTCTGTCTTTAAATGGCTACATATTTCAAACTTCAACCAAAAGGTAAAATGACAAACTTTTTACCAAAAAGTTGATACCTTACTGCTATTCTTTCTCATTAGGTTTAGTAATAATCATAGATGATATCACCAAAGAGCAAAAGAAGAAATGTAGATAATACGAAAGAGATCAACTTTTGGAGAGAAAATTTTCTACCAGTATTGTTATGCAGAAACCCATAAATTAAATAATTGCAGTAAAATAATTTAAGGATTTACATGAAATACCTCAAAATGGAAGAAACCCACTGGTAAAGTATGGAGAGGAAATCACTAATACTGAAGGTTTAGTACAAGGAGAGCAAAAGAGATTGAAAGCTCTCTCTAATATTAAGTGAATGTGATGAATTTACTTTTATGATGAAATGATCGTTCCATCAATGGAACACCCGATTTGGGACTTTCTGTCATGGCAGTTCAAGAGAGAACGAGACCGATTCTCTGACAATTGGACATTTTGCCATAATTCGGAGATTTAGGTGGAACATCTGTGCTTCAACAGCTTGGAGTGTCTGTATTTCTTCTGGAACGTCTATCTTACTCCTAGTATGTTTGTTCCAGAATTCAGGTCGCTATATTATTGAAAGATTAAATTTTCGCTTGACAGTCATTTTCCTTTCTTGTTCGTGGAAAGTGGAGAGTAGACTTTCACAATCATCACAGTGGAGGAATCTTCAAAATGACAATAACTCATTTGGAGATCCATTTTAATTTGTTGACAGAAGGTGAAGATTAGACTTTCAACAACTATCACAATTATCACAATCAAGGAATCTTTTAACTTGATAATAACTCATTTGGAGAGCCAGTTTAATTTCGAGGATAAGAGAAAGATGAGTGTGTGAAGCACGGAAGAAATATGGTCCAGACACAAACTCATGAAGCTCTTACCAATAATTTCATTTACTACTCCATAGTTTTTTGCAATATAATAAGTAAATTGTATCAAGAAGCAAAACTGTAATGCTTACGCCACTGTTTTTTCATTAATCTAGAAGACAATTACAGAAGGGAGTGATTGTATAAAGATGAGAATTGAAAAGAAAATATATTCATTTAATGTAGCACAATCTGCACAACAAAATAAATTTACAACTGTAGGGAAAAAAATTATAGATCCAGAACAATTAGCATTTCTGAAAGTTTATGGCTTTGAAGTTCCTCTTTCATTCATTCGATTCATAATTCGTGATGCCTCATTTAGTCTATTTGCTCGTTCATATATGCCAGCAACAACCAGATGCAACTCCTTTTTGTTGATGTTAGAATCAGAGTCCAGCTTTTCGAAAAGTGACTCCATAGTGTTGAAGTCCTTTCTTGCACCATACAGACTCAGCATCTGGAAATGAACTTCATCAGAAAAGATACAACCTTCTTCTTGCATCTCTTTATACACAGCATCTGCCATCTCAAATTCCTGGAGCTTTCCATAAGCATTCAGCACAAGAGCAATCACATTAGAATCAGGGAAATATCCTGCACTTCTCATCTTCTGAAACACTTCAATGACATTTGCATGCTTCTTGTTCCTTGAAAAAAGCTCAATCATGGAACCGAATACTGATATATCCTTGACCTCCCCAGCCTCAAAAGCCTGTCTAAAAATCCAAGTAGCCTCCTCTATCCGACCTGCCTTTGCTAGAATAGATACTGCAGTCTCCCTAGGGATGTTGTCCGGTTGCTTGAGCTCATGAAGCAAACGCTTTGCATGAGCAACTAAACCTACCCTTTCATAAGCAACAATCATTGTTTGATAAAGCACTTGATCAATCTTAATCCCAGAGCTCCTCAACTTCTGAAACAAGATTGCAGCCCGATCTAATTTCCCTGCCTTGCCCCAAATAGATATTATTGTTGAGTAAGTAATGGCATTTGGTGCAATCCCTCTATTCTGCATCTCTTTCAAAAGATTAGTCGCCTTTTCATGCTCGAGAGACTTCCCATAAATCTTCATCATCGTGTTATAAGTAACAACATTCTGCTCAATTTCCTTGCTTTGCATCAACCTAAACAAATGAATAGCCTCCCCAAAAAGCTCAGCCTCACCATAAACCCTCAAAAGGGTGTTATAACTAACAACATTAGGTTCAATCCCTATCTTCCTCAATGTCCAAAACAACCTATCGGCTTCCTTAGCCATATCCAACTGCCCATAAACATCAATCATAATATTACAACTTGTAAGATCAAGCGGGCAATCCACTTTCTTCATCTCAGCAAACAGTGACAGCGCCTCTACAAACTTCCCATTCTCAACATAAACATTCAAAAGAGTTGAATAACTAACGGTATCTGGTACAACTCCCACTTCCCTCATCTCCTTAATCAACAATCTTGCCTCTCTAAATAACTTCGCCTTCCCAAACACATTGATCATTGTATTATAAGCAACGAGATCAGGCACAATCCCTGCATTCTTCAACCTCGAAAATATCGAAATTGCCTTTGAATAATCACACAACTTCCTCGCAAGCTCAATCAAGTTACTATACAATACAAGATCACCCGAAACCCGGTCTTGTTCCATCAATTGCAACCAAGAAAGAGCTGAATCAAACATACCCTCTTTCCCAAAACACGTTATAAGAGTCGAATACGTGTACCTATCGGGCGCCACACCTCTCTCACGCATTTCATCGAACAGGCCATGTGCAAGCTCCCATTTTTTATCCCTCAAAACATTTCTCAAAACAACGTTGTACGCAAACACGGACGGCGAATAACGAGCCACGTCATTGATCCAATCAAGAATGGCTAATGATCTCTGGTAATCTTGTTCCCGAGATAATAACGAGACCATGAAACGAATTGAGAGTTGTCTGTCTTTGTACGGTGATAATAAAGCGTATAGTTCTTGTTCGTTTTGTGTTTGACTCATTGATTGTACGAGTTCGTCCATGTCCACGCTGTGGTCCAAGAAGAGTTGGTTTTGCTTCTTGGGGTGTTTGTGAAACTGTGTCGTTTTGAGGGGAGTTTTTCTCCATACGTCTTTGGTTTTTGGAGACGAAGAAGGAGAAGAAGCTAAGGATGTAATGTAGAGTGAGAAATGGGCTCTGGGTTTTGCAGGTACGGTGTGAAAATGTGGTTTGGAGAGGGGTAATAGTGGAAGAGAAAACGGAGAAGATGAAGAAGAAGATGGGAGTGAGTCTAGAACGTGCATGGAAGTAGAAGCCAAAGAGAACGTACACATCTTTTCTAGAGTCCTTACAAAAGAGTTTCTTCTGAACCTTTTATGAAACTTGGCTCCTGGATTTGCTAGAAACTGTTACACTGTGCAAATTATAGCTTGTTAGGAGAAGTTGTTAGTCATGTCTTTATGACTAATCTTTTTGTTTATGAATTTATATATATAAGGATATACATTAAATTAAGATAATATTAATCATTTTCAGTCCCAAAATCATTATCTTTATTAAAAATTTTTTGTTGTATCTTTGTTTTGTTTTTTATTGTTTTTGTGCAATAAAGCAACAAATTGGGAAGGATTACAACAATTGTTTTGAGGGATCTGAGTCCACAATCACAAACCAAAATCACTATAATTGTGAAATAATGGAAACCTGTATTGCACCACATAGTGTTTGAGAGAGGCAGGAGAGGAAGATTGTGTCATTACTCCATTGCCTGCAAATCTTACCATGGCTCAACTCAATAGCCACAAGAAAAGAAAAAATTAGAAAGTCCAAAGCTGAAGTCTGTCCATTCTCTAGCACAAGGATCATGAACTTGGAGTCTGCAAAAGACATTTGGACTACAGACCTTGCAATGGAGACAATATATGCCTAATCACCTGCAAGGAATACCGAGGCAACAAAAAATTGCAATGGAGACCGGATGTGCTACAAAAGGAAGTGCTGGTGGAGACCAGATGATCTGCAAATCACATAAACATGAGGAGAAAAGCAGCTATTTGTTGCAAATTGCACAGACCACATGATATTTCCAATGTGAAAGCTTGACATTATGCGACCAAAACTTTCTCAGTGTTCGACAACTCAAATGGTACATGATCAAAAATGCAGAAGCCAAAGATGAGTTTTGCTCTGAATCTAATGCAGAGGAGCAAATAGCCTTTCCAAGCAGCATTCGAGCCGCTTAAACTCAAACTCAGGCTCAACAATAGCACAACTGAATCTGGTTTAGATAGTTACAGCTTGATTTTATTGCAAGCTTAATTGTAACTTTTACAACATGTAGAAAAAGAATAATTAACAGACTATCAAGACAACTATAATCATCAAACGTGTTACAAACTCTACACAGTAATCCAAATGAAATCCTAGGTGAATATGTAAACTGAAAAATAATCATCCCTAAACTATAAATTAGTAAAACCCAGAAAAAAAAATCAATCTATATACATGAATTCTCGTCCTTTATTCTTTGGACTAAGAGCTCCTTATTAGCATCCTCTGATTCCAAACTGCAAAGAGAAACAATTAATATTATTAACTAAGTTGACATTAATTGTTTGTCATTAATTAAAGCTCACCTTGAAGATTCTGTACATGGATTGATATTAATGAACCCATTTGTATCAAAGGGGTAGTCATAATCCTCAGGAATTTG
Source organism: Mangifera indica (assembly GCF_011075055.1). Classification (NCBI taxonomy): domain Eukaryota; kingdom Viridiplantae; phylum Streptophyta; class Magnoliopsida; order Sapindales; family Anacardiaceae; genus Mangifera; species Mangifera indica. Next base: position 14,320,084 of record NC_058151.1, on the reverse strand, counting down.
TAATTCTGGAATTGTAATGGGAAATTCTTTAGCATCATTATAAATAAAATTTTCTTCAACCTTCAAACCATTTTGCTTCATCAAAATTTCACCAGTTTCTGCATACATATCAGTTTGCCCTCTATTAAGGGCATGACTCAAAGCTGTGCTTATTTCAGAAAGTGATGTTGAAGAAGGTACTTGAAAATGGTCACACTCTTTGTATCTCGCCAGCGTTGCCCTCACCAACTGAAGCTCATTCATGGCGCTTTGTATATGATGCTGGAGTTTACCAATAATCCCCCAACATCCATGAACCGGATACTTTGCACGAATGGTGGACTCAAAAATAATGGTTCTCATAGCTTCATCCTTTTTATCACTATCAACCTTGTTCAAGATACTCGCAATATTCGACAGCCTGAAAAGGCGGTGAGCATTCAGAAACACCTTGGGCTGATCAGCCGGGAAGTAGCGAGCAAAAGGGCAGTCAGGGGCACATTTTCTCCTTTGATATTTACATGCAGCACAAGCATGTTTTGTGCCTCCAATTTTGGTCATATTGATGACTAAAAAATTCCATAATAGATAATACCCTAGAAGAAAAAGTGAGAAAAAACCATTGGAGGAAGATGATGAAGCTTGCTTCCTTAACATAAATAATTTTCGATTTTGATGCATGGTTCCAAATATCTCAAGGTTGATTTTGCTTTCAAGTTTGAAGAATATAAATACTTAACTGATAATTTGATTTAGATGATCGGAATTATGATAATTGTATCTTTTATGAGGAATATATCTAATATTTATTATCAAATCAAATTTGAAAAAGTTACTGAAAGGGCCTCAATCGTTTGATTCTTAATTTACAGAATTTGTCTGTAAGAGGAATGTTGGAAGTTGGATCTGACTTAGGAGTCTTAATGAAATGAAATTTATCTTGCAGAGTTGCAGTTGATAATATTGAACTTAGTTAAATTTTAGGTATAAAAATGATTTCAATCAAAATTAGGAGCTATCTAATTATCCTTTCAGTATTCATAATTTGAATTATTCTTAGATAATTTGCTCAAAATTATCCTTCAGGCTGCAATTTTTAGTAGATTGTAGATCTTATTATGACAAACACTTGTTAATACGACGTATACGTAAGTTATGTTTTGACACAATAGATCGAATTGTATTCATATTCAGTACAAACACAACCCATTAAGATGATATAACAAATCTCTCTCATAACTAAAATTACTCGTATTATAACCCAGAATAGCAAATTGTTGCCCCGGAAACCAGCAAATAAGCTATGGCATCCTTTAATTTCTCTCAACCTATAGCCTCATCAACCTCTCACTTTCTTCTTCATTTTCTCTTCCTTTCCCACTAGCAAAATCTGCTAGTTTCGAATAATCTGGGTAGATAATCAATCATTTATTATCTTTCATGCATGAATTTTTATATTTTTTTCATATGGTTTCTTTCTTAATTATTGATTTTTATTCTAGTCTGCAATGGAAGTCTTCGAGAAAGCGAAAGTGGTGCGTTTCAAGAGCCACCACGACAAGTATTTGTTAGCCGAAGAAGATGAAGAACACGTTTCCCAGGACCGCAATGGCGCCGGCGAGAATGCAAAATGGACAGTGGAGTTTGTTCCGAATGTGAACGTTCTGCGTTTGAAAAGCTGTTATGGGAAATACTTAACAGCTTCAAACATGCCGTTTTTACTCGGAGTCACCGGGAAGAAGGTGCTGCAAACTCTTCCGGGGAGATTGGATTCGTCGGTCGAATGGGAACCCATCCGAGAAGGCGTCCAGGTGAAGCTGAAGACGCGATACGGTTATTATTTGCGGGGCAACGGCGGCCTCCCCCCGTGGAGAAACTCAGTCACGCATGACATTCCACACAGAAGCCACACGCAAGAATGGATTATATGGGATGTTGATGTTTTAGAGTTTCAGAAACCTACTTCCGTTCCTCGGTCGCCGACCCCGCCGCCACACGCCGGACCGCGTCCACTTAAGGCTGTTGAGAAGAATGCACCAGCGGAAACATTTTCTCCTACTGCCTTTTGGCTAAAGTCCCCTTCAAATGAGGAGGTAATTTAGGTGTCCATTAAAAAAAATTGTGTTTTTATTTTCTTTTTCTTTTATAGAAAATTAGAAATGATTGAAAAAAATACGAAGAATGTAAAACGTATTCAACATGTTCCTACGAATACGTTAAGAATTTGTTTATTTATTTTCAATTGTAATTTTCTGATTAAAATATTAATAATACTTTATGTTTTGTACAAAATGTATTTGTCATTTTGTACGTAATATTCACAAATTGTATATGTAATTCCTTGTAACCCTGCCAAATGTTAAGATTTGTTTGCTTTGGACTCCAGTTTAGAGGCTAAATGAATTCAACCAATCTTATCTGATGCCCAATGATGTGTCATACATTCTCATTTACCATTGTTTAAGAGAATACGCACGATAAAGTTGATATCATGATTTAATAGTTCGATAGATTATCAAAATATTGTTCATTCTAAACACATAATTTGTTATGATTTTATTTTTGAGTTTCACAATTGATGTCTATCACATGTTTTGTATATAACTGTGCACAAGCTATTTCGTTTGCAGCTTCACCACCAAGAGCTGAGGGAAGACATGTTTATAATTTGACTGATGAAAATGGCAATGTTGATGATACAAAGAGAGCTTCGTTTCACATTTAAGGGAAGTGGGGTGGAGGAATTGAAAATAAGCTATGAAAGAAGAGATAGGAATGGATAATATAATTGTTTGTTCAAGAAATCCATTGAATGGGAAGCTGCATCCTAGCAAGTTACATCTTCCTCCAAATAATGTCACATGCATCTTCTTGTTGTTCCTTCAAAAGCTCAAGGTAAGTCTTTGTTAATCCCCTATTACTTCTCTAATTTTAATATATTGTACCATCTTAGGTCAAATGTTAAATTATTGTCCCTTTTTGACAAAACCCATCACAATATTGAGTTTGGGTAATATGAGATTCTCATACGTACCTAATATCTCTCTCGTGATTAGTTAATTTGTAATTTGTCTAAGGATGTTATATTTACTCTCTTATTGGATTCAACATCCTTACTGAATTTTATCCTACCGTTGGTCAAAAGAACATTCGTAGTGACTTTGATATCATTTGTAATATCTTGATCTAATAGTGTCAAATTGTCCGCTTTGGATAGAGAGTTTATTACAGCTTTGCTTTTAGAATTTGCATCCCAAAACTCATTTTATTTGTTTAGCGCTTAAAGATTATATAACTAGTTTTATCTTAGTATTTCTAAATAATGTGAGATGTTCATTTATATCCAACATTTTTTTTGTATTTTGCTGATATAAGATTTATCTAGGTGTTACATGTGTATTTATTGATTGTTGCCATTTTTTCCAGTGGCAAAGGATCTCAAGTAGGCAGCCGGCCAGGAATCTTCAGCTAGCATAGCATTGATTTGTAACATATGATGTGAGGAACGAAGCTGAAACTGTACTGTAATTTCAATTGTACAGAAGCTCTATATACGTATTATCTTCTTTTAATCAATCAGAAGTTTTGTATGTGCTGTGTTTTTGTAATTTCATTTCGAAAGCTTGTTGATTCAACAAACAGTTTCACCATCTTGTGCTCTGAAAGGTCCTCTTGTTTAGCTTCATTCTTTCTATTCCTCTCAGCCTCCAGCTCTTCAACAATTTTCATTACTTCAGCAACAAGTTGTTGTTTCAATTCATATGAATGCTCACTTTCAGGAACATCTTCTGAGTTTAACTAGAAAGGAGAAATTTAAATCAGAAATTCAATTAGTCAATTCAGAAGTTAAAAACTTGGAAGAGAAAGATGATTTAGAAAAAAAGTCTGCAGTGTACCCACCCAGTCCTTGAAGAAAAAGTTAACTGGCAATTTTCTTGAAGGGACTGGCACAAAAGCTACTTCTGGCATAATTCTAGAGGCAATATGCATGACAGCAAATGAATCCTGAAGAGCACATAAAAAACATGGATTTCCAGCATGAGTGTGGTATATTTCTGATCTACTCATGGACTCATCACGAAGCTGTCTTAACCGCCATTGTGACTGTAATGCAATAGAATCAATAGATAGTAAAATGTAGATGAAAAGTGCAGAATTATTAATCTAGAAGGACTAGCATCATCTAGTTATGCAATCACAACCTGTATAATTACATATTGGTGTACATCAAATCGCGGCGTGCTGCCATTCCTCACATCAGTTGATAAAAATCCGTGATGTTTTTCAAAAGAATCTGAAAGTATGAAAAACATTAATGATCAATTATGAAACTTCCATCAGGCGTACGTTCAATTAGAAGGAAAGGATTAGTACCAAGGCTTAGGCATACAGCTTTTTCAACATCAGCTTTAAACCTCCTTTTATCTGCACTCTCATTTTCTATTTTCCTCTGATTCTGCGCAAGTTCTTCAAGTTGTTTAGCCTCAATAACGATCAATCTTCCCAAGTCCTCAATTACAGTTGATTCAGTCAATTCTTTGGAATTTGCATAAACACCACTCTCGCAATTTGCATTGGCCCTGAAAACTCATAGGTCATTCATATAAGATGCTATAAACAAAAAGCAAACTTTTCAAGTATTGAAATGTGATTGGAAAAGAGATATACACTTGTTCAGCTTCACATTGATGGAGCTGAAAGTTCACACTAGAACTTCCTGCCTATACATGTCAATTAAACATGAGATCATTTCATAAAAATTATGAGCTGAAAAGTAGCTTCCATTATAAACAAACAAAAACCAGAAGCAGGAGGAGTTAGGACCTTGGATTTCCAGTCCTTTCTGAAATTTTTCTTCTTCCTCCTAATCTTATTCTTGGTCATTTCTACTCGTTTTTCAGAAGAATCTGAAACTTCTAATCAAAGGAATTGTAGAAGTTATTAGAAATATGCTATTATCAATAATGAAACTATCATCTAGCACAAAAATAAAAAAATTCAGAACATAAGCAAATGAGAGGAAAACAGAAGTACCAAGGTTTAGGCCTACTACTTTTTCAGCATCAGCTTGAGATCTTTTCTCTGCACACTCATTCTCAAAAATCCTCTGCTTCTCCAACTGTTCTTCAAGCTGTTTTTCCTCGATCACAGTCCATTCTCTCATGTCTTCAGCACTTGCAGAAACACCAATCTCAAATTTTGGAGTGTCTCTGAAGACTCATAGATTATTGACATAAGATATTATAGACAGAAAGCAACCTTCAGGGTGTGTATGTTAGCAAACTTCAAGAAAAAAAAAGGTCTATAATTTGAGTACTGCAATGGAATTAGATCAGAGATTTACTCTTTTTCAGCATCATTCTGATGGAGCTGAAAGGTCTCAATACAGTCAACTGCCTAAATTTTTACCAAACATTGGCTCATGTCACAAGAAAATTATATGTAGAACAGTTAAAGCTTCCATAATATAAACAAACAAAACCAAAAGCAGCTTTTAAGACCTTGGGTTTTTTTTCCTTTCTGAACTTTTTCTTGTTATTTTTCTTCTTTTTATCTATTTTTTCTCTCACATTATCACAAACTTTGCCAAATTTTTTCCTGTCATCAATTTTTTCTACTAGAGCTTCGGCTGTGGCATCATACTTTGCCGCCACATCCTTGTCAAACAGATCTTCCAGATTTGTCTGGTAAAGAAATTTAGTGTAAGACCATCTGTATTAAATTAGTAAGAAAACAGCCAGAGGGTCCAGTAACATACCTGCAAAAAAGACTTCAACAAAGGAAGAATCATTGACCTATAGTCATATGAAGACATCATCTCAAGTTTCGATTCATGTTGTTTAATGGCACCAATAGCCCGGAAGATTATTGCATCAACAAAGGCTTGCTGCAAGAATGAATACAGTGAGACCAAAAACAAAGAAACACAATTGCCTCATTTCATCTAGAACCAGTTAGGCCAAAGAGAAATCATTTTGACACTTAACAATTGAAGCATTTTCATGAAGCTATGCTGGTAAATGAGAAGTGGAAATAGGCATGATATGACATTCAACAACTGAAAAGAACAATGTGGAATGTAGAAATAGTCAAACTTACTTCTTTCAACGACCTAAGTCTAATCTTCTGCAATGTTGATCTTGCAAAAATTTCAGCAGTCTCAAAGTGTTCAAGCATTTTCAATTCATCTTCTTCAGCGAAACTTTGAAATCCAGTCTTATTCCATGAAGCTGCTAGTCTTTTAACTGCACGTGCTCGATTCAGAATATCTGATATAACTTCGTAAATTATAGCTTTCTGCAATTGACTAGAAATGTCATCATTAGATTCAAGTTCCTTTTGCCTCTTCCTCAATAGTCTGACATAAGACTGTGCCATACTTTTATCCCCCTTCTCAATCTCTTTTGGAAATATACTCTCAACTGCCTGAATTGCTTCCAATGTGATTCTATGCACGCGGTTAAAATCAGACTCGCATAGTCTCTCTACTTGTGAATATTCTTTGAGAAATATCTGAAAGAATTCCTTTGCTTTCAGTCTTTGAGAATCTTTCAGACTGCTCCGAGACTTCATAACAAACTGGATTGTTGGGCCTTCATATAACCATGATACAAAGTCAACACTTTCAGGAACAATCTCGTTTTCACATACAATGGCATCAAAAGTTACTGCAGAATTATTATCTACAACATCTTCAAAATCATTAGTAAGATTAAGCTCTTCTGCCAAGAATCTCACATCCAAAAGGAGACTTGTTAAGTCATCACTAATTTCAACCCTCTGTTTGAAATCAAACACTGTATCAAAAATAACCAATTCAGGATTTATAATTAAAAGTTTATCATCTGTAGTGCTACCTGTCTCTTGATATTCCATTAAACCACAAGTTTCTGCTAGATCCTTCAAGAATTCATGAACCTGTCTCAGCTCTACAGCTCCCAAAAGGCAGATGATCATAATGGATTCCAACTCAAGACACCGAGAAAATGGAAGTAGATCCTCAAACTTTTCAACCGTATATTGTATTGCCCAATGAAGAAATGTTGGTGCAAGACATTCCTTCTCGAGAAGCAAGTGAAACATCCACTGAACACTATTGAGAATCGCTGCACATGTATCGTCATCAAATTGCCATTTCTGATGTTCCTCGGATGTGCTAGATGATTCATTCTCATCAATTGTAATGTAAACAAAATCCTGCACTGTCTCTTCAATAGAAGAACTTTCACTGTCATTTAAGCTATTCTCATCAAACAGGCAGATATCAGAAGAACTAAAAGATTCAGATTTAATCTTATTCATAATAGTCATTATCCCCCATTTAGCATCTAAAGGCTTCCACTCCCTATTCTCAATCAACTCAATCACTTCACAGGAAATCCAAGATTGCAGTTTAATACCATCAAGATTCTTCAAATGCAACTCCCTGAAATGCTTCCTATACAACTCCAAATCACCAAATTTCTTGTCACAATCACAACACTCCCAGCATTTCCAGGTTTTGTGCTCCTTTGCAAATTCAATAGCTTCCCTGAAAACATTCCCCGCCAAATGACAATTTATCGACTTTGAATGCCTTTCAAGGTCTTTGATACTCACTTTACAGAAATCCGTTTTCTTCACTTCACTCAATGCTCCCCAAAATGACTTATATTTCTCTTTCTTTTCTTCATTACCATCATAGTACTTCTCCATACCATATTGAGTCTTTATCTGCTTAAAAGTGCGCCAATTTTCTATGACTGCTTCGAGCTTCTTCCTGATCCTCTCTAGTTCTGTCACCATCTCCTGTAATGTACCATCTGCATTTTCTACAATCTTCTTATTAGCCTTTTCCACTTGAACCTTCATACCCGTAAGCTTCTTCTCATCCTTACAAAGATGTAAATACTGACTAATCATCCTCCTCTCATTCTCAATTCTCAGTTCTTTACTCGAATTCCCCATTTCATTCTCCTGAAGAAACTTATCCACTCCCGGATCGGTTAAATTCTCAATCTTTAAATTTAAAGCGCTGTTGCAAATTTGAATCGCTTTGGCCCAATATTTAGCATTGAACAAAGCTTTTAGATAGAGAATAGCAACTTCACACGAAGCAAAATGGATGGAATGCGGCATCGACATCACGGCGAATTGAACCGACTGATATGCCTTATCTAAGTAATCGACCATTTCCTTTGAATCTTTGGCCGCTGTTTTAGCAAGAAACTGGAGAGCTACAGCAATAAGGTTGAAAAAGTGAGGCGAGTCTTGGTGACAACAAACTGATTTCTTGACCATCTGGAAGGCCTTGAAGTAGTTTCCACGCTTCATTGCCTCCTGAATCTGCGAGCCTTCCCTAAAGATCACAGGGTCTAGTGATTCAGCCGGTGGGTTTGGTGGTTCAGAGGCGGAAGCAACTTCAGCTGAGGGGGGCAGAGACAGAGGTTTTATCTGTATGAAACGTGAAGAGGAAGGCTCCTGTATTTTCTTGCCCATGTTTCGTGTTATTTTCTTGGAGGGAAATCAGAAATTGCAATTAGTTAGTTATGATTTTGTGGGTTTTCTAGTTAGAAGGTAAACATAAATGAAATGGGCTGATAAATGGAAGTAGGGCAAATAGGAAATCCACCATCACTTTAGGGTGTAAAATTTTGCACGATCACAAACCCATTCTAGTTCTACTTCTTTGGAAATTGCTCAATAGCGGTGTGATCTGAACTCTATAAAAGGTTATTCAAATTCAGAATAAGTGTATATTTGATATGTGGATTTTTAAGGAGATTTGTTTTGGTAGTAGAGAGATTAGACCAATGACTCATTGTAAAGCCTTCTCATCACATAAGTAAATGTAGTAGGTAACAGATAGAATATCAGCTATCTCTGATAAATCAGAAAGATTATGCAGGCAAGAATTGTATTATCTATTACTGGCATGCGACTTGCGGATACACATGTACTTACTATGGTTTTACATATAAAAGTTGCATTAATTTATATGAAAAGCAAGAGTGAGTGTGAGGGCTTCTAGCATATTAAAAACCAAAATTAATCCTTTTTTGATTTTGTATTAATTTCATTCATAGTAAAATTTTCTCCATATAAGTTTTCTCGTATTGCTTTTTCATGTAAACTTTGTGTTCTCGTTTGGAGTATTAGTGCATTTTGTTGTGTGTGGTTTCACAATGGAAACTTGAATATTTTTGCCCAATACTTTTTTACTCTTTTGCTCAATCCTCTTGAATTCTCAAATAAGCAATATTATGTTTATCCAAATTTGAATACTCAAGTTAAGTATTCAAATGATGTATTAGTTATCACGGTGGTGGTGCAAGGTGATGGAGTGGCCTGACTGTGTGTTGAAGAACTTGTAAAAACATTTTTCAAGAATCTGGTTTAAGAATTTTAGATTTGTGAGATTTGTAATCAAAATGAGGTGCTTCAAAAACATACTGTATATCTTTTAAAGATCGACAGCACTTGCAATACAAATTCATTCAAATACTAATCCAAATCCTCCATCTTGATCTCTATAACCTCCTCTTGTTCACCTTCATTCTTCTCTGAAACCTTCTCTTGCTCAGCTACATTCTTCTCTGAAACCACCTCTTGTTCACCTTCATCTCTCTCTGAAACCTCCTCTTGTTCACCTTCATCTCTCTCTGAAACCTCCTCTTGCTCACCTTCATTCTTCTCTGAAACCTCCTCTTGCTCACCTTCAGTCCTCTCTGAAACCTCCTCTTGCTCAACTTCACTCCTCTCTGGAGCCCCCTCTTGCTCACCTTCACCCTTCTCTGGAGCCCCCTCTTGCTCACCTTCACACTTCTCTGGAGCCTCCTCTTGCTCACCTTCATTCCTCTCTGGAGCCTCCTCTTGCTCACATTCACTCTTCTCTGGAGCCACCTCTTGCTCACCTTCATTCCTATCTGGAGCCTCCTCTTGCTCACCTTCATTCTTTTCTGAAGCCTCCTCTTGCTCACTTTCATTCTTCTCTGAAACCTCCTCTTGCTCACCTTCATCTCTCTCTGAAACCTCCCCTTGTTCACCTTCATCTCTCTCTGAAACCTCCTCTTGCTCAGCTTCATTCCTCTCTGAAACCTCCTCTTGCTCAACTTCACTCCTGTCTGGAGCCTCCTTTTGCTTACCTTTATTCCTCTCTGGAGCCTCCTCTTGCTCACTTCCATTCTTTTCTGAAGCCTCCTCTCGCTCACCTCCATTCTTCTCTGAAGCCTTCTCTCGCTCACCTCCATTCTTCTCTGAAGCCTCCTCTTGCTCACCTTCATTCTTCTCTGAAACCTCCTCTTGTTCACCTTCATTCTTCTCTGGAACCTCCTCTTGCCCACATTCATTCTTTACGGCCTTCGCCGTCTCCAACTCATCAGCAGTCTTTGTTACTTTATCAGAAGAATCTGCAAAACTCAACCAAGAAAAGGAGAAAAACACACTACTTATTAGAGCCATTCAATCTACAAGATAGTAGAGAAGTATGTTCAATGAGAGGGAAAACAAGTACCAAGATTTAGACCTTCAACATTTTCAGCTTCAGCTTGTGACCTTCTTTTCTCAGCAAACTCATTCTCAATTTTCCTTAGTTCCTCCAAACGTTTATCGAGCAGTTTCGATTCGTTCAACATCGATTCTTGCAAGTCTTCAACCCTTGCAGTAACCCCAAGCTCAGAATCTGGCTTGTCTCTGAAAAATCACAGATTATTGATATAAGATACTATACACAGAAAGCAACATTCAAGAGGGAAAAGGTCTATGATGTCAGAATTTAATTAGGATTAGACAAGGATTTACGCTTGTTCAACATCTTTCTGATGGAGCTGAACGGGTTCATTGGAGTCAGTTGCCTGAAATGTTACCCAAACATCAACTCACTTCACAAGAAAATTATATGTTGAACACAGCTAAAAGCTTTCACAGTATTTAACAAACAAAAGCAGCAGCAGCTGTATGACCTTGGATTTCTTATCCTTGTCAGAAATATTCTTCTTTTTCTTTTTCTTCTTCTTTTTATCTTGATTTTCTGGAGCATTGTCACAACCTTTTCTGCTTATATTGCTGTCATCAATCTCTGATGCAAGAGCTGCTGCTGTATACTCATACTTCAGATGTTCCAGATTTGCCTAGTAACAGGAAATTCAGTCTAAACTATCATGCATTAAATTACTTAAAAATCAGCAAGAGGATGCAGAAGCAAACCTGCAAAAATGACTTCAACAATGGCAAAATGATTGACCTGTAGTCATACAAGGACACCTTCTCAAGTTTCAATTCGTGCTGCATTATGGCACAAACATCTGATGACAATCTTGCCTTGACAAAGGCCAGCTGCAAGAATGAACACAGTGAGACAGAAAGCAAATAAATACAATTTCCTTATTCTTTAGTTCCAAATTTTGGTGCATAATCAATATAATCTGCAAACTTACATCTTCTAGTGACTTTATTCTGTTCCTCTGTAATGTTATTCTTACCAAATCTTCACCAAATTCCAAGTCTTCAAGCATTTTCAACTCATCTGCTTCACTCAAACTTTCAGATTCAGTTCTTTGACTAGATAAGCTTGCTAGATGTTTCGCTCGATTTAGAATATCCTCTAAAACATTGGAAATCAAAGATCTCTCAATCATACAAGGGATATCAAACATCCCGTCAAGTTCCTTTTCTCTCTTCTTCAAGAGTCTAAAATAAGACTCTGCTATACTTTTATCCCCCTCCTCAATCTCTTTAGGACGGATACTCTCAACTGCCTCAATTGCTTTCAATGTGATTCTAGTTGCACTGCATAACTTAGAATCATATAATTGTTCATCTTGTGAATATTCTTTTCGAAATATCTGAAAAATCTCTTTTGATTTCTGTTTTTGAGAATCTTTCAAACTGAGGCATGCCTTTAGAGCTATTGGGATGGTTGCGCCTTCACATAGCCATGATAGTAATTCATCACTGTGCAGAAGAATCTCATCTTTAACATTTCCAGAATCATTACTTAGACAAATCTCATCTCCCCTTAGGAATCTCTCATCCAAAAGGCGACTTGTTAATACTTCACCAATTTCAACTTTCTCATTGATATCAAACACTTGAACACAACTAAGATTATCATCTATAAGACTAACCAATTTAGGATTTATAAGTTTGCCAATAATATCAGTGAGTTTCTGAAAGAATCGTTGAACCTGTCTTAGCTCTGTTGCTCTCAAAAGGCATATGATCTGAATGGCTTCCACCCCAAGACGTTGTGAAAATGGAATTAGATCCTCAAACTCTTCAACTGTAAATTGTATTGCCCAATCAAGATATGTCTTTGCAAGACAATTATGTAGGAGAAACAAGCGAAGCATCCCACGGATACCCTTGAGAATCATTACACGCTCAGCTAATTCATTCTCATTAGTTTCACAGCCAATCAAATCTTGCAGACTCTCATTTAAGGTTTGCTCATCAAACAAATCACAATTGGAGGAACTAAAAGACTCGGATTCTATCTTACTTAGAATTTTATCTACCCAGTATTCAGCATCTAAAGGCTTCCACTCACCATTCTCAATAAACGCAATCACTTTACCAGGAATTTGAAACTCCAATTCCACCCCATCAAGATTCCTCCAATGAAACTCTCTGGAATGTTTTCTATACAACCCCAAATCTCCAAACTTCAGGCGGCAATCACAACACTCCCAACACATCCAAGTTTTGTGTTCTTTAGCAAAATCAATGGCTTCCTTGCCTGCCAAATGAACATTTATTGATGTCCAATGTCTTTGAAGCTCCTCAAGACTCACTTTAAAGAAATCCCTTTTCTTCTCAGCACTTAATGTATTCCAGAAGGACTTATATTCCACTCTCTTTACATCATAAACCTCATAGTACTTCTCCATACCATAATGAGTCTTCACCTGTTTCATCGCACGCCAGTTCTTGATTTCTGTTTCAAACTCCTTCTTGATCTCCTGTAATGTACCACTTGTCTTTTCTACTCTCTCCTTAACAACCTTTTCAACTCTCTTCTGCTCTTCCTCACAAAGCTGTAAATACTGCGTAATCACTTGCTTCTCATACTCAATTCTTGAATCTTTACTAGAATTCGCCTTTTCATTCTCTTCAAGAAACATATCCACACCCGGGTCAGTTACATTCTCAATCTTTAGGTTTAACAGGCTCTTGCATTCTTGAGTCGCTTCACCCCAATCTTTATCATTCAGCAAAGCTGCTGATAGAGAACAGAGAGTTTACACGAAGCAAAATGGATGGAACGGGGCAATGAATGCACAGCGAACCCAACGGAGTCGCTTGCGTCTTTTAAGTATCTCACCATTTCCTTGGAATCTCTGGCTTTTGTTTTCGCAAGAAGCTGGAGAACAACAGCTTCAAGGTACATAAGGTAAGGCGAGCGTTTGTGACTAGAAATTGATTTCCTCACTATCTGTAAGGCCTTCTCGTAGTTCCCACGTTTCATTTCCTCCTGAACCTTTGAGCCTTCACGAAAGATCACAGGGTATAGTGATGATTCAGCCGGTGGCGGTCGCTGTGGCTGTGGATGTGGCGTTTCAGAGGCGGAAGCAGTAGTGGTGGATGGTGGCGGTGGGTTGAGACGGGAAGAAGAAGGACGTTGTTTTTTCTTGCCCATACGGTTGTGTTGGTTTCTTGGAGAGAATTCAGAGATCACAGAAGTTAGTTATTTTTCTGTTGGGTTTTCTTACTGAGGAATATAAAAAGAAAAGGGTTTTCTTATTGAAGAATATAAAAAGAAAATAAATGGCGGGAAATGGATGGAGGGCAAAATAGGAAATCAAAATATCATTTAGAAGAGTTAATGACGCTTTCACACCCAAGGTTTGGCTGAATAACCTTTTCTACCCCTAGATAGCACATATAACACTTTAATACCCAAAATCAAAAACGGTTAATGAAATAATATTAAAATAGTGTCAATGAGTAAAATTATTATTTAATCCTTACTATTTCGTTTTTTAAAATTAGTTTGTAATCCTAAATTAATAAAAATTTTAAAAAATTAAATATCAAAATTGCTATTTATTTTCATTTCCTTTCACTCTAACTTACTTCTTCCTCTATTCCTCCTTTATTCTTTTACTTTATTTCCTTTCTAGGCTAGATGAATTCAAGTTATTATCAATGACAAGTATCTAAAATGGATCAATTATTAATGATTTAATTGATTGAACGATGTTATCGATGATAACTTTTACTCAATCAAATTGTCGACAATTTGATCAAATGAAGTTATCATAAAAAACTCGATCAATTGAAGTTGTCTTCAACAACAACTCATACCATGATAAAAAGAGGGTGATGGGGGTTGACAATTATAAGATCATGATGGTGATAAAGATGTGTAGTTGGAGGCTAAGGTTTACAAAATATTTTAGGGATGAATTTGTGATTTTTCAAACCCTGTTAAGGTAAATCGAAGAGTTTTTTTTTTTTTTCCTTTCTGTCAAAATTAATGGCCAAATGCTATTTTGTTCTTACACTACTAATTTTTTTTTTAAACAAAAGTATTACTTATATCATCTGGGGGCGGAAAAGTGCCTTTAGATCAAACTTTACTTGGGAAAATGTGAGTTACTCAAATTTTACCATACAAATAAAATTACCGCGTAAATCTCTTATCTTTATTATGATATTTTACTATAAAGTTTTGTAATTCAATCTATGCAAAACCCATCGTCCCTGTAAAATGTGTGAAATGTGATTACTCTTCCACAATCCTCTTCACAGCGTAACTTGCCAAATTTCCAGAATAGTGGCACAGAAGCTACTTCCGGCATAATTCAAGAGGCTCTTGAAGTGAGCATACAAGACATGGATTTCCCGTCAGAGACTCTTAATATTTTATAACAAAGACTCAAATTCAAAACCTTTTTATAAAAGTTTTAATATCTCATCAATTCTTCTAACGTCTCTTTTCAAATCTAAGTTATTCTAAATATAAAATAATAAAATCCCCACATTGCTCAGTGTCAAATTACAGCAGAAAAGCATCGAACTCCTACTTAATGCACAATTCTTCTAGACTATACGAATTACTTGATTGATGGTATATGTGTTGTCAAATTCCTATGTAATGCACCTTATATACATTCTTCTCATA
The DNA here is from genome assembly GCF_011075055.1 of Mangifera indica. Lineage (NCBI taxonomy): Eukaryota > Viridiplantae > Streptophyta > Magnoliopsida > Sapindales > Anacardiaceae > Mangifera > Mangifera indica. Next base: position 14,305,002 of record NC_058151.1, on the reverse strand, counting down.
AAAGAATGTAACTCGGACCACCTTATGTGCTAGATAGACTGCTGATGAGAGGAAAAAGAGACTTTGGCAGAATGGGTTTGTTTTTGCTCTGCATAAGTTACTTGAGATTGTTATGATGGTTTATCAATGACTATACTTTGGAAAACTCTTTCTTTCTTTCTTTCTTTCTTTTTTTCCATTATAAAATAAAGTGGGGTAAGCAAGGGCTTTTGTTAGAGTTACTATTGCTGTCTTAATACCTAATTTGTCTAGTTATTTGAGAGGCTACTCTCTTTCCACTTCCATTGGCTTGAGAGGCCAACTCTTCACCCAATCAGACAAAGGTTTCCCAAACATAACCCAATTTCCTCTCCTCTCCTCTCCTCCCATCCCTCTCTTATTCCTCTACCTTTCATAACTGCCCTGTGCATTGCATAACTATCCATTTCCCCATTTCATAACTGCCCATTTCCCCGTTTCACACCAGCCCATATCCCACCTAAACATGAGTACTAACAAAATTCAATAAAAAACATCAACAATGAAATTAACAAACTGCATATTGTATCGTCTTGTTTGTCTACAAGGTTCAGCAACTTGAAGAAATAGTACATAAAACAAATCCAACAGCAGAAAAAAATGTGTACACAGAGAGCATTCCCCTCCAACAAAATGTGAAGATAAAATCAGTTGAGATGGCAGAAATAATGTCCCTCTTTGCCTGCACAAAATGGAGTTGTGGTGTACCCGACACTATTTAAAGGAATGAACTCAATCTTCTTTCGAGCTCCATACATTCTGTAATCATAAAGCATAGCTCATTGAATTATGAAAATATAAGAAAACATAAATTCAATAAATTTATTTTGGTGAGTCAATAAGATACCATATTTTTGAACAAATATTGTATGGTGGAATTAAGGTTGCCTTTCCAACATTCTTCTACTTCATCCTCTCCTTCTGCCAACTGTAGTTTTTTGAGCTTTGGTGTGCTTAAAACTCCATGACAAAAAGTCTCCATTTCCAAGCATTGTCTGACAATTACTTTTTTCAAGGATGGGAATTGCAGAGTATATTCCTCACAACAGAACCTCTTAAGTCTGGACAAACAGTGAAGTTCCAAACAACCTAATTTGCTGAAAACAATTGAATTCTCTATTACTTCATCTCCCAAATGTGTTATAATTTCCTCCATCATTTTGCAATTGGATACATTCATTCTTGTAAGTTGATCCAGAGTTTTAGCTTTTGAGGGGCTCAGTAAATATCTCAATCCGTCACACTTTGATACTAGCAGAGTTTCTAAATTCTGGAACGGCAACGATGCTGACCATGAATTTTCTAAATTGCCACATTCTGACACTTTTAGAGTCTTGAGATTTTGAAAAGCGTTGCAAGGTGGAAAATTTCCTCTCCACAAATGCAATAGCCTGGGCATTTCACATAATTCTAGTTCTTCCAAGCTAGGGAATGCATCCTGGGAAATCAGTCAATCACAAAAAATTGTTAATAAGTGGGTAGTAATTCATATGCTTGGCTCGGATCTGTTATATTTGGGGACCTAGTTTATTCATAATCATAATGATGATAATGTTGTCCAATAAGAAAATTTACAAATATTTTAAGAGATTAGATAAAATAAGTAAACGATAGAAAGTCAAAATTATTTCAAATTAGTAATAGTGCCTTCTACTTATTAAATAATGGACATGATTTAATTGAGTACTTGAGGCTCAAACCTTGTAAGCAAAGAACAGTGGTTGTTGACTGTCTCCATAACTCCCTTGGATGCTCATTAATTCTGAAGCAATGATCTCCACGTTATCACATCCCTGTACCTTCAAGACTTCTAAAACTGGCCATTCTGAAATATGTATCTCCGGGTAGAAACTCTTGAAACTTGGTAGAGTCTGAAGATTCAACAGCATACATTTAGAGAACACAAACCTTGGGATTGTTCCCTCCTTGGCAACAATTACATCCACCATGCCAGAGCTTTTCTCAAGCACTTCAAATATCTCTTCAACTGAATCACAGTTTTGTACTTCCAAACATTCTAATTTCTGGTGACTCCCGAGCATGTTAGATGGAAAAACACTAACAAGTCTTTTACAAAAGTGTACAAACACACGATTTAATTTGCAGAAGAAATCCAAAGAGACCTGATCGTTCCACAATTTTACAAGTTGATAAGCATGACTAATTTGCAATCTCTCCAAACTAGGGAATCTTACCTGAAGATTTCATATTACAATTATAACATAAACATCCACTAGTAGTAACTTTAAAAAAATATAAGATATGATGGATGAGAAAAAAATTGGAAACAAAATAAAGGGATGGATAACCTTCTTATCAAAAAGACATTGAATGTGTGCAGAGTTCTCCTTTGCAGTCATTCCTTCAAGTTCTTTTCTTGATAATGTCATATCACCACACACAGAACTAGAGATGAATGTTTGAATACTCGGGCAATTGTCAATCCAGAGTCTGAATAAAGAGGACATTTCAACAAAATTTGCAGTGGAGTTGCAGAATGTTGTGAGTTTTGGAAGATCTCTAAGTTTCAACTGGTATAATTTAGGAAACAACATTGTTCTTGTTCTCCCTTCATCTCCATCTATTACTCTTTCCATGAACTTACAATTAGATATCTCAAGCACCTGCAATTTAAAAAGACTTTTGACAGTAGAAGATGAGAATAAATATTTTAAATGATCAAAGCCATCTATGGCCAAGATTGTTAAATTCCGGAAGAAAGAAGATGATCTCAAGGTGGGTAGTTCAACCTGCATGCACATAAAATGTTTGTTTTATAAACAACTTTTTTTGATAAAATCAACTTATCTTGTATAAGAATTAAAAAACACTTACCTTTTCGGTAAGAAATGATGCAAGATGAATATTGAACTCCTTCATTTGGATCTTTTGACAGTCCTTAATGATAATAGTTGTCAAGGGAGGACATTCCAAAATATTACTTCCAGAATAGAAGCTTGTCAAGTTAGGTAGTGACTCAAAAATGATGGTATTTAATTGAAGGATCATAATTTGATCACTCAATGCATCCTTCTCCCCTTCCCTTTTGATGATTTCTTCAATCAAAGCACAATTTTTCACTTCTATATTTTGGAGTTGAACAAGGCCCAACAATATAGACGGAGTAACTACATATCTCAAGCTGTTGCAATTGTCAATTTTCAATGATTTCAATTTCTTTAAGCCCAAAAAATCTTGGTGATTTTCCTCCATATGAAACACCTGTTCTAGTGACTCACAACTTTTTACATTCAACATTTCCAGATTTTTGAAGTAACATAGCACATTGGATGGAATACCACTCGATATATCTGAAAATTTATCTATTACTAGAGACTTTAAATTCCAAAATAAGTCGATTGGTAACTTTTCATTCCATATTTTTTCTTTCATGTTGGGAAATTCAGAGAGTGTCAAATGTTCAAAGTTACGGAAGCCAACCTATGAAAACCAAAATATTAAATTAATTAAAACAAGTTAAAATTATGATTTTGATTTTTACGGGGCCAAAACAAAGAAAGTTACCTAAAGTTAAGAAGAAGAATTCATATTAAAATGTGATGCAATTATAATATTGAACACTGACAATAATGTATTAACTCCTAATCAACAGGTTCAACATTCTTGTAATATAAATTCTTCCCCAAGTTAGTAATATAAAACCTTTTATGAGGATGAAAGCAAAGAATATAGAAAATATACGTACGTGATTATATATTAGCAACTAAATGAAAAATGGTATAGAATTTTAAATTATCACCCTATATCCTTGAATATATAATATTTATCAATAGTAATGACATAAAAGGTAAATAAAAAAAATTTGAGAAAGAGTAAATACCATATCTGTAAACACTTGCTTGATAGTGAAATTGAGATCCTCCTTCCAAAAATATTCTCCATGATTGTTTTGTTCTATCAGATGTACTTTTTGTAGCAATGGTGTGCTTAACACTCCCAGAGAAAATATGCTCAATTTTGGACATTGACTCACAATAAGATGTTCCAAACAAGGGAATTTCAAGGAATAATTGGCTGAGCAGAAAAATGTAAGGTTTGATAAACAGTAAAGCTCCAAAACTTTTAATTGGCCAAAAACAATCTCTTCTTTTTTGTCTCCCTCCTTTGCTAAGACCTCTGTCACCAACTTGCAGTCTCTGATTCTTAGTGTTGTGAGATTCACAAGAGTTTTGGCAGCTTCGCATGAAAGTACATTGGCTAATCCATTGCTTCGCTCAATGTGCAAAGTTTTAAGATTTTTTAAAGACACCGCAGATGGCATCAAAATTTTCAAACAATGACATCTATCTACATGTATTGTTTGAACATTTTGAAGAAATGTGTCCCCCGGGAAATCTTGTTTCCATATATGTCCTTGTTCATAAGGGAATAGCTCTTTGAAACTATTACCACTAAAAGCAAGTGATTCCAAACAATTTAACTTTTGAAGGAAATCGAACACAGAAACAACACAATTATCATCAAAGTTAACCAACCATAGCATTTCAAGTTTGCTAAAACTCTCTGCCAGATCATTGTGTAGGAATGTCAATCTGAAGTCATGAGCATCTAAGCCCAACACTTCCAAATTCGGTATGACCTGAAGATCGATGGATAAGCATATAAGTAGGTGTTATTAGCAGTCACTCATCAACAAGTTCACCGCTACATACATATAAATAATAGGATTTTTACATATAAATGGTACACACGTTACATGTTATATACATCTAATAATAAGTTAGTAGAACCATATATAACCATATATTTAATATGGAAGTAATGCAAATTATATAGCTATAAATGGAACTGAAGAAGGCAAAGGGTTTAATCTACTTTTATGAGCCAAAATTTAATGCAGAAAATAAGAATTTAGTTTATAATGCGTGATTCATATTACCCATTAATTCTCTCGCTGATTATGTTATTTATATATATTTCAAATTATTAATTAATGAGTATACACTTCAAACAATAAATTACATAAATGAACAACAATTTTTAATCAGAAAATTGAAAAATATCTTGCAACTGAAACATTCAACTGATTATAATATTAACTTGAGATGATTTAAAGAGAAAAATAAATGTATTATAACCAAGCAAAAGGAAAAGTACTTCATTTGTTTTCATTGGACAGAAAAATCATTGTCCTACTTATGAATTAGAAACTGAAGTTAACTGATACTTAATTTGAATCTTAATTTTGAGTTGGCGTAATGCATGGCTTGTCTTTTGGACTGGATACTTGTTTATACATTTATCATACTAAAAATAGTGTGACAACAAATAAATCTGACGATTGTAAACATGCTGTATGAAATTGAAATCATACCTTTTCCAACAGAAAAAGGGCAGGTTGCCTCTCCATGTCTCCGGCTTGGAAGCTAGGAACTTTAGAAGCATACAATTTTATCTTCTTGCAATTATATACAGCCAAACTTCTTAGCATTGGCCACTCTGTTGCATGCAACCCTGGGTAGAAACATTTGAGTTCCTCTAAATTGTCAAGTTGGATATATGTTAATTGTGGAAACAAAAATGTAGGGGCGCCATTAACTTCCTCCTCAGAAACAATTTTCTCCAAACCACAAGAATATATCCATAGCTCTTTAAGTTGCACAAGACCAATAGCAGTAGAAACTGGAAAGAGGCTTTTCATACTCCGACAGTTTGCAACAGTCAATCTCTCTAGACTGTGGAAGGTCAAGTTTCCTTGAGTACTAGATGCAACAATAGTCAATAACTTTTTACAGGATTCGACTCTCACTACTTTTAATTTGCGAAAGGACTCCACATGGAGTTTTTGGTTGTGCCATATCAGCTGCAAGTTATTCAAGCGTAAAAGCACCAGCTCCTCCAAGCATGGAAAAGCAACCTGCAGCGAACAATTCATGATGTTAATATTTTGACATAAAAGACCCACAATCTCCCAATGAGAAAGTTGTCCAAATATTGCGTTAGGTTGATCTGCTCTTAGAACCGAAAAAACATTTTGAAGGCAATAGGCAACATTATTTTTTAGTAAAAAGAATAAACCAAATTACCTTTTCATCAAAGAGCGGGTTTATATTCATAAAGTAGTTTTCCAAATTCACTTCTTTGGGTTCTTCTCTCAGCGGGTCTGGATAAAAAGATTTGACGAAGGATGTCTCCAAATTAGAGCAACGCTCAATGTGAAGTTCTTTTAAGGAAGGGAATTCAATTAAATTCCCTGTGGCAAAACTTGCCAGTTCTGGCAATAATTCAAGCTTCATGTGCAATAGTTTAGGGAAACTCATATGAATTATCTTTTCTTCTCCTACTCCTTTTGAGTCAATTATTACTTCCATTGAGTTACAATTGCTTACCACAAGCTTTTGGAGTTGATTAAGACTTTTGACCATAGAGAATGAAAACAAATATTTCAAGCCATTACACTCCTCCACAGTTAAGCTTGTTAAGCATAGACTATAAGAAAACATTACCAGACGCTCATCAAGCCATGGATTCTCAAAATTAATTGAACATAGTTTCAGGTTCTTCAATCTTGGAAAGACAGCCTGCAGAAACAAAAACTGCCCTTAAACATAGCTTATGAAGTAATAAGAATAGTCCTTTTTTACATCAAAAGACAATAAAAAATGAAAAATACAAAACATACCACCTTGTCAGAGCCAACCTTTATGAATTTAGGTAGGCGTTGTAGTGTCAAAGAACACAATTGATTAAACTCTGCCTTAGTATTTTTCTCAATTTCATCACCATGGTTATCACTTTCTCTACCAAAAAGCTCTTTAAGGTTATTACAATCAGTCACTTCAATTTCTTGTAGCTGCATAAGGTTTTTTGCCATGAAGTAAGCAAAGAGATACTCCAATTTATCACATTTTTCTATTTTTATGATCCTCAATTTGCTAAAAGACCCTGCATTGAGTTTACCATGACATATCTTCTCCAATTTAATCAAATTACAGAGGATCAATGACTCCAACTTGGGAAAGGCTAATTTCCAAGCAACTGAGTTAATGATATATAAAATATCAAAACTGTCCTTTACATGCAGATGCTTTAAATGTGGAAAACCATCCACATTGAGTTCATAAAGAACAGATCTAACTCCATTCATTTCCTTTAGAAAAAGATCTTCAGTCATCTTCAACAAACTTTTAATCCCTTGCCCCATATAAACATTATCACTTATCTTCAATTTGAGCGTTCTTGAAATTGAAAGGTCATATTTATCAGACCACTTCCATTTATCTCCTATAAATATTTTATAACTTTTCAATTTCTTGAAGAACAAGTCTTCTGGCATAACTTGAGCATCTTGAACATGAAGATGTAAAGCTGTTAGGTTAGATAACTGCTTTAACTCTTCAAGACTAGCATTTTTTTGTCCTTGATTATCGACCCCTGCAACTTCCCATTGAACAAAGCTATTACCCATATATAGTTCTTGTAATTGAGACAAGTAGGACATGGAATTTGGGGCAATGTACTTAAGGTTTAAACAATTGCTCAAATCTAACAACTTCAACCGAGTCAATTGTCCAATTTCTTCAGGCAACTGTTCAATAGCAGAACCCAACAAGCTAAGAATTTCTAATTTCCTTAACTCTCCGAGTGTTTTTATATCCTCTAACAAACAGAAGTCCAAACACAGTGTTTGAAGGTTTTTTAGGAAAGAAATGGATGAAGGTAACGCCAAGAATTGAAATCCGGTGAGATCTAAAACTTTGAGTTCTTTTGTCTCTTCAAAAAATAGATCTGGGATTTGTAGAGAGCAATTTCTCACAAATAGGGAAAAGAACTTCAATTTTGGCAAATCTAACTTTTCAGGAAGCTCATCATAAATATCTCTATAAGGCAAAGATATAGCAGCTGAATCTTTTGATATTTTCTGCCCTAGTACTTCTTTCAAGCTGGTGACATTTTGAATATGAAACATGAATTTCTCAGTTGATGCAATCGATACAGCAACAGCATGAATAATTTCATGCATTTTAACTGCATGGTCATTATCACCGTCCAATAACAAACAAGAAGCTTTTAGATAATCTATCAACCTGTACAATCTATTCTTTCCTTCTTCCAATGTATACACATCTCCAAACAAATTCAAACCCATACTATATTTTAATAGGTCACCAATGGGCACACTACTACCAGCGTCATTTAGAGCACAAAGAAGAAATAGTGATTTAGCTTCCTCATTTTTCAGAAAATTGTAACTCAGTTCAACAGTAGAATACAAAGTTTCATCCACTTCTAGAATACGTTTTGTATTAGACCTTTTTAGTTGAGCCAAGGCATCCTCCCAAGTGTGAAGACTCTCATTTTTCAATGCATTTGCAATTGTTGAAACTGCAACCGGTAAACCAGCACATTTTGTAACGATCTCAACTGCTACAGGATGACGATCAGAGTTTTCTGCAGAACCACCCACAATTTTCTGAAACAAATTCCATGCATCTCCGTAGGATAAAGGACCAACAAAGATGTTCTTCCGAGTCTTCATATCTTTGCTTAATAAATCCCGATTTCTAGAAGTTAACAATACCGTGCATGGCCTGATCTTATCATCTTTTCTTTCTTTCTCAACTTCCTCAAAAGGAATTCCAATTACATCCAAGTCAAGTTTTGTCCAAATATTATCCAAAATTATAAGCAAACTCTTCTCCTTCTTTATCCTGTAATGTAGTAGACTAGCTCTTTGATATTCACTCTCCTGCCTAAATTCCAAGCCTAAATCAGAAGCAAGTTTTTCTTGAATTTTTTTGTAGTCTGGGGTTTGTGTTACCTCAGCAATGGCCACCTCATGAAATAACTTGTCTTCCTTCACCTGCCAAGCTACTTTTTTGACCAGTGTAGTTTTGCCCACACCTCCCATCCCATACACCCCAATTATGTTAACATTACCATCCTTCAATGTGTCCACAATTTCTTGAAAAACTTGCACTCTAGAATCGAATGCCTCATAGCCTCTAACATACATGGCTTCTGTCCTCTGTAGAGCAGGACGGTAGGAAACACTTCTGAAGTTGCCTTTCCCCAACAAATCGGCTCCATTCACTGCTGCTTCCGCTGCTTCCTTTCCAAGTTTGTAATGTTGAATTAAATTAGGGCATGCCAAGAAACAGCCGACCTCATTTGCTTTATCTTCATCCTCAATGATGGCTTTTGCTACCCTTTCAGTGAACTCATCTACATCACTCAGCCATTTCTTAACAGCTTCATAAATCTCTTCCCCCTGTCTTTGAGCTGACTGTACAGGTTTCTCCACTGTTTCTCTTTTATTTCTAAGATCCTCAACTTGTTTTTTGAGGTCGTTGATGTATCTCTGGTACTCGAACAGATAAGATATCTGCTGTTTAAGAAAACCAAAAGCCAAATCTGTAGCTTTTGATGCAACTTCCTCAGCAGCACTGAGGGCTATTTCTTCAGCCATTTCTGACAAATACTTGAACAGCCACACTCTCTCTCTCTCTCTCTCTCTCTCTCTCTCTCTCTCTCTCTTTGTTTTCAAGTAAAGCTACAATTAAAGGGTACTTAGGAGGTAAGGGAAAAGAAGAAAAAGAAGTGGTAAATATTATATGACAAAATAACTCAGCAAATATTTAACAACAGAAAACCTGATGAATAAAATCTAGCTTTACACTGAGAATAAAAGCAAGGCTAATTAAAAATGAAAACAGGGGAAAAAAGGAAACAGAATAGATAAAGAACGAAACAGAAAGAGAGAAAGATATAACAAACAACTATCAAATTCAAAGTTTTTAAGAGCAAACCCTCAACCGATGTACTCTAACTTGAAGCAAACAGATCACTACGAGTAATACTATTAAGAGAAGTTGAGAATAATGCTTTTTTTTTTTTTTTTAAAGAAATTTATTGATACTGAGTATAAAACAGATCTAATAAAACGATAGAGAATTGATAAGGAAAAATTATGGAAAAGCAATCTGAAGCAATGGACAATTAAAAGAAAGTAATTATAATTAAGGGAAGGTTTATAACAAGTACAAGTTGATGGCTTGATCTGTGTGTTTCTCTGAGAAGAAGCAAAGCTAAGTTTTCAAGCACCCCGTTGTTTGCTTTACTTGTTTGCAGGTAAGAACAAGAAGCTGAAGAGAGAGATAGAAGATTCAACGCCCCATGTCTTTCTCACAGCTGACGTCTACAATCTGCCTAATACAGGATTCATTAGGCCAAAGAACCTTTTTCCCACCCAAATTATGTTGATTTTTCAAGTTCCTACCTCTTATCTTTAAAAGTCTTAAACACTTACCTATAGATGGTTAAAGTTAATGAAACTCTAATTCCTTAAAATTTTATGTATTTTTATACCCCTAAACCCTAGAAAATAACAATCTCTCCCCTTAGGTCAAGTTTTAAAAAGTAACAATTTTCCTCCTAAAGTTTTTTATAGTCTAACGACATTTTTGGTGACACCCTCTTTCTCTTTCTCTTGCAGTTATTCTCTTGTCATCTTTTCATCTGGTTGGTAGTTCTAAACTCAGTTGGAAGACCATATTTCTTCTTCTTTGACAAAGACGAGATCTTTCATCATCGTCAGACCTTTTCTTTATTGGGAAAGATGAACAACTTCATCTTCTCGATGAAGTTAGATATTTTTTTGGTGTCAATCAACGTCGTTCAAGCTTTCAAATGAAAAAGTTTAGTCATTAAAGCAAAAGGAGGTGTTTGGAGATCTTCATTGCTAGCAATGACATTCGAGATCTAGAAAGCAAATTCTAAAAAAAAAAATATCATTTTTTAAAAATTGACTTAGGAGAAAATTTTTAGTTTGTAAGGTTTAAGAGAGAAAATGAGATTAAATTTTAGTTTATTTTTAATATTATAGATAAAATGACGGTTTTATCTTTAAAACTGTTAACTTTAATTACTTATAGATAAACGTTTGAGATTTTCAAAGATAATAGATGAAAATTTAAAAAAACAACATATTTTAGATGGTAATAAGTCCGTTGGCCGGCTCATTAATTCGATTTGATCTATAAAAGTGGGCGTATGACTATGCATAGATGATTAAGATATATGATGATACTCCAAGCCATTAAATTTTCAAAGGAAATCGAATAGAGAAGCAACACATTCATCATCAAAGTTAGCCAGCCTTTGTATTTTAAGTTGACATTTTGATACTATGATCTAACTCGCTCCCTTCGCAGTTTACTAAACTGTCACTTATCTCCCCTCTTCATTTTTTTGAATCCAACAATCAGCTGTTAAGTCAAAGGGCAAATTTGTAATAGTAGGTTTTTACACAAATTGCAATAAAAATTAATCTAAAAATTATAAAAAAAAAATATTTCCATTCAACGTCTTTGATAAGTACATGAACTACTTGAAGAAAAGCCAAGTTTCTCTGAGAAGTAGAGCTAAGTTTTGAGGCTCCACAAAGCGTAGTTCAGAGGCAAACGAAAAGCCAATTATGGATAAATTTGAACTTGGATCTATTTTGTTTGACAGTGTCAAATAAACCATGCCTTTAATTGAATAAACAGTATTATAAAAAAATTTTCAAATTAAACTGTTAAAAAGGGCTTTTAAAAATTTCTAAATTGAAAAATACTTTATTACATAAATAATATTATAGATAGAATAAATAATACTAATATATAGATAAAATAAATAATATTATTAAATTAAAATTTGAGTTAAAGTTAAGCTATCAAACAAAAATTCTAATACATATTTAATTAGTTATTAAAGTCTTATGATACATAATATGTATCTTATAAAACAATAAGATATAAGCAACAAACGATATATATTATAAAATATATCAAATTAATACGATTTAATAGACGTATTATATGATATGATACATATTACTAATATAAATTAATATATTTTTTAGAGAAAATGATAATATAATAAAATTTTATATAAAAAATTTTAATAGTGATTATGATATTTTTTAAAATAATAATATATTAATTAAATTTTTTTATTATTTTATGTTTTAAAAATCATATCATCTGAGACTCTATATATAATATAAAAGATAAGATTTTCAATATATAATATAATATTCGATTCGATTAAATTACTATACATATTTAATTTAAATTAAGTCCTAGGGAATCTGTTTAAGTAAATTGATTATTTTGAGTATACACCATATATTTCTACTGCACGCGAATGAAGTCAACTGTATTGTCATCGAAAGGAGCATTGGAGGCTTATGTTGGGTAAAAAGAGCGGGAAATAGGAGGGTAAAATAGGAAATTCATAATTCGAAGTGAAGCAAGGGATATTTTGACTCACAAACGACATGCTACTGTCAGACATTCCATCAAATATATTGAGAACCGTTTTGTCGTTTGCAAGTTGCAAAATGAATTGTCTTGTCGTTTGTAAATTGCACAGAAGCTATGCGAGTGTTCTTCTATCAGAAGCTTTGCATGTGCAGTGTTGTTCATACAAATTGATTATAAAGGAAATTGTTTCATCATCTTGAGGTCTTCTTGTTGAGCTTCTTCACTCTTTGTCTTCCTCTCCGCTTCCAACTTTTCAACAATTTTCATTACTTCATCAACCAGCTGTTGTTTCAATTCACGTCTATGCTCATCTTTAGGGACATCTTTTGAGCTTAACTACAAAACACAACATTTTTTGCATCACAAAACTATCAGTAACATCCTTAGTTAATAACCTAGTTCTTTATTAAGAACATTTTAGATATATCATGGTTTTATTTTATAGTTTTGTAACAGGAAAAAGTTTTTTCGCATAGATATCATTTGTGACATCTTACTCTAATAGCTTAGCTCACTGTCTAAGCCTAAATACGAACTAAGTCAAACCCGAACACCCCTAACTAGAATTCATCGAGCTAAAATTGATGGTAGTTTGAGTTTGATTTGATCTTTATGTTTAAAGTTCATGATTTGAATTTATGATTCAAATTTGCGGCTCCTTGACATAAAACATTGTTTTGACAATTATTTTATATAACTCAAATCAAGCCACGAACCAATTTTGAATTGATTTGAGTCATACACTAGGCTCACAGAGCCGAATAGAACAAACTCTGTCTAATTCGAATTCAACTAAGTTTAAAAAATGAAACAACCCTCCCAACTTGAGCTTAACTTGAGCTTGACCTAAATAAATACAAGCTAAGCCGAATTGATCCAAGCTAAATCAATTAAGGTCTAACCCTACCACCGTTAAGACATTGTCCGTTTTGGATACAATCCATCATGGTTTATTTTTTGGACTTTGCACCGTAAAATTGTCCAACCAATTTTGAGTACCCACCCATTCCTTGAAGATTAAATCACCTGCTAATTTTTTTGAAGATAGTGGCACAGAAGCTACTTCTGGCATAATTCCAGAGGCAATATGCATGGCAGCAGCCGACTCATGAAGAGCGCATACAAAACATGGATTTCCAGCATGTTTCTGGCTCTGGCATAATTCCGATCTACTCATGGACTCGTCGCAAGGCTGTCTTAGCAGCCATTAAAACTGCAATGCAATGGAATCAGTAGTTATTAACATGCAGATGAGTTAAGTGCAGAATAATGCTAAAAGGACTAGTATCATTTCCTTATGCCACTGCAACCTGTGCAATAACGAATTGGTGTACATCGAATTGCAGTGAGCTGCCATTTTTCACTTCGGGTTGTAATGGTCCATAATGTTTTTCAAAACAATCTGAAAAATTCAACCCGAAAAATGACAGAAAATGCAGCAGAAGTGTTAGAGCTATATATATCACCTGGCACACGAAAAACCTGAAGATAACCAACATGACAGTTGAGGAAAACAAAAGTACCAAGCTTCGGCGTACAGCTTTATCAACATCGGCTTGAAATCTTTCTGTCTCTGTAATCTCACAATTTGGATAAGCCCTGAAAAGCCCTAAATTATAATATTTAGATGGCTTGAAGAGAAAGCCAACTTCAAAAGGAAAAAGGGTCTAATTTGATGGAACTGAAAAGGGTCATTAGAATTGGTCTTTCTTTCTTGTTTTCATGGTAGAAATTTTTAGAGCTATGTGTCATCAATAATGACAATGTAATATGGCACATCAAAATTCAGAACATAAGCAACAAGATAGTACAGAAATATGGTCAGTCAGAGGTAAAACAGAAGTACCAAGATTTAGGCCTGAAACTTTTTGAGCATCAGCTTGAGGCCTTTTCTCTGCAAACTCTCTCTCAATTTTCCTCTGATCCTGCAAATGTTTTTCAAGCAGTTTTGTGTTGTTCAAAATCGATGCAGTCAAGTCTTCAACACTTGCAGAAAAACCAATCTCAGAATCTGGGTTGTCTCTGAAAACTCATAGATTATTAATATATGCTAAAGATACAAACCAGCCTTCTAGAGGAAAAAGGCCTATGATTTAAACATATAAGTGGGATGAGATGAGAGATTTACACCTGTTCGGCATCATTCGGATGGTGCTGAAAGGACTCAATACATTCAGTTGCCTAAAATGTTTACCCAAACATTAGCTTATTTCACAAGAAAACTATATTTGCAGCAGTTTAAAACTTTCATAGTATAAACGGACAAAACCAGAAGAAGCTGTTAAGACCTTGGTTTTTTTAATCCTCGTCAGAATTCTTCTTATTCTTTTTATCTTTTTTTTTTGTAACATTATCACAAACTTTGCTGGTTATATTGCTGTCATCAATCTCTGATGCAAGAGCTGCTGCTGTACACTCATACTTCAGATCTTTTAGGTGTGCCTAGTAATAAGAATAATTCCATTTAAACCATCATGCATTAAATTACCAAGAGAACAGGCAAAGGATCCAGAAGCAAACCATCAAGAATGACTTCAACAAAGGCACAATGATTGACCTATAGTCACACAAAGACATCTTCTCAAGTTCCAGTTCATGCTGCTTTGTGGCACAAATATCCCATGACATTTTAGCCTCGCAAATGGCCAGCTGCAAGAATGAACACAGTGAGACCAAAAGCAAACAAAGCCAATGACCTCATTTTACCTGGAATCGATTTGGCCTTACAAATCACTTGGAGTTCAGCAGTTCATAAGATGAAACTATGGAAGTAAAGGATCAGAGGAATAGGGATGATAAATAGGAACTTATGAGACATAATCAATATAATTTGCAAACTAACATTTTTTAGTGACTCTAGTTTCTTCCTCAGTAATGTTGATCTTGCTATAATTTTGCCAGACCTAAAGTTTTCAAGCATCTTTAATTCATCATCTTCACTGAAACTTTCAGATTCGGTCTGTTTATTACATAAACCTCCTAGTGTTGGTGCTGTTTTACATGTTTTCAGAACATCCCTTATAACATGGGGAATTATAGCTTTCTCCATTCTACCAGCAATATTATCAGTCCCGTCAAGTTCCTTTTGCCTCTTCTTCAGGAATCTGAAATAAGACTTTTCTATACTTTTAACCCCTTCTCAATCTCTTCAGGTTGAACACTCTCAACTGCCTGAATTGCTTTTAACATGGTTACATTCACACAGACATTATAAAAACCACATAATTTTTCTAACTGTACATATTCTTTGACAAATATCTGTATTTTTTTTTTAAATTTTTGTCCTAGAGAATCTATCAGACTGATCCATGCCTTTGAAACTATCTGGATCGTTGGGCCATGGCATTACAAGGAATGAAAATGAAATAAAATGCTAGAATTGCATAAACCCAAACTGACAAAGTTTGGGTTGAATGGCAAAAACAATTAGTGTTCAAATATTTATAGGATTAGTCAGTCTCCACTTTATCCAAGTATGTTGGTAGTTTCCCCCAAACCCCAATGAGTTCTCAACAATTCTTCCCCTCAACTAGGGGGCTACTAGAGAGAATCTCTTCTTATATGGACCTCTGAAGATGATGAGATTTTTCAGATCGAACAAATTTATAACAACATGGTGTAATAACCGGTGTAGGATAACGAGCTTTCTTAGATCAACCATATTTGCAATAAACTGGTTCGATAACCACCTAAATATTATCCAATTTGGATGCAAGTTTTGTTTTTTGGTTTTTCAAAGTTAGGTATGTGTATAATTTGATTCAAATAATAAAATCAAACTAAACCATTTAAAAATTATAGTTTAATTTGATTTAGTTTATAAAATAGTTTAGTTTAATTGATAAATTTTTGAAAAAAAATTTTCATTTTAAGTTGTAGTTTAAATGATTTACAAATCGTAAATCATATTTTTTAAAAATACATATATATAATTATATTTAATAAAATTTTTTAATAGACAATTAGATGTATAGTTTGTTTTTTTTATATTTATTTTGTCATTTTTTTATATGTATATTGAATATATTTATATTATATTCTAAAAAACTATAACTCAATTAATTTTATTGAATAATATATATATAGAAGTAAATAATTTTAATAATTCAAACTGTAATATAAACTGAACCAAATTGTATTTTTTTAATTTTATTTGGTTTAGTTCAAAATCTAAAATATTTTAGTTTGGTTCGAAAATTTTTCAAACCAATTTTTTTAACTTAGTTTAAAAAAAAAATTTAAATTGCACTAAACCGAACCATGTACATTTTTATTCAAAACAAAATATATTTTAACAATTTAAGAGTTCAAATTTAATAAATTTTTTATTATCAACTAAAAATAATATAAAATATTCATATATACATAACATCTCTTTGCTACTCTCTCTGCAAGAGAGACTTAATTTTTATATGGAGTGGTTACTTGAGCTCTGTTATGGCTTTGGGGTTTTGCAGCACTCTTTGAGGCAAAAGAACTTTGCCTGTGTGTGTGGTTGTTTTTGCACTGCATAAGTTAAATCAGATTGTTCTCACTCAAAGAGTTAATTTGAATCATCATTACTTTTTCATTATAATTTTGGTTCTCAAATAAAATTGTATTTTATATGGGGCAAAAGAAAAGACGCGTTGAATATTTAGCTGAATGTGACATTGTGTTATTGCCCTCTTCATAAATTGATACAAGGGCTTGCTCTGTTTCGATTGCTTTTACAAGGATACAAGGTCTTCAATTGACAAACAGCAATCTGGCCCGCCCAAACTGTCTTGGCAACTCGGGAAATTGGGATACATAAAACAACTGGACAAATGTGTAAACAGAGGGAACTTCACCTTCAACAAAAAGTGAGGATAAAATCAGCTAAGATGGCAGAAACAAAGTCCCTTTTCACCTGCAGGAGATAGAACCATGATCTACCACAAACTATTTGAAGGAATGGCCTCAGTCTTCTTTGGAGCTCCGCACATTCTGTAATCATAAAGCAGATCACATTGAATTAACAAAAATTAAAAACCATGAATTCAATCAACTCGAATCATTGATGAGTCAACAATATTATACCATATTTTTGAATAAATATTGAAAGGTGGAATTAAGGTTGCCTTCCCAACATTCTTCCTTCATCCTCGCCTTCTTCTGTGTTGCCTTCCCAAGATTCTTCCACTTCAACCTCGCCTTCTTCTGTCTTGCTTTCCCGAGATTCTTCCACCTCATCCTCGCCTTCTTCTCTGTTGCCTTCCCAACATTCTTCCATTTCATCCTATAAATCCAAAAAGATTAAATTAATTAAAACAACGTCAATGGTCTAAAGCTACCTCAACAAAGAAAGTTACCTAAAGTTGAGAATAAGAATTCATGTAGACAGGAAGTAGAGAATATAAGCAATATATAGTCATCTATATGTGAATATATAATAGCAACAAAATGAAAAATAGTAGAGAATTTGAAATTATCACCATACGTCCATTAATATATAATATTTATAAATAATAACATAAAAAAACAAAAAAATTATCTAAGAAACAGTAAATACCATATTTGTAAATATTTGTTGGATGGTAGAATTGAGATCATTCTTCCAAAAAAATTCTTCATCATTATCTCCTTTTATCAATAATATTTCCTCTAGCAATGGTGTGCTTAGCACTCCCTGAGAAAAGATGTTCAATCTTGGGCACTGACTCACAACAACTTGCTCCAAACTGGGAAATTTGAAGGAATAATTGGTTGAGCAAAAGCATGTGAGGTTTGATAAACAATAAAGCACCAAAACTTTCAATTTGTCGAAAACAATATCTTTTTCTTGGTCTCCCTCGTTTGCTATTACCTCAGTCACTAATTTGCAATGTCTTATTCTCAAATTTTTCAAATTGACAAGACTTTTGATTGCTTCACATGTTAGTATCTTGTCTAATCCATCGCAATAGCATGCCTCCAAAGTTTCAAGATTATTGAAAGATGTCGTAGATGGCATTAAAATTGTCAAACAATGACAATACCATACTTGTAGAGTTTGTAGATTTTGAAGAGATGTGTCCCCTCGAAAATCTTGTTTCCATATATGTCCCTTTTCATAGGGGAATAGCTCTTTGAAACTACCACGAAAAAATATAAGTGTTTCCAAACAATTTAACCTTTGGAGGAAAACAAACACAGAAGCAACAAATTCATCATCAAAGTACTGAAGCCGAAGCAATTTAAGTTTGCTAAAGCTCTCAGCTAGATCACTATGGAGGAATGTCAATTTGAAGTTATGAGCGTCTAAACCAAACTCTTCCAAATTTGGTATGACCTGAAAATCATGAACAGGTAAATTAGTGGGTGTGAACATTTAGTCATCAACAAATGCACTACAGCACACAAATAAATCACTATGATTATATATATATAAAAACAATTTGGAGTGTCACATGTTATAAACATCTATGCATAAGCAAGTAAAAACATATATAACATATCCTTAATCTGGCAGTAATGTAAATTATATTGCTATATTGAAAACATATAAGGCAAAAGTCTTATCTACTTTTATGAGCCAAATTTTACTACAAAAAGGAAAAAAAAGAAAGAAATTTGTTTATAATTTGTGCAACGCATATTACTCATTAACTTTCTCTTGTTGATTACTTTATTTATCTATTTTAAATTATTAATTAAATATCTTGCTAAGAGAACATACTCTTTAAATAAGAATTACATAATTGAACAAAAATTTTTAATCGGTAAAATG
The DNA here is from genome assembly GCF_011075055.1 of Mangifera indica. NCBI lineage: Eukaryota > Viridiplantae > Streptophyta > Magnoliopsida > Sapindales > Anacardiaceae > Mangifera > Mangifera indica. The sequence continues at coordinate 14,285,985 of NC_058151.1, read as the reverse complement.
AATACTATCTTACAATTGAAACACTAAGTTGATTAATATATATTAACTTGACATATTTATAAAAAAAAAAAAAAAAATTATTATAATCAAGTAAAAGGAAACGTGCCTCTTGGTTTATTTTCACTTGCAATACAAACTTAATGTCGTCCTTATGAATTGGAAACCGAAATTGACTGATGCTAATTCAAACCTTATATTTGAGTTAGTGTAGTATATTTTTAGGCCTAATGGTTATTGAACATCAATTGGTTTTCGGAAGGTTTTTGGGCTTATACATGGGAGGAGTTCCTCAGCCTATTGGGTTTCCTTTTTGTGTTGGATATTTAATTGTACACCAATCACACTAAAAAGTGCAACCGGGATTACGATCTAATCAATTTGGATAATGCAAAGATGCTTCATTTATGAGTGAGTAGGGATGCAATTGAAATAATACCTTTTCTAACGAAAAAAGGGCAAGTTGACTTTCCCTGTCGCTGTCTTGGAATCTAAGAAATTCAGAAGCATATACTTTTATCTTCTTGCAATTAAACACAAACAAACTTCTAAGCAATGGCCATTCTATTGCATGCAACCGCGGATAGAAACACTTGAGTTTTGGTAAAGTGTCAAGGTAGATTTTTTCCAATTGTGGAAACGAAAAAGTAGGGGCCCCATTAACTTCCTCCCCAGAAATAATTTCCTCTAGACCACAAGATAATATCCGTAGCACTTTAAGTTGCACAAGACCAGTAGCCACAGAAACCGGAATGAGACTTTTCATACTCCAACAATTCACAACATCTAATCTCTCTAGTTTGTGAAAGGTGAGATGTCTTCCAGTATTAGATGGAACAATAGCCAATAACTTTTCACAGGATTCCACGCTCACAACTTTCAGCTTGCAGAAGGATTCCGCATGGAGCTTTTCGTTGTGCCAAATCAACTGTACGTTATTCAACTGTAAGAGCACCATCTCCTCCAACCTTGGAAAAGCAACCTGCAGCAAACAATAAATGATATGTTAATATTCTGGTATGAAAGACCCACAAGCTCACAATGAACAAGTTGTTCAAATATTACTACTCTCAAAACCTAAACAATATATTCAAGGCAATACAGAATAAACTAATTACCTTTTCGTCAAAGAGCGGAATCATATCAATAAAATAGTTATCCGAGTTCACCTCTTCCCTCATCGTGTTTGGATAAAAAGATTTGCTAAAGAACGTCGTCAAATTAGAGCAACGCTCAATGTGAAGTTCTTTTAATAGGGGGAATTCAATTAAATTCCCAATGCCAAAACTTGTGAGTTCTGGTAAGAGTTCGAGCTTCATGTGCAATAGTTTAGGAAAACTCACATCAATTGTCTTTTCTTCTCCTACTCCTTTTGAGTCGATTACTACTTCCATTGACTTACAATTGCTTACCACAAGCTTTTCGAGTTGATTAAGACTTTTGACCATTGAGGATAAAAACAAAAATTTTAGGCCATTACACTCCTCCACAATCAAGCTTTTTAGGCATTCACCATAAGAAGTCCTTGCTAGGCATTGATCAAGCTGTGTATTTCCAAAATTAATTGAACACAATTTCAAGTCCTGCAATTTTGAAAGGACAACCTGTAGAAACAAAGATTCCCTTAAGCATAACTTATGAACTAATAAGAATACTTCTTTTTATATCAAAAGAAAATAAAAAATGAAAAATGCAAAACGTACCATCATGTCAGAGCCGATCTTAATGAATTTGGGTAGGTGTTGTAGTGTCAAAGAGCACAATTGATTGAACTCCGTCTTATTATTTATCTCAATTTCATCACCATGGTCATCACTTTCTTCACCAAAGAGTTCTTTTGAGTTCTTACAATCAGTCATTTCAATTTCTTGTAGCTGCATAAGGTTTTTTGCCATGAAGGATGCAAAGAGATACTCCAATCTATCACATTTTTCAATTTTTATGATCCTTAATTTGCTAAAAGACCTTGCATTGAGTTTACCATGACATATCTTCTCCAATTTAATCAAATTACAAAGGATCAAGGTCTCCAACATTGGAAAGGCTTGGTTCCGACCATCTGAGTTAATGATATACAAAATATCAAGACAATCCTTTACATGCAAATGCCTTAAATGTGGAAAACCATCTGCATTGGTTTCATAAAGAACACTTCTAAAACCCTTCATTCCCTCTAGAGAGAGATCTTCAGTCATCTTCAACAAACTTTTAATTCCACGCCTCAAATAAATACGTTCATTGATCTCGAGTTTCAATGTTCTTGAAGTTGAAAGGCCATATTTACCCGACCACTTCCATTTATCGCCTATAAATATTTTATAACTTTTCAATTTCTTGAAGAGCAAGTTTTGTGGCATAACTCGAGCATCCTGAACATGAAGATGTAAAGCTGTCAAGTTAGACAACTGTTTTAACTCTTCAAGACTAGCATTTCTTCGTCTTTGATTATCCACTCCTTCATCTTCCCATTGAACCAAGTTGTTGCCCATATATAGCTCTTCCAATTGAGACAAGCAGGAGATGACATTTGGTGCAATGTATTTAAGGTTTAAACAATTGCTCAAATCTAATAACTTCAACTGAGTCAATTGTCCAATTTCTGTTGGCAACTGTTCAATGTCAGAGTGTAAGAAACTAAGGATTTCTAATTTACTTAGCTCTCCCAAAATTCTTAAATCCTCCAATAGGCAGTTGTCCAAACACAGTGTTTTAAGGTTTTTTAGGCAGGAAAAGGATGAAGGTAATGAAAAAAAATGAAATCCGGTAAGATCTAAAACTCTGAGTTCTTTCATTTCTTCGAAAAACTCATCTGGGAGTTGTAGTGAGCGATTTTGCATAAACAGGAAGAACAACTTCAGTTTTGGAAACTCTAAACGTTGAGGAAGCTTATAATGGATATCTCCATAAGGCAGAGAAATAGCAGTTGAATCTTTTGGTATTTTCTCCCCCAGTACTTCTTTCAAGCCGGTGACATTTTGAATATTGAACATGAATCTCTCTGTTGATGCAATCGATACAGCAACAACATGAATAATATCATGCATTTTGATTGCATGGTCATTGTCACCTTCCAACAACAAACAAGAAGCTTTGAGATAATCTATCAACCTGTGCAATCTATTCCTTCCTTCTTCTAATGAATAAACACCTCCAAACAAATTCAAACCCATACTATATTTTAATAGGTCACCAGTGCATATGCGACTGCCAACATCTCCTAGAGCACAAAGAAGAAATAGTGATTTAGCTTCCTCATCTTTCAGAAATTTGTAACTCAGCTCAATAGTAGAACACACACTTTCTTCCATATCTGGAATATGTCTTGGATTAGACCTTTTAAGTTGAGCCAAGGCATCCTTCCAAACGTGAAGACTCTCATTTTTCAATGTACTTGCAATTGTTGAGATTGCAACCGGTAAACCTGAACATTTTGTAACAAACTCAATTGCCAGAGGATGAAAATCAGAGCTTTCTGCAGAATCACCCACAATCTTCCGAAACAATTTCCATGCGTCATCCTTAGATAAAGTATCAACAAGGATGTTCTTCTGAGTCTTCATATCTTTGCTTAATACATCCCGCTTTCTAGAAGTTAACAGTATTGTGCATGGCTTGATGTTATCATCTCTTCTTTCTTTCTCAGCATCCCCAAGAGGAATTCCAATTGCATCCAAGTCAAGTTTTGTCCAAATATTATCCAGTATTATAAGTAAATTCTTCTCCTTCTTTATCCTCTTGCGCAGTAGACCAGCTCTCTCATATTCGTTCTCCTGCCTAAATTCCAAGCCTAAATCACAAGCAAGTTTTTCTTGAATTTTTTTGTTGTCCGGGGTTGGTGTTACCTCAGCAATGGCCACCTCATGAAATAACTTGTCTTCCTTCACCTGCCAAGCTATTTTTTTGACCAGTGTAGTTTTGCCCACACCTCCCATCCCATAGACCCCAATTATGTTAACATTACCATCCTTCAATGTGTCCATAATTTCTTGCAATACTAGCTCTCTAGAATCAAAGGCCTCGTAGCCTCTGACATACATGGATTCTGTCCTCTGTAGAGTAGGACGGTAGGAAACACTATTGCAGCTGCAGTTCCCCAACAGATTGGCCCCAGTCACTGCCGCTTTCACTGCTTCCTTTCCAAGCTTGTAACGTTGAATCAAATTAGGACATGACCCCAATTTGAAACAGCCGCCCTTGTTTGCTTTATCTTCATCCTCAATGATGGCTTTTGCTACCCTTTCAGTGAAATCACCTACATCACTCAGCCATTTCTTAACAGCATTATAAATCTCTTCCCCCTGTCTTTCAGCCGACTCTGCAGGTTTCTCCACTGTTTCTCTTTTCATTCTGAGGTCCTCAACTTGATTCTTGAGGTTGTTGATGTAGCTCTGGTACTTGAACACATATGATATCTGCTGTTTAAGCAAATCATATGCCGACTCTGTAGCTTTTGATGCAAGTTCCGCGGCAGTACTCGTTACTATTTCCTCAGCCATGGCCGATAAATACTTGCACAGACACACACACTCTCTCTGTTTTTTTTTTTTTTTTTTAAATCTTTTCAAGAAAAGATACAATTAAAGGGTAATTAGCAGGCAAGGGAAATGAAAGAAAAAGAAGTGGACAATATTATATAACAAAATAATTCAGCAAACACTTAAGAGAAAGCTTCATAAACAAACTGGGAAAAAAGAGAGACACACAGCAAACAGATCAGTACGAGTAATACTATTAAGAGAAGTTGAGAACAGAGCAAATTTTCTTTTTTTTTTTTTTGTTTTTTTACGAAATTTATAGATACTGACTATGAAACAGATCTAATAAAACGAGAGAGAATTGATAAGGGAAAATTATAGAAAAAAGCAATCTGAAGCAATAGACAATTAAAAGAAAGTAATTATAATTAAGGGAAGGTTTAGAACAAGTACAAGTTGATGGCTTTGATCTGTATGTTTGTCTGAGAAGTAGAGCTAAGTTTTCAGGCACCAGAGAGTGTTTGCGTTACTTGTTTGCAGGTAAGAACAGGAAATAAAGAAGCTGAAGAGACAGAAGATTAATGCTCATGTGGCCAATGTCTTTGCTAGTAAATTTACCATCAATCAATACACGGGTAAGTTTGGGTAATATTTTATTGTAAAATTAAAAAATTATTTAATAAATAAGTATTATATTTAATAAAATTGGACATAAATAAACGGTCGGTGCTGTATAAATTTGATAGAAATATTTTATTTTCAAAATATATTATTATTTTCAGAAAAATTAAAGTATTTTATTTTTGACTAATTCAATCAATATATTGATAAGTGTGTTGATTAGGTTAATATTTTATTATAAAATTAAAAAATTATTTTAATAAACTATTTAAGGGATTATTATATATAAATAATTATTATATTTGATAAATATTAATAATTATTTGATATAAATTCAATAAAAATATTTGGTTTTCAGAAAATCTTATTGTTTTCAAAAAAAATAATAAAAATATTCTGTTCACGACCAATTCAATCTCAAAACTACATAATCTTTCGTTATTATTGCAAGTTGACTGAGCAACGACTGTATAATTACAAACCAAATTCATTCAAATTTTCTCATGGACCTGTAAATTACTTGTTCTTCTCTTTGGGCGTATCTTGTGCGATACTTCTGAAGACCTAAGAGGCATTGTCTGCAGGAGCAGGCCCTTCAAACTCACCCAACCAATGTCGCATAAAGAAACAATAATATTTCCAATTAAACATCTTTGAAAAATCTTAAAAAAGACAAAATCTCCCGAGTTTCTCTACAAAAATAATTAATTAATTTGTATCAAGGAGATCGGACCGACATAAATCCTTTTTCTTGCATGACCCACAGGGCCCGGTATGTATTGTAACAACCCATGGGCCATGGACCAACGCAACTTTAATTAATAATTGTGAAGTATTTTCTGGGGTGCGTATTTTGTGTGGTGTCTTGCCTTAGTAGGGCTCGCCAGCTTTAATAATTATGAAGCAAGTCAATGAAGACGGGAAATTACTTTCTTTTAATTGTCTATTGCTTTTGACGGGAAGTATTTTCTGGGGTGCGTATTTTGTGTGGTGTCACGCAATGAATCTCAAAAGCAATCTGACGCGCCACTGGTCCATTTCTGTTTCAAACTCCTTCATTGTCTTCTGTAGCTCTTTCACCATCTCCTGTAATACACCAAATGCTTTTTCTGCACTCGTCTCATTAGTCTTTTCAACTGGAACCTTCGAAAAACAAAGCTTTAAATACTGCTTAACTATTTTCATCTTAGAGTTAATTTTCGATACTTTACACGAATTCACCATTTCATTCTCTTTAAGAAACAAATCTACTCCGAGGTCAGTTAATTCTTAACAAGTTCATAAATCTCTTCTCCCTGTCTTTCAGCTGACTGTACAGGTTTCTCCACTGTTTCTCTTTTCATTCTGAGGTCCTCAACTTGATTCTTGAGGTTGTTGATGTAGCTCTGGTACTTGAACACATATGATATCTGTTGTTTAAGCAAATCATATGCCGACTCTGTAGCTTTTGATGCAAGTTTCACGGCAGTACTCGTTCCTATTTCCTCAGCCATGGCCGATAAATACTTGCACAGACACACGCTCTCTGTTTTTTTTTTTTTTAATCTTTTCAAGAAAAGCTACAATTAAAGGGTAATTAGCAGGCAAGGGAAATGAAAGAAAAAGAAGTGGACAATATTATATAACAAAATAATTCAGCAAACACTTAAGAGAAAGCTTCATAAACAAACTGGGAAAAAAAGAGAGACACACAGCAAACAGATCAGTACGAGTAATACTATTAAGAGAAGTTGAGAACAGAGCTAATTTTCTTTTTTTTTTTTTTTTTTTTACGAAATTTATAGATACTGAGTATGAAACAGACCTAATAAAACGAGAGAGAATTGGTAAGGGAAAATTATAGAAAAAAGCAATCTGAAGCAATAGACAATTAAAAGAAAGTAATTATAAGGAAAGGTTTAGAACAAGGACAAGTTGATGGCTTGATCTGTATGTTTGTCTGAGAAGTAGAGCTAAGTTTTCAAGCACCACAAAGTGTTTGCAGGTAAGAACAGGAAATGAAGAAGCTGAAGAGACAAAAGATTGATGTCTTTGCTGGTAAAATTACCATCAATCAATGCAGGGTAAGTTTTTGGATAATATTTTATTATAAGATTAAAAATTTATTTTAATAAATAATTATTATATTTAATAAAATTAAATACAAATAAATAATTATTTTGTATAAATTTGATAAAAATATTATGTTTCAAACAAAGTTTTATTGTTTTCAGAAAAATTAAAGATTCGATCAATACATTGATAAATGTGTTAATTAAAATAATATTTTATTATAAAATTAAAAAATTAGTTTAATATATTATTTAAAAAAATATTATATATAAAACATTATTATATTTGATAAATTTTGATAAATATAAACTATTAGTTAATATAAATTTTTTTGTTTTCAAAAAATTTTATTGTTTTCAGAAAAATTAAAATATTATGTTTTCCATCAATTCAATCTCAAAATTGCACAATCTTTCATTATTATTGCAAGTTGACTGAGCAAAGACTGGGTTATCACAAACAAATTCGTTCAAGTTTCCTCATGGACCTGTAAATTACTTGTTCTTCTCTTTGGAAAACTTTTCCTTGAAACTCAAATATGGATAAATTGGAGTGAAACCCAAATACGAATGAATTTGAGTTCAATGTGATTTTATTTTACAAGGTGGAATAAATAAATCTTTAATCAAATAAATAAAATTATAAAAAATTCAAACAGATCTGTTAAATTTAAATTCGCAATCAATTTCATGGCTTATACAGGGACTTTAAAAATATTTGTGAATTAAAAAATCTTTAATTAAATAAATAATACTGCATAGAATAAAATAAATAATATTATTTAAAAAATTATGTTGAATATAAATTGTAAAACTAAAATCTGAACAGAAATTTAATTCGAATCATCTCGAACATCGAATTGAGTGAGTGTACTGTCACTGTCATTGAAAGGACCATGGGAAGCTCTACCGACGCTTTGCACAAATATTCATGGGGCTGCTCTCTGGTGATGATTAAAAGGCTAATTATAAAAAAATTGCCAAAATACCGTTCCACTAAGCAAAGATATCTAAATTTACTATTTTTAAATAAAATTATCCAAATTTATCATTCTTTAGCCAAAATACCTATAATTTTTTTTAAACTATCAAAATTACCCCTTCCCTCATCTCATTTATATAAACTTCTTCACTCTCATTTTCATTACTTATATTTCTTATATCACTTAAATACTTACTTTCACTATTAGTTTTACTTAATATCAGTTACTACGGGTTCGTTCGGAAAGAAGAAATTCATATTTCTGAATTCGAATAAAAAAAATCAATTCGTAAAATTTATATTAAAAATAACATGTTATGAATAAATAGATATATTGAAATATTCTAGAATGTTAATAATAAAAAAATTATTCGAAAATCTAAAAAAGACAAACTGAATTTTGAAAACTACAAGTTCAAATAGCTTATGAACGAGAAAATCGAAAAATCGATAAAAAATTTCTTAATTACATCGTAAAAAGTGTCTAAAAAAGCACATCGTAATTACAAATATCAAATTTGAAAATTATATATAAAAAAAGTCTAGCTCGGTCATAAACAAACTCAAAATCATAAAAACCGAAAATCTTAAATTTGATAAAATAAAAAAACTGCATAATACACATTGAAACAGTTTTATTTTGGCCTCCAAATTCGGTGCAACCAGCAAGGCTAGTTGTTATTATAGAGCTCGAAACGAGCTTCGCATTGATATATTACAGGCCCTGTAACTCCATCCAGATCAAAAATTATAGTCGTTCAAAGTTTGTCTCATGTAAACCCTATAATTTTAAAAAAGTTATTTCCACTCAACCCACAGTTTTCACGGTCTGCCCATGGTTCATTGTAAAATTTCATACGGACCCCTATGATCTCCCCTTTAAATTTTGAAAACATTAAATTTTTCTCCCGTCCCACGATAGCGTCGGTAGATCTAACCCATTTTCCTATCAAAAATCGTCATTTCATCCTCCAATTTCAACACAAATCAAATCTACGCATCCAATAACACAAAACCCCTCAACCAATTCAACGAAAACAACTAAAAATCAAAACATTTTAGGCATTATTCAAAGTTAAAACCCTAATATTTTAAACCGCAAAATCTCACTCAAATTTCAATAATATGAATAATAACTTGATTTAAGCAAGATGAGGGAAATATGCTAACTTTCTTTGCTATTTGCGATTGTTCGAAAGCACGAAAATCATTGAAAATCTGGGAGATCATGGGATTACTGTGGGACAGGGGAAAATTACGAATTTTCCACTATTTTTAAACAGTAAAATGCCCAAAGATTATCGTGGAAACGGGAGGAATTTGCTATATTTATATATGGGCAGTCTCAACATTTCACAAAAGTTGGGTATTTTTTCTTTAATCTGAATTTTTTTGGATAATTTCGCTTAAACCCCCTTAATTTTGGCTATTAAATAATTTCCCTGATTAAAAAATGCAGTTGGGCGGGAAATAGAAGGAGGGCAAATAGGAAATTCTTAATTCAAAGTGTAATAAGGAATACGTTTACTCACGAATGACATGCTACTGTCAGATTTTTCATTAAATAATCTGAGAAACGTTTTGTCGTTTGTAAGTTGAAAAATAAACCGTCTTATCGTTTGTAAATTGCACATGAGCTGTGTCTGTGTTCTTCTATCAGAAGCTTTGTGTGTGCAGTGTTGTTTATACAAATTGATAATAAAGGAAATTGTTTCATCATCTTGAGGTCTTCTTGTTGAGCTTCTTCACTCTGTCTTCCTCTCCGCTTCCATCTCTTCAACAATTTTCATTACTTTATCAACCAACTGTCAATTTAATTCATGTCTATATTCACAATCAGAGACATCTTTTGAGTTTAACTATAAAAAACAACTTTTTTCGCATCACAGAACTATCAATTAATATAATTTCAATAGAAAGATGATAACATCCAAGATATTATTTAATTTAGATATGCAATCTATCGCTTTGTAAATCTGTTTTGTAATCTAGAAGAACTTTTTCGTATAGATATCCTTTGTAACATCTTCAGATCTTCTAAATGTGCCTAGTAATAAGAATAATTCAATTTAAACCACCATGCATTAAATTACCAAGAGAAACAAGCAAAGGCTCCAGAAGCAAACCTTCAAGAATGAGTTCAACAAAGGCACAATGGTTGACCCATAGTCATACAAAGACATCTTCTCAAGTTCCAGTTCATGCTGCTTTGTGGCACAAATACTCCATGACATTTTAGCCTCAAAAATGGCTAGCTGCGGGAATGAACATGGTGAGACGAAAGTGAAAAAATACAATGACCACTTTGATCTGGAATTGATTTGGCCTAACAAATCACATAAAGTTCAGAAGTTAACAAAATTTTGAATTTATGATGAAGTTAGCAAATCACTTAAAGTTTGTTTTTTTTTATATTTATTTTGTCATTTTCTTTATATGTATATTGTATCTATATTTAATATATTAATATTATATTCTAAAAAACTATAAGTGAATTAATTTTATTGAATAATATATATTTATAAGTGGATAATTTTAATAATTCAAACTGTAATATAAACTGAATCAAACTGCATTTTTTAATTTTTATTTGGTTTAGTTCAAAATCTAAAATGTTTTAGTTTGGTTTGAAAATTTTTCAAACCGATTTTTTTAATTTAGTTTTAAAAAAAATTTTAAATTGCACTAAACCGGAAACCATGTACATTTTTATTCAAAACAAAAAATATTTTAATAGTTTAAGAGTTCAAATTTAATAAATTTTCTATTATCAACTCAAAATGATATAGAATATTCATATATACATCTTTTTGCTACTCTCTCGGCAAGGGAGACTTAATTTTTATATGGAGTGGTTACTTGAGCTCTGTTGGGGGCTTTGGGGTTTTGGAGCACTCTTGAGGCAAAAGAACTTTGCCTGTGTGGTTGTTTTTGCACTGCATCAGAATGTTCTCACTCAAAGAGTTAATTTGAATCATCATTACTTTTTCATTATAATTTTGGTTCTCAAATTAAATTGTATTTTATATGGGGCAACAGAAAAGAGGCGTTGAATATCTAGCTAAATGTGACATTGTGTTATTGCCCTCTTCATAAATTGATACGAGGGCTTGCTCTGTTTTGATTGCTTTTACAAGGTTACAAGTCTTGAGTTGATGACAATTCTTCAGCTTACAAAATTAACAAACACCATTCTGGATTGCCCAAACTGTCTTGGCAACTCGGGAAATTAAAATACATAAAACAACAAATGGACAAATGTGTAAACAGAGGGCACTTCACCTTCAACAAAATGTGAGGATAAAATCAGCTAAAAAGATGGCAGTAACAAAGTCCCTTTTCACCTGGAGGAAATAGAGCCGTGATCTATCACAAACTAGTTGAAGGAATGACCTCAATCTTCTTTGGAGATCCGCACATTCTGTAATCATAAAACAGTGCTCATTGAATTAACAAAAATTAAAAACCATGAATTCAATCTAAAGTTGAAAAGTTATTTTACAATCAACATGATTATTATGTATAAATAATTGTTATTTTAATAAAATTAGATAAATATAAATAATTATTTTGGCATAAATTTGATAGAAGTATTTTGTTTCCAGAAAATCTTATTGTTTTCAGGAAAATTAAAGTATTCTGTCTTCCACCATTTCAATCTCAAAACTACAAAATCTTTCATTATTATTATAAGTTGACTGAGCAAAGACTGTGTAATCACAAACCAAACTCATTCGAGTTTCCTGATGGATCTGTAAATTGCTTGTTCTTCTCTTTGGAAAACATTTACTTGAAACTCACCTGTGAATTATTCCAAGGTGAATATTCTTTATTGTAACATAATGATAAAACTGATGTGGTGGAGTCCACACGGCTTCAATTATCATTGCAAGTTGGAAAAGCAAAGACTGTCCTTTGAAATAATGTGGGTGCCAAATTTTTCCAACTTGTTCTGGCAGAAATTGAATGTGGGGCCTGAAATTTCACACGGCTGTGGTATGTATTATAGCAGTCCATGGACCATACCGCGGGCCCTGAAATAATGCACAACTTTAATAATTGTGAAGTATGTACTCTGTGGGGTGCCTTGCCATATATTGAGAATAGATTGGATTGTATTTTTGTGTTCTCAATTTTATTAATCATTTCCTCGTTAGAAATATAAACTGGGTTGGATTGAAAAAATCATTATGTATTGAAAATTGAATCCGGAATTTAGAGATACTTTAGAGACAAGCAAAACCCCAGTATGAATAAATTGGAGTGAAACCCAAATATGAATGGATTTGAGCTCAACGTGATTTTATTTTATAAGGTGGTATAAATAAATCTTTAATCAAATAAATAATATTATAAAAAAATTCAAACTGATCTATTAAATTAGAATTTGCAATCAAATTTCATGGCTTATCTAGGGACTTTCAAAATATTTGTGAATTAAAAATTATTTAATTAAATAAATAATTTTATTGATAAAATAAATAATACTGCACAGAATAAAATAAATAATATTATTTAAAAAATTAAATTGAATTTAAATTGTAAAACTAAAATTCGGATAAGAATTTAATTCGGATAACCTCAAACATCGAATTGAGTGGGTGTACTGTCATTGTCATTGGAAGAAGCATGGGAGGCTCTACTTATGCTTTGCACAAATATCCATGGGGGCTTTGTATATGCAGTGTTGTTAATGAAGGAAATTGATTATAAAGTAAATTGTTTCACATCTTGAGGTCTTCTTGTTGAGCTTCTTCACTCTTTGTCTTCCTCTCCGCTTCCGTCTCTTCAACCATTTTCATTACTTCATCAACCAAGTGTCGATTCAATTCATATCTATGCTCACAATTAGGAACATCTTCTGAGTTTAACTATAAAAGACAATTTTTTTCACATCACAAAACTATCAATTAATGTAATTTCAATTGAAAGATGACAACATTTAAAATATTATTCAATTTAGATATATAATCTATCACTTTGTAAGTCCGTTTTGTAATCTAGAAGAACTTTTTTGTATAGATATCCTTTGTAACATCTTCTGATTGACCTATAGTCATACAAAGACATCTTCTCAAGTTCCAGTTTATGCTGCTTTGTGGTGAAGGTCACTTTTCAAAGTTCAAGGATGGCGGAAAAGTTAATTTTTAAAATTGGAGGGGGAAAATGCGATAAAATTATATAACTGGAATGTAAATAGTAAAATAACGGTTTTACCCCTCTGTTTAATGGAAAACTTAATGACGGTTTAGAGATTGGTGGGTGTTTAAGTTTTTCATTAAGCGTGGGTATGCATTTGAGATAGGGCTAAAAAATGGGTGGGAAATAATCCTTTTCCCTACTTCAGATCTTCCAAATTTGCCTAGTAATAAGAACAATCCAATTTAAACCATCATGCATTAAATTACTAAGAGAACAGCCAAAGGATCCAGAAGCAAACCTTCAAGAATGAGTTCAACAAAGGCACAATGATTGACCTATAACCATACAAAGACATCTTCTCAAGTTCCAGTTCATGCTGCTTTGTGGCACAAATACCCCATGACATTTTAGCCTAAAAAATGGCTAGCTGCGAGAATGAACATGGTGAGACGACAGTGAACAATTACAATGATCACTTTTGATCTGGAATTGATTTGGCCTAACAAATCACTTAAAGTTGAGGAGTTAACAAATTTTTGAATTTATGATGACGCTATGCAATTAAAGGAGCAGAGGAATAGGGATGATAAATTGGAACTTGTGAGACATAATCAATATAATTTGCAAACTAACATTTTTAAGTGACTCTAGTTTCCTCAGTAATGTTGATCTTGCCATAATTTTGCCAGACTGAAAGTTTTCACGCATTTTTAATTCATCTTCTTCACTGAAACTTTCAGATTCGGTCTGTTTATTCCATAAACCTGCCAGTGTTAGTGCTGTTTTGAGTGTTTTCAGAACATCCCTTATAACATGGGGAATTATAGCTTTCTCCATTCTACCAGAAATATTATCAGTCCTGTCATGTTCCTTTTGCCTCTTCTTCAAGAGTCTGAAATAAGACTTTTCTATACTTTTAACCACCTTCTCAATCTCTTCAGGTTGAACACTCTCAACTGCCTGAATTGCTTTTGACAAGGTTACATCCACACAGGCATTATAAAAACCACATAATTTTTCTAACTGCACAAATTCTTTGAGAAATATCTGCAATTTTTTTTTTTTAATTTTTGCCCTAGAGAATCTATCAGACTGATCCATGCCTTTGAAACTATCTGGATTGTTGGGCCATGGCATGACAAGGAATGAAAGTGAAATAAAATGCTAGAATTGCATAAACCCAAGCTGACAAAGTTTGAGTTGAATGGCAAAAACAATTAGTGTTCAAATATTTATAGGATTAGTCAATTTCCATTTTATCCAAATATGTTGTTAGTTTCCCCCAAACCCCAATGAGTTCGCATACACCTCTAAAGATAATAGGCTTTTTCAGATTAAACAAATTTATAACAAATTGGTCCAATAACCGGCCTAGGATAACGGGTTTTTCTAGATCAACCATATTCACAATAAATTGGTTCGATAACCACCTAAATATTATCCAATTTGCATGTGAGTTTTGTCTTTGGGTTTTTTAAAATTAAATAGATGTATAATTCGGTTGAAATAATAAAATTAGATCAAATTATTTAAAAATTATGATTTAATTTAATTTAGTTTGGTTTAATGGATAAATTTTTGAAAAAAAGTTTTCACTCTAAATTGTGATTTAAACAATTTACAAACTGTAAACCATCTTTTAAAAAAAATATATACGTAACTATATTTAACAAAATTTTTTAATAAATAATTAGATATATAATTTGTTTTTTCATATTTATTTTGTCATTTTTTTTATGTGTAGAGAGTGATTGTTTGTCCATGGGAAGAACAACTTCAATTGCGGACAATCTAACCGTTCAGGAAGTTCAGGAAGCTCATTATAAATATCTCTAAAGGGCAAAGATATAGCAATTGAATTTTTATATATTTTCTCCTCCAGTACTCCTTTTGAGGCGGTGGCATTTTGAATATTAAACATGCACTTTTCTGTTGACGCAATTGATACAGCAACATCATGAATGATGTCATGCATTTTAACTTCATTGGCATCATCACCATCCGACAGTAATGAAGAAGCTTTGAGATAATCTATCAGCCTGCGTAATCTATTCCTTCCTTCTTCCAATGTATAAACATCTCCAAACAAATTCCAACCCAAACTATATTTTAATAGGTCATCAACAAACATGGTATTACCAGCATCGTAGAGAGCACAAAGCAGAAATAATGATTTAGCTTCTTCATCTTTCAGAAATTTGTAACTCAGCTCAATAGTAGAATACACACTTTCTTCCATATCTGGAATGTGTCTTGGATTAGACCTTTTAAGTTGAGCCAAGGCGTCCATCCAAACGTGAAGACTCTCATTTTTCAATGTATTTGCAATTGTTGAGATTGCAACCGGTAAACCTGAACATCTTGTAACAAACTCAACTGCTAGAGGATGAAATTCAGAGCTTTCTGCAGAATCACCCACAATCTTTCGAAACAAATTCCACGTGTCTTCGTAAGATAAAGTATCAACAAGGATGTTCTCCTGAGTCTTCATATCTTTGCTTAATACATCCCGCTTTCTAGAAGTTAACAATATTGTGCATGGTCTGATCTTACCATCTTTTCTTTCTGTCTTAGCATCCTCGAAAGGAATTCCAATTGTATCCAAGTCAAGTTTTGTCCAAATATTATCCAATATAACAAGTAAATTCTTCTCCTTCTCTATCCTCTTGCGCAGTAGACCAGCTCTCTCAAATTCATTCTCCTGCCTAAATTCCAAGCCTAAATCAAAAGCAATTTTTTCTTGAATTTTTTTGTTGTCTGGGGTTGGTGTTACCTCAGCAATGGCCACCTCATGAAATAACTTGTCTTCCTTCACCTGCCAAGCTATTTTTTTGACCAGTGTAGTTTTGCCCACACCTCCCATTCCATACACCCCAATTATGTAAACAGTACCATCCTTCAATGTGTCCATAATTTCTTGAAAAACTTGCACTCTAGAATCGAAGGCCTCGTAGCCTCTGACATACATGGATTCTGTCCTCTGTAGAGCAGGACGGTAGGAAACACTACTGAAGTTGCCTTTCCCCAACAGATTGGCCCCAGTCACTGCCGCTTTCACAGCTTCTTTTCCAAGCTTGTAACGTTGAATCAAATTAGGACAGGACTTCAGTTTTAAACAGCTGCCCTTGTTTGCTTTATCTCCATCCTCAATGATGGCTTTTGCTTCCCTTTCAGTGAAATCATCTACAGCGCTCAGCCAATTCTTAACATCGTTATGAATCTCTTCCCCCTGTCTTTCAGCGGACTCTGCAGATTTCTCCACTCTTTCTTTTTTCATTCTGAGCTCCTCAACTTGATCCTTGAGGTTGTTGATGTAGCTCTGGGACTTGAACACATATGATATCTGCAGTTTAAGCAAATCATATGCCGACTCTGTAGCTTTTGATGCAAGTTCCGCGGCAGCACTCGTTACTATTTCCTCAGCCATGGCCGATAAATACTTGTACAGACACACACACACACACACTCTCTCTGTTTTTTTTTTTTTTTAGAATCTTTTCATGTAAAGCTACAATTAAAGGGTAATTAGCAGGCAAGGGAAATGAAAGAAAAAGAAGTGGACAATATTATATAACAAAATAATTCAGCAAACATTTAAGAGAAAAGCTTACTAAACAAACTGGGAAAAAAGAGAGACACACAACAAACAACTATCAAACTCAAAGTTTTTAAGAGCAAACCCTCAATGAATGTAGTCTAGCTTGAAGCAAACAAATCACTGCAAGTAATACTATTAAGGGAAGTTGAGAACAGAGCTAATTTCTTTCTTTTTTTTGTTTTTTAACGAAATTTATTGATACTGAGTATGAAACAGATCTAATAAAACGAGAGAGAATTGATAAGGGAAAATTATAGAAAAAGGCAATCTGAAGCAATAGACAATTAAAAGAAAGTAATTATAAGGAAGGAAAGGTTTAGAACAAGTACAAGTACAAGTTGATGGCTTGATCTGTATGTTTGTCTGAGAAGTAGAGATAAGTTTTCAGGCACCACAAAGTGTTTGCGTTACTTGTTTGCAGGCAAGAACAGGAAATAATGAAGTTGAAGAGACAGAAGATTAATGCTCATGCGGCTAATGTCTTTGCCAGTAAAATTACCATCCATCAATACATGGATAAGTTTGGGTAATATTTTATTATAAAATTATAAAATTATTTTAATAAATAATTATTATATTTAATAAAATTAAATACCTATAAATAACTATTTGGTATAAATTTGATAAAGATATTTTGTTTCAAATAAATTTTATTGTTTTCAAAAAAAGAATTAAAATTTAAAAAAAAATTGTTTTCAAATAAATTCAATCTCAAAACTACACAATCTTTTCTTATTATTGCAAAGTGACTGAGCAAAGTCTGTGCAATCACAAACCAAATTCATTTGAGTTTCCTGATGAACCTGTAAATCAAATTTGAGTTCAAATTGAGTTTTTTTGTTAACTTGATACTAAAATGACGTCATTTTATTGTATATTGATTAAAAAGATATAGTTTAGTCGATTTGTAGATATATGCAAAGTATGATAATAAAAAACTTTAACCAACTTTACACATATTTAAAATCAAGCAAAGAATGATTTTTTTTTTTTGGGGGGTAAGTTCAAGCAAAGAATGTTGATAAAGATAAAATACATGGAGACAAGATAAAGAACTTATACTAGCCCAAAAATAAAGATAAAGAATTGATCTTTGGTGGTCAACATATAAGGTGTTATATCAACTAAAATTTTTTCGAATAGTAGTTTTCAAATTCCCACGCAACCAATTGTGTTTAAAAAGGAAAAGAATTGATTCATTTTTTAATAATCTACACCATGATAAACAATTGTATCTTTTTAGTTTTTGAAGGTGGGTGGCAAAAAATATTGGCCATGGCATGACCCAAACTTTAATAAAGCATGTAACCAGAAATACCAAAGCATCAAGCATTACTTTAAAAAGAATAAAGTAGGTGCAATTCTTATCTTCCTTGAAATAAAGGAGGGAACTTGTCCAAGACCAAAGGATTCTTGTCTTCCAATGAAAAATGATACGAGAAAATGTTCCTGATAGAAAAGCTCAAGTTTTGAATTACAAGAAAGATTTTATTTCTTGAATAAAATCTCCCTGATGAGTGATATTATTCCAGAAAAAAAGCACTCAGTAATCTCTGGTGTATTGTCAGAAAGTTATAAACTATGCATTTTCTATGTTGAAACTTAACAGAGGTGAAAGTCTCAGTTAATCCATATGTGTGTGCATGTGTGCTCTCAAGGTCTTAAATTTGCAATTGAATTAAATAGGAAATTGAATGTCTCTCCCCAGTTGTTAATCAGAAATAAATGTCTTTGATCTAAGTTTTGGTATTGTAGAAATTTAACATGATCTTAACGATGCTCATATCTGTAATAATAGATTTTTTTTCTTTGTGGATAGTGTACTCTCAACAAATTTGCATAAATAAAAAACCACTGTTGTTCCTTGTAAAGACTATTCAATAAAGCATCAACATGTATTGTCTTGTTTGCCCAAAGTGTTCGGCAACTTGGAGAAATTGGAATACATAAAACAAATCCAACTACAGCAGAACAAATATGTACAAAGAGGGCATTCCACCTTAAACAAAATGAGTTAATAAAATCAGTTGAGCCGCAGTGTGTCACAGACTATTTGAAGTAATGACCTCAATATTCTTTGGAGCTCCGCACATTCTGTTATCATGAAGCATAGCACACTGAATGCATGAGGTTATTTTGTGTGCCAATAATATACCATATTCTTGAACAAATCTTGTGTAGTGGAATTAAGGTTGCCTTCCCAACATTCTTCTACTTCATCCTCGCCTCCTGTCAATTGTAGTTTTTTGAGCTTTGGTGTTCTTAAAACTCCATGGGAAAAATTCTCCATCTCCAAGCATTGTCTGATAATTACTTTTTTCAGGGATGGCAATTCCAGGGTATAGTCTCCACAACAAAAGCTTTTAAGGCTGGACAAATACTGAAGTTCCAAACAATCCAATTTGCAGGAAACAATTGAATTCTCTATTCTATCCTCTCCCAAATGTGTTACAATTTCTTCCATCGTTTTACAATCAGATACATTTATTCTTGTAAGTCGATTCAGAGTTTTAGCTTTTAAGAGGGTCAGTAAATATCTCATTCTATCACACTTTGAAACTCGCAGTTTCCATATTCTGGAAAGACACAGATGAGGACCATGAATCTTCCAAACTGCTACATTCTGACACTTTTACGGTCCTGAGATTTTGAAAAGCATCGCTAGGCTGAAAATTTCCTCTCCATAGAAGCAACAACCTGGGCATTTCACATTAGTTCTTTCAAGCGAGGGAATGCACCCTGGGAAATCAGTCAATCATAAAAAAAGGTGTTGAAACGAAAAATAAAAGATGATCAATTTAGGTGGGTAGCAAGTTATGTGTTCTGATTGTGATATTCGCAGGCTTACATTATCCAAAAAGATAATATCAATAATGTTGCCCAGTACAAAAAATTAGGCATTGCTAATAATAATAATCTTTTAAGAGATTAGATAAAATGAGTAAAACAGAGAATCAAAATTCTGCAAAATTAGTAGTAGCGCCTTCTACTTGTTAAATTATAGGCATGATTTAATAGGGTACTTGAGGCCCATACCTTGTAAGCAAAGAACAGTGGTTGTTGACTGTCTCCATGACTCCCTCGGATGCTCAATAATTCTGAAGCAAAGATCTCCATATTATCACATCCACTTACAACTTTTCTAAAACTGGCCATTCTGAATTATGTATTTTTGGGTAGAAACTTTTGAGACTTGGTAGCATCTGAAGACTCAACCTGGTTAATTTAGAGAGCACAAACCAAGGGATTGCTTCCTCCTCGGCAACAATTTCCTTCAAAATGCCAAAGGTTTTCTCCAGTACTTCAATATCTCTTCAACTGAATCATAGTTTTGTACATAGAAACATTCTAGTTTCTAGTGACACCCGAGCATGTTGGATGGAAAAACACTAACAAGTCTTATACAAAAGTACACAAATTCGCAATTTCATTTGCAGAAGGAATCCAAAGAGAGTTTATCACCCCAAATCTTTACCAATTTATCAGCCTGAATAATTTCCAATATTTCCAAACAAGGAAATCTTACGTCAAGAATTCATTTACAATTTCAATTAGACATAACCATCCATTATTAGTAAATCCTAAACATATAAATTAGCTTGAATCGAAATAAAATAGATTAGAAAGACGAAAAACTGAAAATAAAATAAGGAGGATGGATTACCTTTTTATTAAAAAGAGATTGCATGTGAGTATGGTTCTCCCCTGCACTCATTCCTTCAGGTTCATCGCTTGATAATGTCATGATAACACATTCAGAACTGGAGATGAATTTTTGAATACCAGGGCAATTCTTATACCAGAGACTTAATAAGGAGAACATTTCAACAAAATTTGCCTGAAAAATGAAGCAAGATGAATACTGAACTCCTTCATATGGATCTTTTGACAGGTCTTGAACAATAATAGTTTGCAAGGGAGGACATTCCAAAATATTACTTCTCGAATAGAAGCTCGTCAAGTTAGGCAATAACTCAAGCTTAATAGAGTTTAATGGAGGGACTATAATTTTATTACTCCATCTTTTTCCCTTTCCTTTTTATGATTTCTTTGATCAAAACGCAATTTTTCACCTCTCTCTTTTGCAGTTGAACCAAACCCGACAGCACAAACAGAGTAAATATGCATCTCAAGCTGTTGCAATTGTCAATTTTTGTAAGCCCAAAATTTCTTGATGATTTTCCTCCAAATCAAACACTTTTTCTAATAATGACTCACAACTTTTTACATTCAACATGTCCAAATTTTTAACTCGGCATAGCACACTGGATGAAATACCATTTGACATATCCAAAACTTTATCCACCGTTAGAGATTGTAACTTCCAAAATAAATCGATTTGTAATTGATCATTTTATATATTTTTTTTAATATTGGTGATTTAGAGAGCATCAAATGTTTAATATTACAGAAACCAATCTGTGGGACCTAAAATTAAATTAATTAAAACAGGTTATTACTGAGATTTTGAAGTTTAAGGAGCCAATACGAAGAAAGTTACCTGAAGTAAAAAATAAGGATTCATTTCAATTTTTGATGAAATTATAATATTGATTATTGACAATATTGTATTGACTCCTAATCAATAAGTTTGACATTCTTGTAATTATCTTATTACTTATCTAAAGTATTTTAAGTTTGTCAAAGCTCTCAGGTAGATCACTTGGTAGGAATGTCAATGTGAAGTCATGAGTGTCTAAACCCAACCCTTCCAGATTTTGGCATGACCTAAAAATCATGAACGAGTAAATAAGTAGGTGTAAGCATTCAATCAGCAACAAGTACCCCACAGTGCACAAGCAAATAACTAGGATTTTAATATATAAACAGTACAGTGTCACTTGTTTTATATATATATATATTTCTAAATATAAGCAAGTACGAAGATATATAAGCAGGTCTTTGATATGGAAATTATGTAAATTATATTTCTGTGAATGGAAACATGAAAGGCAAAACTCTTATCTACTTTTATTAGCCAAATGTTAATACAAAATAAGAAATTGGTTCATCATAATGAATTACAAATATGAACAGATTTTAATCACCAAAATGAATAATATCATGCAACTGAAACATCTAGTTCGTTTATAACTCAACAGATTTAAAGAGAAATATAATTTTATTACAATCAAAATGAAGGGAAAAGCATTTCTTCGTTTATTAGAGTTGGAAGAGAAACATAAATTAATGTCCTACATTCCATAAGGATCGGAAACTGAGGTTGCTGTACTGTATTGTTCGGCCCGATTTGCATCCTACATCAACTGGTTAACAGAAGGTTTTTCAGCTTTTATATATATATGGTAGGAGTTCCTCCCCTATCACAAACTAGTTGAAGGAATGACCTCAATCTTCTGTGGAGCGCCGCGCATTCTGTAATCATAAAACAGAGCACACTGAATTAACAAAAATTAAAAACCATGAATTCAATCAACTCAAATCATTGGTGAGTCAACAATGTTATACCATTTTTTTGAATAAATATTGTATGGTGGAATTAAGTTTGCCTTCCCAACATTCTTCAACTTTATCCTCTCCTTCTGTAAACTGTAGTCTTTGGAGCTTTGGTGTGCTTAAAACTCCATGACAAAAGTCTCCATCTCCAAGCACTTTCTGACTACTACTTTTTTCAAGGATGGAAATTCCAGAGTATAATCCCCACAACAGAAGCTTTTAAGGCTGGCTAAACAGTGAAGTTCCAAATGATCCAGTTTGCTGAAAATGATTGAATTCTCTATTACTTCACCTCCCAAATGTGTTATAATTTCCTCCATCATTTTGCAATCAAATACATTCATTCTTGTAAGTCGATCCAGAGTTTTGGCTTTTGAGGAGGTTAGTAAATATCTCAATCCATCACACTTTGATACCTGCAGAGTTTCTAAATTCTGGAAAGGCACCGATAAGGACCATGAATTTTCTAAACTGCCACATTGTGACACTTTCAGAGTCTTGAGATTTTGAAAAGCATTGCAAGGCTGAAAATTTCCTCTCCACAGATGCGATAGCTCAGGCATTTCACATAATTCTAGTTCTTCCAAGCTAGGGAATGCATCCTGGGAAATCAGTGAATCACAAAAAAAGTGTTGAAACGAAAAAGAAAAGATGATTAATTTATGTGGGTAGCAATATATATGCTAAAATTTGTGATATTTGGGACTTACTGTATCCATAATGATAATGATGATAATGTTTTCCAACAAGAAAAATTCCGCATTGCTAATAACAATAATCTTTTAAGAAATAAGATAAAATAAGTTAAAGAGAGTCAAAATTCTGCAAAATTAGAAACAGTGCCTTCTACTTATTAAATTGGAGACATGATTAAATTGAGTACTTGATGCTCATACCTGGTAAACAAAAAACAGTGTTTGTTGACTGTATCCATGACTCCCTCGGATGCTCAATAATTCTGAAGCAAAGATCTTCACGTTATTACATCCTTGCACCTTCAACACTTCTAAATCTGGCCATTCTGAAATATGTATCTTCGGGAAGAAACTTTTGAGACTTGGTAGCATCTGTAAAATCAACCTGGTTAATTTAGAAAACACAAACCTAGGGATTGCTTCTTCCTTGGGAACAATTTCCTCCACCATGCCAGAGCTTTTCTCAAGTACCTCAAATATCTTTTCAACTGAATCACAGTTTTGTACTTCCAATGTATCTAGTTTCTGGTGACTCCCAAGCATGTTAGATGGAAAAATACTGACAAGTCTTTTACAAAAGCGTACAAACACGCAATTTAATTTGTAGAAGGAATCTAAAGAGACCTCATCGTTCCATAATTTTACCAACTGATCAGCATAGCTGATTTGCAATTGCTCCAAACTAGGGAGTCTTACCTGAAGATTTCAAATTACAATTATAACATAACATCCACTATTAGTAACTTCTAAAATTATAAATTAGATATGATGGATAAGAAAAAATTGCAAACAAAATAAAGGGACGAATCACCTTCTTATCAAAAAGAGATTGCAGCTGAGTAGAGTTCTCATTTGCGCTCATTACCTTAGGTTGTTTGCTAGATGATGTCATGTCACTACATACAGAACTGAAGATGAATGATTGAATACCCGGGCAATTGTCAATCCACAGTCTGAATAAGGAGGACATTTCAACAAAATTTGCAGTGGAGTTGCAGAATGTTGTGAGTTTTGGAAGATCTCTAAGCTTCAGCTGGTATAATTTAGGAAATAGTATCGTTCTTGTTCTCCCTTCATCTGCATCAATTACTCTTTCCATGAACATACAATTAGATATTTCAAGCTCCTTCAGTTTGAAAAAATTTTTCAATGTATATGATGTGAATAAATATTTTAATTGATCAAAGCCATCGATGACCAAGATTGTTAAATTCTGGAAGCAAGAAGATGATCCCACGGTGGCTAATTCAACCTGCAAGCACATAAAAATGTTTGTTTTATTTGAACAACAATTATGTTGACAAAATTAACTTACCCTGTAATAAGAACTGAAACAAGCTTACCTTTTCGGTGAAAAATGATGCAAGATGAATACTGAACTCCTTCATTTGGATCTTTTGACAGTCCTTAATGATAATAGTTTTCAAGGGAGGGCATTACAAAATATTACTTCCAAAATAGAAGCTTCTCAAGTTAGGCAAAGACTCAAGCATGACAGAGTTTAATTGAAGGATTATAATTTTATCACTCACTTCATCCTTTTCCTCTCCCTTTTTGATGATTTCTTCTATTAATGCACAGTTTTTCACCTTTATCTCTTGGAGTTGAGCAAGACCCAATAGCATAAACGGAGTAAATATGTATCTCAAGTTGTTGCAATTGTCAATTCTCAATGATTTCAATTTCTGTAAGCCTAAAATTTCATGATGATTATCCTCCAAATCAAACACTTGTTCTAGTGACTCACAGCTTTTTACATCCAACACTTCCAAATTTTTGAAGTAGCATAGCACTTTGGATGGACTAACAGTTGAGACATCTGAAAATTTATCCACTGCTAGAGACTTTAAATTCCCAAATATGTCGATTGGTAATTGATCATTCTAGATTTTTTCTTTTATATTGGAAAATTCAGAGAGTGTCAAATGTTCAAAGTCACGGAAGCCAACCTATGAAACCAAAAATATTAAATTAATTAAAAGAAGGGGATGGTCTAAAGTTACCTTAACAAAGAAAGTTACCTAAAGTTAAGAATAAGAATTCATATTGACAGGAATTAAAGAATATGGGCAATATATTTAAGTGAACATACAGTCGCAATAAAATGAAAAATAGTACAGAATTTAAAATTATCACCTTATATCCATTAATATATAACATTTATCAATAGTCATGACATAAAAGGGAAATTAAAAAAAGATCTATGGGAGAGTAAGTACCATATCCGTAAAAATTTGTTGGATGGTAGAATTGAGATCATCCTTCCAAAAATATTCTTCCACGTCATCATCTTTTGTCCATTGTACTTTATTTAGCAATGGTGTGCTTAACAATCCTCGAGAAAAAATGTTTAATCTTGGGCACTGATACAGAATAACTAGCTTCAAACAAGGGAATTTGAAGGAATAATTGGCTGAGCAGAAGCATGTGAGGCTTGATAAACAATAAAGCGTTAAAAATTTCAATTTGCCGAAAACAATCTCTTCTTCTTTGTCTCCCTCGTTTACTATTACCTCTATCACTAACTTGCAATCTCTTATTATCAGTGTTTCTAGATTGACAAGTGTTTTGGCTGCTTCACATGATAGGATTTTGGCTAATCTATCGCAATTGCTTGCCTTCAGAGTTGCAAGATTATTGAAAGATGCTGCAGAAGGCATTAAAACTGTCAAACAATGACACCTCCATACTTGCAGAGTCTGAAGATTTTGATGAGATGTGTCCCCTCGAAAATCTTGTTTCCATATATGTCCCTTTTCATAGGGGAATAGCTCTTTGAAACTATTATCAACAAAATTAAGTGTTTCTAAACAATTTAACCTTTGAAGGAAAAAAAACACAGAAGCAACATATTCATCATCAAAGTTCCAAAGCTGAAGTATTTTAAGTTTGCCAAAGCTCTCAGCTAGATCATTGTAGAGGAATGTCAATCTAAAGTCATGAGCGTCTAAACCAAACATTTCCAAATTTGATATGACCTGAAAATCATGAACCAGTAAATTAGTAGGCGTGCGCATTTAGTCATCAACAGCGCACCATAGCACACAAATAAATAACTGGGATTATATATGTATAAATGGTTCCGAGTGTCCCAAGTTATATACATCTAATTATAAGCAATGAATACCATCTTGCAACTGAAACATTCAGTTGATTAATATATATTAACTTGATGGATTTATAGAGAAAAATAAATTTATTATAATCAAGTAAAAGGAAAAGTACCTCTTGGTTTATTTTCATTTGCAATACAAACGTCAATGTCCTACTTATGAATTGGAAACTGAAATTGACTGATGCCTAATTCAAATCTTAATTTTAAGTTGGTGTACTATATTTTTATGCCTAATTGTTATTTATGAGTGAGGAGGAATGCAACTGAAATAATACCTTTCTAACAAAAAAAGGGCAGGAAATTTTGACGCATATAACTTTATCTTCCTGCAACCAAACACGTACAAACTTCTTAGCATTGGCCAGTCTATTGCATGAGACCGCGGATAGAAACACTTGAGTTTTAGTAAAGCGTGAAGGTAGATTTCTTCCAATTGTGGAAACGAAAAAGTAGGGGCCCCATTAACTTCCTCCTCAGAAATAATTTCCTCCAGGTTGCAATATATTTAGCGTTTTAAGTTCCACAAGACTGGTAGAAATAGAAACAGGAAAGAGACTTTTCATACTCGGACAACCCTGAACAGTCAATCTCTCTAGATAGCAAAATGTTAGATTTCCTTGAGTATTAGATGAAACAATAGTCAATAAGTTTTCACAGGATCGAACTCTCACTACTTTTAGTTTCTTAAAGGATTCCCCATGGAGTTTTTTGTTGTGCCATATCAGTTGCAAGCTATTCAAGTGTAAGAGCACTATCTCCTCCAAGCTTGGAAAAGCAACCTGCAACAAACAATTTATGATGTTAATATTTTGGTATGAAAGACCCACAAGCTCCCAATGAACAAGTTGCTCAAATATTATGTCAACTTGAATTGCTCTCGAAACCTAAACAATATTTTCAAGGTAATCAAAAGTAAACTAATTACCTTTTCATCAAAAAGCGGAATTATATCAATAAAGTACTTATCCGAGTTCACTTCTTCACGCATCATGTCTAGATAAAAGGATTTGTTACAGAATGTCTTCAAATTAGAGCAACTCTCAATGTGAAGTTTTTTTAAGGAGGGGAATTCAATTAAATTCCCTGTACCAAAACTTGTGAGTTCTGGCAGAATTTCAAGCTTCATGTACAGTAGTTTAGGGAAACTCACATCAATTATCTTATCTTCTCCTATTCCTTTTGACGCAATTACTAGTTCCATTGACTTACAATTGCTTACCATAAGCTCTTGAAGTTGATTAAGATTTTTGACCATTGAAGATGGGAATAAGTACTTTAAATGACCAAAGCCATTGATGACCAAGATTGTTAAATTTTGGAAGCAAGGGGATGATCCCAAGGTGAGCGGTATCTCCAGATTGTGAAAGGTGAGATGTCTTCCAGTATTAGATGGAACAATAGTCAATAACTTTTCACAGGATTCCACTCTCACTACTTTCAGTTTGCGGAAGGATTCCACATAGAGCTTTTCGCTGTGCCATATCAACTGCAAGTTATCCAAGTGTAAGAGCACCATCTCCTCCAACCTTGGAAGAGCAACCTGCAGCAAACAATACATGATGTTAATATTTTGGTGTGAAAGACCCACAAGCTCACAATGAACAAGTTGTTCAAATATTGTGTCTGATTGAACTGCTCTCAAAACCTAAACAATATTTTCAAGGCAATAGGCAATATAATTTTTTACCATAAAGAATAAACTAATTACCTTTTCGTCAAAGAGAGGAATTATATCAATAAAGTAGTTATCCGAGTCCACTTCTTCTCTCATTGTGTCTGGATTAAAAGATTTGCTAAAGAATGTCTTCAAATTAGATCAATGCTCAATGTGAAGTTCTTTTAAGAATGGGAATTCAATTAAATTCCCAGTGCCAAAACTTATGAGTTCTGGCAGGAGTTCAAGCTTCATGTACAATAGTTTAGGGAAACTCACATCAATTATCTTTTCTTCTTCTACTCCTTTTGAGTCAATCACTACTTCCATTGATTTACAATTGCTTACCACAAGGTTTTGGAGTTGATTAAGACTTTTGACCATAGAGGATGAAAACAAAATTTTCAAGCCATTACACTCCTCCACGGTCAAGCTTTTTAAGTATTGACCATAAGAAAACATTGCTACGCATTGATCAAGCCATGTATTCCCAAAATTAATTGAACACAATTTCAAGTTCTCCAATCTTGGCAAGACAACCTGTAAAAACAAATATTGCCCTTAAAGATAACTTATGAATTAATAAGAATACTTTTTTTTACATCAAAAGAAAATAAAAAATGGAAAATGGAAAACATACCGTCATGGTAGAGCTGATATTAATGAATTTGGGTAAGCGTTGTAGTGTCAAAGAGCATAATTGATTGAACTCTGTCTTATTATTCGTCTCAATTTCATCACCATGATCATCACTTTCTTCACCAAAAAGTTCTTTTAGGTTCTTACAGCCAGTCACTTCAATTTCCTGTAGCTGTATAAGGCTTTTTGCAATGAAGGATGCAAAGAGATACTCCAATCTATCACATTTTTCTATTTTTATAATCCTTAATTTGCTAAAAGACTCTGCATTGAGTTGACCATAACATATCTTCTCTAATTTAATCAAATTGCAAAGTATCAACGACTCCAACTCGGGAAAGGCTGGTTTCCAAGCAACTGAGTTAATGATATATAAAATCTCAGGACCATCTTTTACATCCAGATGCTTCAAATGTGGTAAACCATCCACATCGAGTTCATAAAGAACATTTCTAAAACCCTTCATTTTTTCCAGAGAGAGATATTCAGTTATCTTCAACAAACTTTTAATTCCACCCCTCAAATAAATTCTATCACTGATCTTGAGTTTCAATGTTTTCGAAGTTGAAAGGTCACATTTACCAGACCATTTCCATTTATTGCCTATAACTATTTTATAACTTTCCAATTTCTTGAAGAACAAATCTTGTGGCATAACTCGATCATCCTGAACATGAAGATGTAAAGCTGTTAGGTTAGACAATTGCTTTAACTCTTCAAGACTAGCATTTCTTCGTCCTTGATTATCCACTCCTTCAAGTTCCCATTGAACGAAGTTGTTGCCCATATATAATTCTTCTAATTGAGACAAGCAGGGGATGATATTTGGTGCAATGTATTTAAGGTTTAAACAATTGCTCAAATCTAATAATTTCAATCGGGTCAATTGTCCAATTTCTGCGGGTAATTGTTCAATATCAGAGTTTGCGAAGCTAAGAATTTCTAATTTACTTAGCTCTCCCAAAATTCTTAAATCCTTCAGCAGGCAGTCGTCTAAACACAATGTTTTAAGATTTTTTAGGCAAGAAAGGGATGAAGGCAATGAAAAGAATTGAAATCCAGTAAGATCTAAAACTCTGAGTTCTTTCGTTTCTTCGAAAAAATCATTGGGGATTTGTAGTGAGGGATTGTTCGTAAACTGGAAGAACAACTTCAGTTTTGGAAATTCTAGCCGTTGAGGAAGCCCGTCATAAATATCTATATAGGGAAGAGAAATAGCAGTTGAATCTTTTGATATATGCTCCCCAAGTTCTTCTTTCAAGCTGGTGACATTTTGAATATTAAACATGAATTTCTCTGTTGATGCAATCGATACAGCAACAAGATAAATAATATCATGCATTTTAATTCTATGGTCATTGTCACCATCCAACAACAAACAAGAAGCTTTGAGACGATCGATCAACTCGTGCAATCTATTCCTTCCTTCTTCTAATGTATAAACACCTCCAAACAAATTCAAACCCATACTATATTTTAATAGGTCACCAATGGAATAGGTATCACCAGCCTCTATTAGAGCAAAAAGAAGACATAGTGATTTAGCTTCCTCATTTTTCAGAAATTTGTAACTCAGCTCAATAGTAGAACACACACTTTCTTCCATATCTAGAATATGTCTTGGATTAGACCTTTTAAGTTGAGCCAAGGCATCCTTCCAAACGTGAGGACTCTCATTTTTCAATGTACTTGCAATTGTTGAGATTGCAATTGG
Source organism: Mangifera indica (assembly GCF_011075055.1). Classification (NCBI taxonomy): domain Eukaryota; kingdom Viridiplantae; phylum Streptophyta; class Magnoliopsida; order Sapindales; family Anacardiaceae; genus Mangifera; species Mangifera indica. Next base: position 14,255,845 of record NC_058151.1, on the reverse strand, counting down.
TAAACCTGAACATTTTGTAACAAACTCAACTGCTAGAGGACGAAAATCAGAGCTTTCTGCAGAGTTACCCACAATCTTCCGAAACAATTTCCATGCGTCATCGTAAGATAAAGTATCAACAAGGATGTTCTTCTGAGTGTTCATATCTTTCCTTAATACATCCTGCTTTCTAGAAGTTAACAATATTGTGCATGGCTTGATATTATCATCTTTTCTTTCTTTCTCAGCATCCCCAAGAGGAATTCCAATTGCATCAAAGTCAAGTTTTGTCCAAATATTATCCAGTATTATAAGTAAATTCTTCTCCTTCTTTATCCTCTTGCGCAGTAGACCAGCTCTCTCATATTCATTCTCCTGCCTAAATTCCAAGCCTAAATCAAAAGCAAGTTTTTCTTGAATTTTTTTGTTGTCTGGGGTTGGTGTTACCTCAGCAATGGCCACCTCATGAAATAACTTGTCTTCCTTCACCTGCCAAGCTATTTTTTTTACCAGTGTAGTTTTGCCCACACCTCCCATCCCATACACCCCAATTATGCTAACATTACCATCCTTCAATGTGTCCATAATTTCTTGCAAAACTTGCTCTCTAGAATCAAAGGCCTCGTAGCCTCTGACATACATGGATTCTGTCCTCTGTAGAGCAGGACGATAGGAAACACTACTGAAGTTGCCTTTCCCCAACAGATTGGCCCCAGTCACTGCCGCTTTCACTGCTTCCTTTCCAAGCTTGTAACGTTGAATCAAATTAGGACAAGACTTCAGTTTTAAACAGCTGCCCTTGTTTGCTTGATCTCCATCCTCAATGATGGCTTTTGCTTCCCTTTCAGTGAAATCATCCGCAGCACGCAGCCAATTGTTAACATCGTTATGAATCTCTTCCCCCTGTCTTTCAGCGGAATCTACAGATTTCTCCACTCTTTCTTTTTTCGTTCTGAGCTCCTGAACTTGATTCTTGAGGTTGTTGATGTAGCTCTGGGACTTGAACACATACGATATCTGCTGTTTAAGCAAATCATAGGCCGACTCTGTAGCTTTTGATGCAAGTTCCGCGGCAGCACTCGCTACTATTTCCTCAGCCATGGCCGATAAATACTTGTACAGACACACACACACTCTCTCTGTTTTTTTTTTTTTTTTAATCTTTTCAAGTAAAGCTACAATTAAAGGTTAATTAGCAGGCAAGGGAAATGAAAGAAAAAGAAGTGGACAATATTATATAACAAAATAATTTAGAGAAAAGCTTAATAAACAAACTGGGAAAAAAAAGAGACACACAACAAACAAGTATCAAAGTCAAAAGTTTTTAAGAGCAAACCCTCAATGAATGTAGTCTAGCTTGAAGCAAACAGATCACTACGAGTAATACTATTAAGAGAAGTTGAGAACAGAGCTAATTTTCTTTTTGTTTTTTTACGAAATTTATTGATACTGAGTATGAAACAGATCTAATAAAACGAGAGAGAATTGATACTCTTGCAGGAGATAACAGCATCTGAAGACTGGCCATTCTGAATTATGTATTTTTGGGTAGAAACTTTTGAGACTTGGTAGCATCTGAAGACTCAACCTGGTTAATTTAGAAAGCACAAACTGTTAGGTACCTAGAGATCGCAACGGTTACCAGGAGAACCTCTTCCCTTTGCTGGTCCAGTGAATAAAGGATTCCAGGCAGTAGCAGTTACGCGTAGGATAATCTGTATTGCTTACTTTCTAAATGTAACAGTAAATATTGTAAGAAACAGAGCAAGAAATCTATTGATTTAAATGGAACATTTCATCATAAGATGAGTCTGAATAACATTGCATATTTGCTGCTTTCAACAACTCAAAACAATCGGCACTCCCAAGTTAATACATGAAATTTTCCATCAACGCAGCAATAATCTAGCAAACCAATACAAACCATTAACGCAAAATACCAACAAAACCCAACACCCCACCAGCTTTCGAGAGGCTGGAACTCTCCCCTACTCCCCTTCTTTCTTTTCTCCAAAATTGCCTTCCATCCTTCCCAGCTCCCTATTTCTGGCCTCCTTACTGCCGCTCACCCAATCCTCCGCTGCCAGCTCAGCATCCAATGTTTTCATAGTCTCCATCTTTCCCAGCATATCTCTAAACTTTTGCTGCATGTCTGTTGTCCTTTCTGCCACTGGAATGCTGCCATCTGGAGCTCCCCTGGGCTGCATATTAATATTGTTATCAGCATTCTCACCAACAGCTTCTGGACTATTGCCTTCCGTTCCAATAACTTGCTCTCTGTTATTGTTACCACTGGTGCCCTCTGTCAGCTTTACCGCTTGCACCTTCGGTTTCATCCTTCTTCCACTTCTCTTCTTCTTCACGTAGACCCGAGCTCTAACACAAACCAAGGGATTGCTTCCTCCTCGGCAACGATTTCCTCCACAATGCCAAAGGTTTTCTCCAGTACTTCAAATATCTCTTCAACTGAATCATAGTTTTGTACATAGAAACATTCTAGTTTCTAGTGACACCCGAGCATGTTGGATGGAAAAACACTAACAAGTCTTATACAACAGTACACAAATTCGCAATTTCATTTGCAGAAGGAATCCAAAGAGAGTTTATCATCCCAAATCTTTACCAATTTATCAGCCTGAATAATTTCCAATATTTCCAAACAAGGAAATCTTACGTCAAGAATTCATTTACAATTTCAATTAGACATAACCATCCATTATTAGTAAATCCTAAACATATAAATTAGCTTGAATCGAAATAAAATAGATTAGAAAGAGGAAAAACTGAACACAAAATAAGGAGGATGGATTACCTTTTTATTAAAAAGAGATTGCATGTGAGTATGGTTCTCTTCTGCACTCATTCCTTCAGGTTCATCGCTTGATAATGTCATGATAACACATTCAGAACCGGAGATGAATTTTTGAATACCAGGGCAATTCTTATTCCAGAGACTTACTAAGGAGAACATTTCAACAAAATTTGCATGAAAAATGATGCAAGATGAATACTGAACTCCTTCATATGGATCTTTTGACAGGTCTTGAACAATAATAGTTTGCAAGGGAGGACATTCCAAAATATTACTTCTCGAATAGAAGCTCGTCAAGTTAGGCAATAACTCAAGCTTAATAGAGTTTAATGGAGGGACTATAATTTTATCACTCCATCTTTTTCCCTTTCCTTTTTATGATTTCTTTGATCAAAACGCAATTTTTCACCTCTGTCTTTTGCAGTTGAACCAAACCCAACAGCACAAACAGAGTAAATATGCATCTCAGGCTGTTGCAATTGTCAATTTTTTTAAGCCCAAAATTTCTTGATGATTTTCCTCCAAATCAAACACTTTTTCTAATAATGACTCACAATTTTTTACATTCAACATGTCCAAATTTTTAACTCGGCATAGCACACTGGATGAAATACCATTTGACATATCCAAAACTTTATCCACCGTTAGAGATTGTAACTTCCAAAATAAGTCTATTTGTAACTAGTCATTCTATATTTTTCTTTTAATATTGGTGATTTAGAGAGCGTCAAACGTTTAATGTTACAGAAACCAATCAATGGAACCTAAAATTAAATTAATTAAAACAGGTTATTACTGGGATTTTGATTTTTAAGGAGCCAATATGAAGAAAGTTACCTGAAGTAAAAAATATTTGATGAAATTATAATGTTGAATATTGTATTGACTCCTAATCAATAAATTTCACATTCCTGTAATTATCTTATTACTTATCAGCAACAAGTACCCCACAATGCACAAGCAAATAACTAGGATTTTAATATATAAACAGTACAGGTGTCACACGTTTTTTATATATATATTTCTAAATATAAGCAAGTACAAAGATATATAAGCAGGTCTTTGATATGGAAATTAGGTAAATTATATTTCTGTAAATGGAAACATGAAAGGCAAAACTCTTACCTACTTTTATTAGCCAAATGTTAATACAAAATAAGAAATTGGTTTATCATAATGAATTACAAAAATGAACAACAAATTTTAATCAACAAAATGAATAATATCATGCAACTGAAACATCTAGTTCGTTTATAACTCAATAGATTTAAAGAGAAATATAATTTTATTATATTCAAAGCGAAGGGAAAAACATTTCTTCGTTTATTAGAGTCGGAAGAGAAACATAAATTAATGTTCTACATTACATAAGAATCGGAAACTGAAGTTGGTGTACTGTATTGTTCGGCCCAATTTGCATCCTACATCAACTGGTTAACAGAGGGTTTTTCAGCTTTTATATATATACGATAGGAGTTCCTCCCCTATCACAGACTAGTTGAAGGAATGACCTCAATCTTCTTTGGGGCGTCGCACATTCTGTAATCATAAAGCAGAGCACATTGAATTAACAAAAATTAAAAACCATGAATTCAATCAACTCAAATCATTGGTGAGTCAACAATGTTATACCATTTTTTTGAATAAATATTGTATGGTGGAATTAAGGTTGCCTTCCCAACATTCTTCAACTTTATCCTCTCCTTCTGTAAACTGTAGTCTTTGGAGCTTTGGTGTGCTTAAAACTCCATGACAAAAAGTCTCCATCTCCAAGCACTTTCTGACTACTACTTTTTTCAAGGATGGGAATTCCTCAGTATAATCCCCACAACAGAAGCTTCTAAGGCTGCCCAAACAGTGAAGTTCCAAATGATCCAATTTGCTGAAAATGATTGAATTCTCTATTACTTCACCTCCCAAATGTGTTATAATTTCCTCCATCATTTTGCAATCAGATACATTCATTCCTGTAAGTCGATCCAGAGTTTTGGCTTTTGAGGGGGTTAGTAAATATCTCAATCCATCACACTTTGATACCTGCAGACTTTCTAAATTCTGGAAAGACACCGATGGGGACAATGAATTTTCTAAACTGCCACATTCTGACACTTTCAGAGTCTTTAGATTTTGAAAAGCATTGCAAGGCTGAAAATTTCCTTTCCACAGATGCGATAGCTCAGGCATTTCACATAATTCTAGTTCTTCCAAGCTGGGGAATGCATCCTGGGAAATCAGTCAAAGTGTTGAAATCAGTCAATCACAAAAAAAGTATTGAAAGGAAAAAGAAAAGATGATTAATTTATGCGGGTAGCAATATATATGCTGAAATTTGTGATATCTGGGACGTACTGTATCCATAATGATAATGATGATAATGTTTTCCAACAAGAAAAATTCCACATTGCTAATAACAATAATCTTTTAAGAAATAAGATAAAATAAGTTAAAGAGAGTCAAAATTCCGCAAAATTAGTAACAGTGCCGGGTATGTATTATAGTAGCCCATGGGCCATCCCGCCGGCCTTGAAGCAATGCAACTTCAATAATTGTGAAGTATTTTATGCATTGAAAATTGGATCTAGAATTTTAAGGTAGTTTGGAGCTGAGTGGAGGCCAGATACAGATAAATTTGATCTCACTGTGATTTTATTTGATGCAATAAATAATGTCTTTAACCAAATAAACAAGCTGTTAAATTAAAATTTGGAGTCAAATTTCATGGTTTATTATTCAAAGATTTTCTAAATATTTGTGAATTGAAAATTACTTAATTAGATAAATAATTTTATTAATAAAATAAATAATAACCCTTATGCAGGCATAAAATAAACAATATTATTAAAAAAATTAAGTTAAATTTAAATTGTAAAACTAAAATTCAGATACAAATTAATTCAAATAACGTCACACATCAAATCAGTCTGAATAAATTAATTATTTTAAATAGAAAAAATAGACAATTTTTCATTTAAATTTTAGTCTAATCACAAAATTATACTCATGATAGATGAAAAATCAGATACTCACCTATAAGTTAAATGTCGTTCAAATTTTCAATTAAAAGTATAAATAAAATTATTATTTTATTCATAAATCCTAAAACCTACTAAATTTATATCACTTTTCTCCCTTAGTTTAGAAAACTCATATTTACCCCCCCCCCCCCCCCATAATTAAACTTTAAAAGATTCAATTTTCCCCCTTTCCAAGTTTCATCTCCAGTGACTTAGGAAACTGGTTGGTGATCGAAAAAAGCAAAAGTCTTTTTCGATGAAGGAAAACCCTTCGTCATCTAGATCTAAATAATGAAACATCATCCAAATTAGAAAGAAGAGACGAAGGGCGTTTTGTAGTCCTTTGTCGTCGCATCTAAATAGTTGTCCTTTGTCATCCTTCATGGCCAGATTTGGAAAATGAGTGGAAAGTATCGGTTGTAATCCATTGGCCATGGCATGACCCAAACTTTAATAAAGCATGTAACAAGAAATACCAAAGCATCAAGCATTACTTTAAAAAGAATAAAGTACGTGCAATTCTTATCTTCCTTGAAATAAAGGAGAGAACTTGTCCAAGACCAAAGGATTCTTGTCTTCCAATGAAAAATGATACGAGAAAATGTTCCTGATAGAAAAGCTCAAGTTTTGAATTACAAGAAAGATTTTATTTCTTGAATAAAATCTCCCTGATGAGTGATATTATTCCAGAAAAAAAGCACTCAGTAATCTCTGGTGTATTGTCAGAAAGTTATAAACTATGCATTTTCTATGTTGAAACTTAACAGAGGTGAAAGTCTCAGTTAATCCATATGTGTGTGCATGTGTGCTCTCAAGGTCTTAAATTTGCAATTGAATTAAATAGGAAATTGAATGTCTCTCCCCAGTTGTTAATCAGAAATAAATGTCTTTGATCTAAGTTTTGGTTTTGTAGAAATTTAACATGATCTTAACGATGCTCATATCTGTAATAATAGATTTTTTTTTCATTGTGGATAGTGTACTCTCAACAAATTTGCATAAATAAAAAACCACTGTTGTTCCTTGTAAAGACTATTCAATAAAGCGTCAACATGTATTGTCTTGTTTGCCCAAAGTGTTCGGCAACTTGGAGAAATTGGAATACATAAAACAAATCCAACTACAACAGAACAAATATGTACAAAGAGGGCATTCCACCTTAAACAAAATGAGTTAATAAAATCAGTTGAGCCGCAGTGTGTCACAGACTATTTGAAGTAATGACCTCAATATTCTTTGGAGCTCCGCACATTCTGTTATCATGAAGCATAGCACACTGAATGCATGAGGTTATTTTGTGTGCCAATAATATACCATATTCTTGAACAAATCTTGTGTAGTGGAATTAAGGTTGCCTTCCCAACATTCTTCTACTTCATCCTCGCCTCCTGTCAATTGTAGTTTTTTGAGCTTTGGTGTTCTTAAAACTCCATGGGAAAAACTCTCCATCTCCAAGCATTGTCTGATGATTACTTTTTTCAGGGATGGCAATTCCAGAGTATAGTCTCCACAACAAAAGCTTTTAAGGCTGGACAAATACCCAAGTTCCAAACAATCCAATTTGCAGGAAACAATTGAATTCTCTATTATATCATCTCCCAAATATGTTACAATTTCTTCCATCGTTTTGCAATCAGATACATTTATTCTTGTAAGTCGATTCAGAGTTTTTGCTTTTAAGAGGGTCGGTAAATATCTCATTCTATCACACTTTGAAACTCGCAGTTTCCATATTCTGGAAAGACACAGATGAGTACCATGAATCTTCCAAACTGCTACATTCTGACACTTTTATGGTCCTGAGATTTTGAAAAGCATCACTAGGCTGAAATTTTCCTCTCCATAGAAGCAACAACCTGGGCATTTCACATTAGTTCTTTCAAGCTAGGGAATGCACCCTGGAAATCAGTCAATCATAAAAAAAGGTGTTGAAACGAAAAATAAAAGATGATTAATTTAGGTGGGTAGCAAGTTATGTGTTCTGATTTGTGATATTCGCAGGCTTACATTATCCAAAAAGATAATATCAATAATGTTTCCCAGTACAAAAAATTAGGTATTGCTAATAATAATAATCTTTTAAGAGATTAGATAAAATGAGTAAAACAGAGAGTCAAAATTCTGCAAAATTAGTAATAGTGCCTTCTACTTGTTAAATTATAGGCATGATTTAATAGGGTATTTGAGGGCCATACCTTGTAAGCAAAGAACAGTGGTTGTTGACTCCCTCCATGACTCCCTCGGATGCTCAATAATTCTGAAGCAAAGATCTCCATATTATCACATCCGCTTACAATACAACTTTTCTAAAACTGACCGTTCTGAAATATGTATTTTTGGATAGAAACTTTCGAGACTTGGTATCATCTGAAGACTCAACCTGGTTAATTTTGAGAGCACAAACCAAGGGATTGCTTCCTCCTCGGCAACAATTTCCTCCACAAAGCCAAAGGTTTTCTCCAATACTTTAAATATCTCTTCCACTGAATCACAGTTTTGTACATAAAAACATTTTAGTTTCTAGTGACACCCGAGCATGTTGGATGGAAAAACACTAACAAGTCTTTTACAAAAGTACACAAATTCGCAATTTCATTTGCAGAAGGAATCCAAAGAGAGTTGATCATCCCAAATCTTTACCAATTCATCAGCCTGAATAATTTCCAGTTTTTCCAAACAAGGAAATCTTACGTCAAGAATTTATTTACAATTGCAATTAGACATAACCATCCATTATTAGTAAATCCTAAACATATAAATTAGCTTGAATCGAAATAAAATAGATTAGAAAGAGGAAAAACTGAAAAAAAAAAAAAAAAGGAGGATGGATTACCTTTTTATTAAAAAGAGATTGCATGTGAGTATGGTTATCCTCTGCACTCATTCCTTCAGGTTCATCGCTTGATAATGTCATGATAACACATTCAGAACTGGAGATGAATTTTTGAATACCAGGACAATTCTTTTTCCAGAGACTTAATAAGGAGAACAAAATTGCATGAAAAATGATGCAAGATGAATACTGAACTCCTTTATATGGATCTTTTGACGGGTCTTGAACAATAATAGTTTGCAAGGGAGGACATTCCAAAATATTACTTCTCGAATAGAAGCTCGTCAAGTTAGGCAATAATTCAAGCTTAATAGAGTTTAATTGAGGGACTATAATTTTATCACTCACTCCATCTTTTTCCCTTTCCTTTTTATGATTTCTTTGATCAAAACACAATTTTTCACCTCTATCTTTTGCAGTTGAACCAAACCCAACAGCACAAATAGAGTAAATATGCATCTCAAGCCGTTGCAATTGTCAATTTTTAATGATTTTAATTTTTGTAAGCCCAAAATTTCTCGATGATTTTCCTCCCAATCAAATACTTTTTCTAATAATGACTCACAACTTTTTGCATTCAACATGTCCAAATTTTTAACTCGGCATAGCACACTAGATGAAATACCATTTGACATATCCAAAACTTTATCCACCATTAGAGATTGTAACTTCCAAAATAAGTCGATTTGCAACTGACCATTCTATATATTTTTTTTAATATTGGTGATTTAGAGAGCGTCAAATGTTTAATATTACAGAAACAAATCTGTGGAACCTAAAATTAAATTAATTAAAACAGGTTATTACTGGGATTTTGAAGTTTAAGGAGCCAATATGAAGAAAGTTACCTGAAGTAAAAAATAAGGATTCATTTCAATATTTGATGAAATTATAATATTGAATATTGACAATATTGTATTGACTCCTAATCAATAAGTTTCACATTCTTGTAATTATCTTATTACTTATCTAAAGTATTTTAAGTTTGTCGGAATGTCAATGTGAAGTCATGAGTGTCTAAACCCAACCATTCCGGATTTGGCATGACCTAAAAATCATGAACAAGAAAATAAGTAGGTGTAAGCATTCAATCAGCAACAAGTGCCTAAACCGAACCGTGTACATTTTTATTCAAAACAAAATATAAAATATTCATACATGCATATTATCTCTTCGCTACTCTCTCTGCAAGAGGGACTTAATTTTTATATAGAGTGGTTACTTGAGCTCTGTTATGGGCTTTGGGGTTTTGGAGCACTCTTTGAGGCAAAAGAACTTCAAGTTACATCAGATTGTTCTCACTCAAAGAGTTAATTTGAATCATCATTACTTTTTCATTATAATTTTGGTTCTCAAATTAAATTATATTTTATATGGAGCAAAAGAAAAGAGTTGTTGAATATTTAGCTGAATGTGACATTGTGTTATTGCCCTCTTCATAAATTGATACAAGGGCTCGCTCTGTTTTGATTGCTTTTACAAGGATACAAGGTCTTCAATTGATGACATAATTCTTCAGCACACAAATTAACAAGACAACAATCTGGTCCGCCCAAAGTGTCTTAGCAACTCGGGAAATTAAAATACATAAAACAACAAATGGACAAATGTGTAAACAGAGGGCACTTCACCTCCAACAAAATGTGAGGATAAAATCAGCTAAAAAGATGGCAGTAACAAAGTCCCTTTTCACCTGGAGGAAATAGAGCCGTGATCTATCACAAACTAGTTGAAGGAATGACCTCAATCTTCTTTGGAGCGCCGCACGTTCTGTAATCATAAAGCAGAGCACATTGAATTAACAAAAATTAAAAACCATGAATTCAATCAACTCAAATCATTGGTGAGTCAACAATGTTATACCATTTTTTTGAATAAATATTGTATGGTGGAATTAAGGTTGCCTTCCCAACATTCTTCAACTTTATCTTCTCCTTCTGTAAACTGTAGTCTTTGGAGCTTTGGTGTGCTTAAAACTCCACGACAAAAAGTCTCCATCTCCAAGCACTTTCTGACTACTACTTTTTTCAAGGATAGGAATTCCAGAGTATAATCCCCACAACAGAAGCTTTTAAGGCTGGCCAAACAGTGAAGTTCCAAATGATCCAATTTGCTGAAAATGATTGAATTCTCTATTACTTCACCTCCCAAATGTGTTATAATTTCCTCCATCATTTTGCAATCAGATAAATTCATTCTTGTAAGTCGATCCAGAGTTTTGGCTTTTGAGGGGGTTAGTAAATATCTCAATCCATCACACTTTGATACCTGCAGAGTTTCTAAATTCTGGAAAGGCACCGATGAGGACCATGAATTTTCTAAACTGCCACATTCTGACACTTTCAGAGTCTTGAGATTTTGAAAAGCATTGCAAGGCTGAAACTTTCCTTTCCACACATGCGATAGCTCAGGCATTTCACATAATTCTAGTTCTTCCAAGCTAGGGAATGCATCCTGGGAAATCAGTCAAAGTGTTGAAACGAAAAAGAAAAGATGATTAATTTATGTGGGTAGCAATATATATGCTGAAATTTGTTATATTTGGGACTTACTGTATCCATAATGATAATGATGATAATGTTTTCCAACAAGAAAAATTCCGCATAGCTAATAATAATAATCTTTTTATGAAACAATATAAAATAAGTTAAAGAGAGAGCCAAATTCCGCAAAATTAGTAACAGTGCCTTCTACTTATTAAATTATAGACATGATTTAATCAAGTACTTGATGCTCATACCTGGTAAACAAAAAAACAGTGCTTGTTGACTGTATCCATGACTCCCTGGGATGCTCAATAATTCTGAAGCAAAGATCTTCACGTTATTACATCCATGCACCTTCAACACTTCTAAATCTGGCCATTCTGAAATAAGTATCTTCGGGAAAAAACTTTTGAGACTTGGTAGCATCTGTAAATTCAACCTGGTTAATTTAGAAAACACAAACCTAGGGATTGCTTTCTCCTTGGGAACAATTTCCTCCACCGTGCCAGAGCTTTTCTCAAGTACTCCAAATATCTCTTCAACTGAATCACAGTTTTGTACTTCCAATGTATCTAGTTTTTGGTGACTCCCAAGCATGTTAGATGGAAAAATACTAACAAGTCTTTTACAAAAGCGTACAAACACACAATTTAATTTGCAGAAGGAATCCAAAGAGACCTCATCGTTCCATAATTTACCAATCGATCAGCATAGCTGATTTGCAATTGCTCCAAACTAGGGAGTCTTATCTGAAGATTTCAAATTACAATTATAACATAACATCCACTATTAGTAACTTCTAAAATTATAAATTAGATATGATGGATAAGAAAAAATTACAAACAAAATAAAAGGACAGATCACCTTCTTATCAAAAAGAGATTGCAACTGAGTAGAGTTCTCATTTGCGCTCATTCCTTTAGGTTGTTTGCTTGATGATGTCATGTCAACACATATAGAACTGAAGATGAATGTTTGATTACTCGGGCAATTGTCAATACACAGTCTGAATAAGGAGGGCATTTCAACAAAATTTACAGTGGAGTTGCAGAATGTTGTGAGTTTTGAAAGATCTCTAAGCTTCAGCTGGTATAATTTAGGAAACAGCATCATTCTTGTTCTCCCTTCATCTGCATCAATTACTCTTTCCATGAACATACAATTAGATATCTCAAGCTCCTTCAGTTTGAAAAAATTTTTCAATGTATACGATGGGAATAAATATTTTAATTGATCAAAGCCATCGATGACCAAGATTGTTAAATTCTGGAAGCAAGAAGATGATCCCATGGTGGGTAATTCAACCTGCAAGCACATAAAAATATTTGTTTTATTTGAACAACAATTATGTTGATAAAATTAACTTATCCTGCAATAAGAACTGAAACAAGCTTACCTTTTCAGTGAAAATTGATGTAAGATGAATACTGAACTCCTTCATTTGGATCTTTTGACAGTCCTTAATGATAATAGTTTTCAAGGGAGGACATTCCAAAATATTACTTCCAAAAAAGAAGCTTTTCAAGTTAGGCAAGGACTCAAGCATGACAAAGTTTAATTGAGGGATTATAATTTTATCACTCACTTCACCCTTTTCCTCTCCCTTTTTGATGATTTCTTCTATTAATGCACAGTTTTTCACCTCTATCTCTTGCAGTTGAACAAGACCCAACAGCATAAACAAAGTAAATACGTATCTCAAGCTGTTGCAAATTGTCAATTTTCAATGATTTCAATTTATGTAAGCCTGAAATTTCATGATGATTATCCTCCAAATCAAACACTTGTTCTAGTGACTCACAACTTTTTACATCCAACATTTCCAAATTTTTGAAGTAGCATAGCACTTTGGATGGAATACCACTTGAGAAATCTGAAAATTTATCCACTAATAGAGACTTTAAATTCCGGAATATATCGATTGGTAACTGATCATTCCATATTTTTTCTTTTATTTTGGGAAATTCAAACTGTCAAATGTTCAGAGTCACGGAAGCCAACCTATGAAACCAAAAATATTAAATTAATTAAAAAAAGGGGATGGTCTAAAGTTACCTTAACAAAGAAAGTTACCTAAAGTTAAGAATAAGAATTCATATTGACAGGAAGTAAAGAATATAGGCAATATATTTAAAAGAATATACAGTAGCAACAAAATGAAAAATAGTACAGAATTTAAAATTATCACCTTTTATCCATTAATATATAACATTTATCAATAGTCATGACATAAAAGGGAAATTAAAAAAAAAATCTGTGAGAGAGTAAGTACCATATCTATAAAAATTTGTTGGATGGTAGAATTGAGATCATCCTTCCAAAGGTGTTCTTCCTCATCATCATCTTTAGTCCATTGTACTTTATTTAGCAATGGTGTGTTTAACAGTCCTCGAGAAAAAATATTCAATCTTGGGCATTGATACACAACAACTAGCTTCAAACAAGGGAATTTGAAGGAATAATTGGCTGAGCAAAAGCATGTGAGGCTTGATAAACAACAAAGCTTTAAAAATTTCAATTTGCCGAAAATAATCTCTTCTTCTTTGCCTCCCTCATTAGCTATTACCTCTATCACTGACTTGCAATCTCTTATTATCAGTGTTTTTAGATTGACAAGTGTTTTGGCTGCTTCACATGATAGGACTTTGGCTAATCCATCACAATTGCTTGCCTTTAGAGTTGCAAGATTATTGAAAGATGTTGCATAAGGCATTAAAATTGTCAAACAATGACACCTTGATACTTGCAGAGTCTGAAGATTTTGATGAGATGTGTCCCCTCGAAAATCTTGTTTCCATATATGTCCCTTTTCATAGGGCAATAGCTCTTTGAAACTATTATCAACAAAATAAAGTGTTTCTAAACAATTTAACCTTTGAAGGAAGAAAAACACAGAAGCAACATATTCATCATCAAAGTTCCAAAGCTGAAGTATTTTAAGTTTGCCAAAGCTCTCAGCTAGATCATTGTAGAGGAATGTCAATCTAAAGTCATGAGCGTCTAAACCAAACATTTCCAATTTTGGTATGACCTGAAAATCATGAACCAGCAAATAAGTAGGCGTCTGAATTTAGTCATCAACAGTGCACCATAGCACACAAATAAACAACTGGGATTATATATGTATAAATGGTTCCGAGGGTCACAAGTTATATACATCTAATTATAAGCAATTAAAAACATATATAACAGACACTTAATCTGGAAATAATGTAAATTATATTGCTATAATGGAAACATTCAGTTGATTAATATATATTAACTTGATGGACTTACAGAGAAAAATAAATTTATTATAATCAAGTAAAAGGAAAAGTACCTCTTGGTTTATTTTCATTTGCAATACAAACATCAATGTCCTACTTATGAATTGGAAACAGAAAATGACTGATGCCTAATTCAAATCTTAATTTTTATGCCTAATTGTTATTTAACACCAATTGGTTAACGGAAGGTTTCTGGGCTTATACTTGGGAGGAGTTCCTCAGCCTATTAGGCTTCCTTTTGTGCTGGATACTTAATTGTACACCAATCATACTAAAAAGTGCAACCGGGATTATGATCTAATCAATTTGGATAATGTAAAGATGTTTCATTTATGAGTGAGGAGGGATGCAACAGAAATAATACCTTTTCTAACAAAAAAAGGGCAGGTTGACTCTCCCTGTCTCTGTCTTGGAAGCTAGGAAATTTTGACGCATATAACTTTATCTTCCTGCAATCAAACACATACAAACTTCTTAGCATTGGCCAGTCTATTGCATGCGACCGCTTATAGAAACACTTGAGTTTTGGTAAAGAGTGAAGGTAGATTTCTTCCAATTGTGGAAACGAAAAAGTAGGGGCCCCATTAACTTCCTCCTCAGAAATAATTTCCTCCAGGTTGCAATATATTATATTTAGCGTTTTAAGTTGCACAAGACTAGTAGAAGTAGAAACTGGAAAGAGACTTTTCATACTCGGACAATCCTGAACAGCCAATGTCTCTAAATAGCAAAAGGTCAGATTTCCTTGAGTATTAGATGGAACAATAGTCAATAAGTTTTCACAGGATCGAACTTTCACTACTTTTAGTTTCTTAAAGGATTCCCCATGGAGTTTTTTGTTGTGCCATATCAGTTGCAAGTTATTCAAGTGTAAGAGCACCATCTCCTCCAAGCTTGGAAAAGCAACCTGCAGGAAACAATTCATGATGTTAATAATTTGGTATGAAAGACCCATAATCTCACAATGAACAAGTTGTTCAAATATTACGTCAAATTGAACTGCTGTCAAAACCTAAACAATATTTTCAAGGCAATAACAAATAAACTAATTACCTTTTCATCGAAGAGCGGAATTATATCGATAAAGTAGTTATCCGATTTCACTTCTTCACTCATTGTGTCTAGATAAAAAGATTTGTTATAGAATGTCTTCAAATTAGAGCAACTCTCAATGTGAAGTTTTTTTAAGGAGGGGAATTCAATTAAATTCTCTTCTCCTACTCCTTTTGTGGCAATTACTAGTTCCATTGACTTACAATTGCTTACCACAAGCTCTTGAAGTTGATTAAGATTTTTGACCATAGAGGATAAAAACAAAAATTTCAAGCCATTGCAATCCTCCACGATCAAGGTTTTTAAGCATTCACCATAGGAAGACATTGCTAGGCATCGATCAAGCTGTGTGTTCCCAAAATTACTTGAACATAATTTCAAGTTCTCTAATCTTGGAAGGACAACCTGTAGAAACAAAGATTCCTTTAAACATAACTTATGAACTAGTAAAAACCTTTTTACATCAAATGAAAAGAAAAGTTGAAAAAAGAAGACTTACACTCACGCCAGAGCTAATATTTATGAATTCGGGTAGGTGTTGTAGTGTCAGAAAGCTCAATTGATTTAGCTTAATCTCATTATTTATTTCATTACTTTCTTCAGCAAAAATCTCTTTTAGCTTCTTACAATCAGTTGCTTTAACTTTTTGTAGCTGCATAAGGTTTTTTACAATGGAAAATTCAAAGAGATACTCCAATCTATCACAATTTTCTATTGCTATGATCCTTAATATGCTAAAAGATCCTGCATTGAGTTGACCATGACATATTTTCTCCAATTTAATCAAATTACAAAGGATCAAAGTCTCCAACTTTGGAAAGGCTAAGTTCCAAGCAACTGAGTTAATGATATACATAATATCAAGACAGTCCTTTACATGCAAATGCCTTAAATGTA
Source organism: Mangifera indica (assembly GCF_011075055.1). Taxonomy (NCBI): domain Eukaryota; kingdom Viridiplantae; phylum Streptophyta; class Magnoliopsida; order Sapindales; family Anacardiaceae; genus Mangifera; species Mangifera indica. The sequence goes on along the minus strand of NC_058151.1, from coordinate 14,239,505 downwards.
GAAAACCATCCACATTGATTTCACAAAGAACATATCTAACCCCATTCATTTCCTCAAGAAAGAGCTCTTCACTCATCTTCAACAAACTTTTAATTCCCTGTCTCAAATAACTATTATCACTTATCTTCAGTTTGAATGTTTTTGAAGTTGAATGGCCATATTTACCAGACCACTTCCATTTATCTCCTATATATATTTCATAACTTTTCAATTTCTTGAAGAACAAGTCTTGTGGCATAGCTCGAGCATCCTGAACATGAAGATGTAAAGTTGTTAGGTTAGACAACTGCTTTAACTCTTCAAGACTAGCATTTCTTAGTCCTTGATTATCCACTCCTTCAACTTCCCATTGAACGAAGCTATTGCCCATATATAGTTCTTCTAATTGAGACAAGCAGGAGATGACATTTGGTGCAATGTATTTAAGGTTTAAACAATTACGCAAATCTAATAACTTCAATTGAGTCAATTGTCCGATTTCTACAGGTAATTGATCAATATCAGAGTTGATGAAGCTAAGAATTTCTAATTTACTTAGCTCCCCCAAAATTCTTAAATCCTTCAAAAGGCAGTTGTCCAAACACAATGTTTTAAGATTTTTGAGGCAAGAAAGGGATGAAGGTAATGAAAAGAAATGAAATCCAGTAAGATCTAAAACTCTGAGTTCTTTCGTTTCTTCGAAAAAATCATTGGGGATTTGTAGTGAGGGATTGTTCGTAAACTGGAAGAACAGCTTCAGTTTTGGAAATTCTAACCGTTGAGGAAGCCCGTCATAAATATCTATACAGGGAAGAGAAATAGCAGTTGAATCTTTTGATATATTCTCCCTAAGTTCTTCTTTCAAGCTGGTGACATTTTGAATATTAAACATGAATTTCTCTGTTGATGCAATCGATACAGCAACAAGATAAATAATATCATGCATTTTAATTGTATGGTCATTGTCACCATCCAACAACAAACAAGAAGCTTTGAGACGATCAATCAACCAGTGCAATCTATTCCTTCCTTCTTCTAATGTATAAACACCCCCAAACAAATTCAAACCCATACCATACTTTAATAGGTCACCAATGGAAAAGGTGTCACCAGCCTCTATTAGAGCAAAAAGAAGAAATAGCGATTTAGCTTCCTCATTTTTCAGAAATTTGTAACTCAGCTCAATAGTAGAACACAGACTTTCTTCCATATCTTGAATATGTCTTGGATTAGACCTTTTAAGTTGAGCCAAGGCATCCTTCCAAAAGTGAAGACTCTCATTTTTTAATGTATTTGCAATTGTTGAGATTGCGAGCGGTAAACCCGAACATTTTTTAACAAACTCAACTGCTAGAAGATGAAAATCAGAGCTTTCTGCAGAATCGCCCACAATCTTCCGAAACAAATTCCATGCATCATCGTCAGATAAAGTATCAACAAGGATGTTCTTCTGAGTCTCCATATCTTTGCTTAATACATCCCGCTTTCTAGAAGTTAGCAATATTGTGCATGGCCCAGAAGGAATTCCAATTGCATCCAAGTCAAGTTTTGTCCAAATATTATCCAGTATTATCAGTAAACTCTTCTCCTTCTTTATCCTGGAACGTAGTTGACTAGCTCTCGGATATTCACTCTCCTGCTTAAATTCCAAGCCTAATTCGGAAGCAAGCTGCTCTTGAATTTTTTTGTAGTCTGGGGTGTGTGTTACCTCAGCAATGGCCACCTCATGAAATAATTTGTCTTCCTTCACCTGCCAAGCTACTTTTTTGACCAGTGTAGTTTTGCCCACACCTCCCATCCCATGCACCCCAATCATGTTAACATTACCATCCTTCAATGTGTCCATAATTTCTTGAAAAACTTGCTCTCTAGAATCAAAGGCCTCGTAGCCTCTGACATACATGGATTCTGTCCTCTGTAGAGCAGGACGGTAGGAAACACTATTGAAGTTGCCTTTCCCCGACAGATTGGCCCCAGTCACTGCCGCTTTCACTGCTTCCTTTCCAAGCTTGTAACGTTGAATCAAATTAGGACATGACCCCAATTTGAAACAGCCGCCCTTATTTGCTTTATCTTCATCCTCAATGATGGCTTTTGCTACCCTTTCAGTGAAATCGTCTACATCACTCAGCCATTTCTTAACAGCATTATAAATCTCTTCCCCCTGTCTTTCAGCCGACTCTACAGGTTTCTCCACTGTTTCTCTTTTCATTCTGAGGTCCTCAACTTGAATCTTGAGGTTGTTGATGTAGCTCTGGTACTTGAACACATATGATATCTGCTGTTTAAGCAAATCATAGGCCGACTCTGTAGTTTTTGATGCAAGTTCCGCGGCAGCACTCGCTACTATTTCCTCAGCCATGGCCGATAAATACTTGTACAGACACACACACACACACACTCTCTCTGTTTTTTTTTTTTTTTTAAATCTTTTCAAGTAAAGCTACAATTAAAGGGTAATTAGCAGGCAAGGGAAATGAAAGAAAAAGAAGTGGACAATATTATATAACAAAATAATTGAGCAAACATTTAAGAGAAAAGCTTAATAAACAAACTGGGAAAAAAGAGAGACACACAACAAACAACTATCAAAGTCAAAAGTTTTTTAGAGCAAACCCTCAATGAATGTAGTCTAGCTTGAAGCAAACAGATCACTACCAGTAATACTATTAAGAGAAGTTGAGAACAGAGCTAATTTTTTTTTTTTAAAACGAAATTTATTGATACTGAGTATGAAACAGATCTAATAAAACGAGAGAGAATTGATAAGGGAAAATTATAGAAAAAAGCAATCTGAAGAAATAGACAATTAAAAGAAAGTAATTATAATTAAGGAAAGGTTTAGAACAAGTACAAGTACAAGTTGACGGCTTGATCTGTATGTTTGTCTGAGAAGTAGAGCTAAGTTTTCAGGCACCACAAAACAGTGTTTGCAGGTAAGAACAGGAAATAAAGAAGCTGAAGAGACAGAAGATTAATGCTCATCAATACATGGATAAGTTTGCATAATATTTTATTATAAAATTAAAAAATTATTTTAATAAGTAATTATTATATTTAATAAAATTAAATATTTATAAATAATTATTTCGTATAAATTTGATAGAGGTATTTTGTTTCAAATAAATTTTATTGTTTTCAAAAAAAAAATTAAAGATTTAATCAATACATTGATAAATGCATTAATTAGGGTAATATATATTATAAAATTAAAAAATTATTTTAATATATTAACTAAAAAATTATTATATATACATATTATTATATTTGATAAAATTTAATATATATAAATAATTATTTGGTATAAATTTGATAAAAATATTTTATTTCTGAAAAATCTTATTGTTTTCAAAAATAGTAAAGTATTCTGTTTTTAATCAATTCAATCTCAAAACTATACAATCTTTTGTTATTATTGCAAATTGACTGAGCAAAGACTCTGTAATCACAAACCCAATTCATTCGGGTTTCCTGTAAATTACTTGTTCTTCTCTTTGGAAAACTTTTCCTTGAAACTCACCAGTGAATTATTCCAAGGTGAATATTCTTTATTGTAACATAATAAAACTGATGTGGTGGAGTCCACACGGCTTCCATTATCATTGCAAGTTGGAAAAGCAACGACTGTCCTTTGAAGCAGACAGATGGAGTCTCTCTGTAAGAAAATACGTAAAGTTGTGGTTTTCTTTGTCAGAAGGAGAGGGGAGAGTCTGACAGTGGGGGTAATTAATTAAAATTGATAAAAAAATTTGTACGAAAAATTTTCAGGGAAAGAAATAGCACTTTTATTTTTATAAATAAATTTATTTATAATTTTAAAAATATTCTTTTAGTTTATTACATCATTTTCGACAATTTTAGTTTATGAGACGTAAGGGTTGTATAGGATACGTAGCTCCGCATGGGTGTGTAAGTGCGTACAAAATATGTATAGGGTATGTGAGTGCATGCAGGGTGTGTCACAGGGTGTGTGGGTGCATGCGGAGTGTGTGAGTGCGTACAGGGTACGTGAAGGATGCGTGGGTGCGTGCAGAGTACGTGCAAGGTGCGTAGGTATATGCGGAGTGCATGAAGAGTGCGGAGTGCGTAAAGGGTGCGTACACAGCTCTGGGAAAATGATTATTTCTAATCATTAATGAACATATTTGAAAAATTGATTATTTATAATCAATTACATCACATAAACATATTTAAAAAAAAAAAAATTGATTTGAGTAATTAATGAATTGCATTGTTAGCTTGAAGGCAAATGAATATATTTACTCCGTCAACACAGTTTCACCTTTTCATTCTTTATTTCACTTTCATTATTTCACTTTCTTCAATTCATCTTTGTCTCATTTCACTTGTTTCAATTGATCTTTCAACTGGTTAAATTACTTGAAAATTTTGATAGAGATGATATTCATGCTTGGATTTGGAGGGCAATGGCACAAAGAAAGCAATAATGATTTAAAATATATTGGTGTAGTTTAATCGTTAGTTTTGGTAAGTAGAAAAATCAATTACAATAGATTTGTAGAAGTAGTATCTTCTCGTTTAAATATTGATACAAGTTCTTTTTAGATAAAAGTTTATATGTCAAATCTAATAGAATTTAGTGATTTGTCATATTTATTAAAAGATGATTATGATATTCAGATGATGATGAAGTTGTCTAGGTCACAGAGAAAGTCTTTTGTATTTCTTAAAGTGGTGGCAAACCAAATTGAGCAACAACATATAAAAGAAGTACAAGCTAACAATGAACAACAACATCCAGAAACAGAATAAAGGATTCACCGGACGGTTCAACAAAACCATTTCCCATCCACTGATTGACTTCGGATATAATATCTATACGTAACGAGAAAGTACATCAAAAAGAAGTAGAATAAATATAAACTTTGATCGTGATGATATTGAGGTTAGTGTTAGTTGGAATCCTTCTGATAAGGCCATTAATTGTTACTATTTTGATTTATAATTCCCTTGTGTTGTGTGGAAATTTGATTCAATCTAATAGAATTACTTATCTTTTTGCTTTTAGGAAGCTTTGAGCAATTTTGGAATAAGTTGGGCCAAAAAGATGAAAAACTGGAGCAGATCTATTAATCTGGAATTTCCGTAATGCAGACTAGGCGTGGGCACGTGAAAGATGAGAGCAGAATCCGGAAAGCAGATCTGAACGCCCAGATCAGCTGCAAGAGGCCAGAAAATATTAAGATTTGCTTCCTAGAAAAAGGATAATCACCAGCTGGAAAAGAGGATTAATTGAGCTAGATAAGGAAGGATATTTTAGGAAGAAGGATTTACTTTAAAAATACATATCTTTTCCTTTCTTTTTGGGAAGATATGTATCACTTTGCTTGGTTGGATTAGGAGATTAAGATTCACTTTCAATTTCCAGATTTTTAGTAGGAATGCAATATATATACTCTTATTTTTATGTGAGAAGATCAACCATTGTACTTAGAGAATTAGAGAGGAAAACATGGTCTACAGTGGCTGAATAATTTATCTTGGTTGAAGGGATCTGAAACCATGGAACTACAATGATTGTGAGATTTATTTTTGTTCTTTAATGCATCTTTTAATTATTTGAGTATTGGTTATCTTTCTGAATTATATTTCATGATTGTGTTGGTTGATTTCTAAGATGCGCAATTAGTTTATCAATTAATATAATCTATTGCTAGTTTAGGTGCTGAATCCGTAATTGTTCAATCCACCTAATCGAAGTGGCAACTAGGTTTATCGTTTGCTGCGTCAGAAACTTTAAATCCTAGGGAAATAATCAACTAGATTAAATGCAACGTCGTACGTTTGTGTTGTCTTGCTTCGTTGGTCTTTCTAATTCGTAATGCTATTGTTTAATTAAATTCGAGATCGTATCCGAATTATTAATCAATAAGGGTTAATTGGAATACATGTTTTTGGTTAACTAATCGTAAGGAATGACAGGTAAATTTAATACCACAACGAATATTCAATTAATTAATTTGATATTTTGTTTCGATGATCGATCGTAGTTCCAATGGTGGATGTGACCGAAGACCAAGGTTTGTTAAATCGATTTATTCCTTTTAGATTATTTTTCTGAATTTTTATTTATTGTTTTCCATTATAATTTGCATTCAGTTCAAAACCCCCCTTTTATTTCTTTATTTCGATTATTTGTAACGACGTACTAATCAAGGCTCTTCGAGGGATCGATCCCTACTTTCCTTTACTACATTTTTGTTACAGGAATTTAGGATTTAATTTGGGTGTCAACGACAGCACGTACCAAATTTTGGCGCCGTTGCCGGGGAGTTTTTAATTTGTATGTTCGTTACGCGATCTTTGAAACAAGCTAGTTTATAGTTTGATCCAGAAATTGAAAAGACTGCAAAAGGGCTGAGAAAAGAAGCGAAAAGGAAACTGCACGCACACAAAACAGTTCACGAAACAGAGGAAAACATGGCTGAAAATCAGACTTTAAGAGAGCTTGCTGCTCCAGATTTAAATCAACAACCACACTGCATTACTTTTCCGAATTTAGATGTTAATACTACCTTCGAATTAAAATCTGGACTAATTCATCTTTTACCTATTTTTCGTGGCTCTGCAGGTGAAGATCCTCATAAACATTTAAAAGAATTTCATGTAGTGTGCACCGGAATGAAACCGAATGGAGTAACCGAAGAACAAATCAAGATAAGGGCTTTTCCGTTTTCTTTGAAAGATGATGCGCAAGATTGGTTGTATTATCTACCTGCTGGAAGTATCACTACTTGGCATGAGATGAAAAGATTATTTCTGCAGAAATTTTTTCCAGCATCAAGAACAGCCAGCATAAGGAAAGAAATTTGTGGCATTCGGCAGCATACTGGAGAATCTTTATACGAATATTGGGAGCGCTTTAAAAAACTTTGTGCAAGCTGTCCACATCACCAAATTAGTGACCAACTGCTTATTCAATATTTCTACGAAGGACTTCTATCGAATGAGAGAAATATGATTGATGCGGCAAGTGGTGGAGCATTGGCTGACAAAACACCTGAAGCAGCCCGAAATTTAATTGCAAATATGGCGTCGAATTCACAACAATTTGGGAATAGATTAGACCATTCGTCTCGGCGCGTCAATGAGGTAAATGTATCTTCTCTCGAAAGACGACTTGATGATCTAACTACTCTTGTACGTCAAATGGCTGTAGGAAAAACAGAGGCAGCGAAAGTTTGCGGAATCTGTTCAGTAGGAGGACATCCCACTGATATGTGCCCAACACTTCAGGAGGACTGCTCTGAACATGCTAATGCAGTGGGCGGATTTTTAGGACAACAGCAGCGAAATTATAATTATAATCCCTATTCAAATACCTACAACTCCGGTTGGAGAGACCATCCTAATTTTCGTTATGGGAATGCAAATACGAATCAGTCTTCGAATAATTTTCAGCCGTATCAGCAGCCCTATGTTCCTAGACAACAACAACCAATCCAAAATTCTGATTCAGGTACATCTCTTGAAGATATTGTTAAAAGTTTGGCTACTAACACTATAAAATTTCAACAGGAAACCAGAGCCAGCATTCAAAATCTGGAAAATCAAATGAGTCAGATGGCTACTGCAATCAGTAGGCTGGAAACACAAAATTCAAGCAAATTGCCGTCACAAACTGTGATTAACCCAAAGGAGAATGTTAGTGCCATAATGTTGAGGAGTGGAAAGGAGCTGGAGATGTCAATTAAAGCACAACCTGCACCAACACAGCAAGCGAAAAACAAAGAAGAATTGGCAGTAGAAAATAATCCTTCCGAAAAGGTAGCGACGGGTAAATATCCTTCTTTCAGCGAATACAAACCTGTTCCTCCTTTTCCTGAAGCTTTAAAACTGAAGTACGAACGTAATGCGGATTTATATGAGACCTTTCGAGAGTGTGAAGTCAATATTCCACTATTTGATGCAATAAAACAAGTGCCTCGCTATGCTAAATTTTTGAAAGAGTTGTATACATTGAAAAGAAAGCAAAAACTCAAAAGGTATGAAAAAATAAAGGTAGGAGAAAATGTTTCAGCCATAATTCGCAAAAATCTTCCTGAAAAGTGCAAAGATCCAGGTATGTTTTGCATCCCTTGCACCATAGGAGGAACAAAAATTGAAAAAGCCATGTTAGATTTAGGAGCATCTATTAATGTAATGTCATATTCTATTTATTCTGCTCTTAATCTTGGACCTTTAGAAACAACTGGCACAGTTATTCAGTTGGCCGATAAATCAAATATATATCCCAAGGGGTTAATTGAAGATGTTCTTGTTCAGGTTAATGATAAATTAATTTTTCCAGCTGATTTTTATGTTCTTGATATGAAAAATAATGATCAATCTGCACCTATTTTGCTAGGAAGACCTTTTCTGAAAACAGCTAAAACGAAAATTGATGTTCACAAAGGCACACTGACCATGGAGTTTGATGGTGAAGCTGTCCAATTTAATATTTATGATGCTATGAAAAATTCTGATGTGAATTTTCCTGTGTATTCAGTTGATTTAATTGATTCTCTAGCGCAGGATATACTTGATGGTGATGATGAGTTAAAGGTGGCTAACCATAAAAATATTTTGAAAGAAAGAGATGAATTCAAATTAATTTTAGATATGCAGAATGCAGGGACAGAGATGAATGAGTTCAGAGAGCTGAAAAATACAGGTAATTTATTTTATATTGAGCTGCCAGTGCCTAATGAAAAATTGTTACCTTCTATTTTGCAGGCACCAGAGCTGGAGCTGAAATCTCTTCCAAATCACCTCAAATATGTGTACCTTGGAGACGGGAAAATCTTACCAGTGATCATTTCCAGCAAGTTAAATGAGCAGCAAGAAGAGAAACTGGTGCAAATTCTGAAGAAGCTAGAGATTCAGAGCTTAGCGACATCAAAAGTATTTCAAGTTAATGGCCATAGACTCAAACTGTTTTACAAAGGAGTGCCAGCTGAAAACATCAGAGAAGTGGAGTGGAAAGATCCCGGATGAATAGACGAAGGCATTACGTCGAGCCGACGACTGTAAACAAAGGCGCTACTTGGGAGGCAACCTAAGCTTAATTTTGATTAATGCTTCAATTTTAATTTTCTAAACAATTGCTTTAATTTCAGTTTATGTGTTCCAATTTTTAGTTTTAAATTTCGATTTTAGGATGTTTAGATAATTAATTAGCACTTATTTTATGATTTTTTTATTGGGTTTATTTTAATTTATTTTCAGGTTACTGTTCAATCGTCTTCTTCCTCCTGCCAGTCTCAATTAGTCTTCTGTAAGTGTTCATGAGGGGAGAAATCTGCATTTTGGTAATCTGGAGCTGGGTCATGCATTTCTGTCAAAAGTCAAATTTTTGCTTTGATATTTTCTTAAATTCAAGGGGGGCCATATGAATTTGTGTGATTAAAAGGGCTGGGTTATTTGCTTCCAGAGACCATATTCGACAAACCCATGCCTCAAATATTTCTCTCCACCTAAAACAAAAACCTAGCAGCCCCCTTTCCTCCATTCTGCCACACCATGGTCAGAACCCGTTCACAGCGTCATCGAGCAGCAAAATCTGGCCATCGGAGACCATCCACACCAGAGCTGTTGTCCGATTCTGACAAATCACCGATCAATCGGACTCCACAGTCTACACTGTCTCCTGCACCTGTAACTCCTTCACCATCATCCCCTTCACCGTCACCGCAGCCACGACCAACCACCAAGGCTTTAGTCCGCTCGGGTCCACGTTCGTGCACTCAAAAAGGGAAGCAATTGGAAATCTCCAGTAGCTTACAACTCAAATTAGGCGGTTTCAATACCTTCATTGATGCACAAGACCAATTCCTTTTTTTTTCACAAAACCAGAGAAGTTTCCCCTTCCTTTTTCTTTTAAATTTCAGTTTTTATTATTATTCTGTTTTGTTTAAACATTGAGGACAATGTTTGGTTTAAGTGTGGGGGAGGTGTATTTGTGTTTTATTTTCTGTTGCTTACTGCTCTGTCTTTCAGTTTTCTGTCTTTCAGTCCTATATTTATATTTTTTCTCTGCTCTGTTCTTATGTGTCACCTTTCTGTTCTGCTATTAGTTTATTCTGTCTACTTGTTTTATTTTTCTGTCAGTTTTTTTTTTTTTGTTTGTTCTGTCTTCTTTGTGATATGCTTATTCTGTTAAGCCTCAAATTTTTCTGCTTCGTTCTGTCTATGTTGCTTCTCTTGCTGGATAAAGTTTGATTTTTTTTGGCAGCTAGTGTATCCTTCCCTGTTTTTAGTCAGCTAAACAGTCCATTAATCTCACTTTGAAGGAATTAATTTGTATGCATGCCTTGGAATTTAGCCGATTCAATAGGAGAGCATTGTGCACTGATTTGTTAGATTAATTAGGGGTATGCACTTAAACAAATTTTGATAATTGAGTGCTAGAGTTTGTTTGAAGTTAAGGTGAATTTATTTAACTTGTGAGTTTTGAGCCGAAAAAGATTGAAACATTCATATCAATCTATATTTTCTTTGATGAGTGATATTCTCCCATGTGAATATATCTCTAGAACTTGCTTTGAACCGTTTTGAGACCACATTGAAATATGCATGCATGAAAATGATAAAGGCATTCTTGTTCGAACCCTTTAGCTTAATAAGCCAACCTATTTTAATTTCCCTAGTTAGCCCCTTGAGCCTTACAAAACCCTTGATTCTTTGTGCTAAAACCATATTACAAACCCAAGCCTTCAAGTAAAAATCCTCACCCAACCATGAAAATGAGCAAGGCATTTAAACTTAAATTTGTTGCTTGGTGAATTTGTTATCTTCAGAAATTTAAGTGTGGGGGAAAAAGGGGACTTGAATTCTCTTAGTTAGTGCCTTATGTTGTTATTGTTACTGCCCTATGTTGCTAGCTTTATTATCAATTCTCTTAGTTATTCAAGAAAAAAAAAAAAAAGAAGAAAAAAAAAATGCTGAAAAAGAAAACAGAAAAAAAAAAAACAGGCAAAAGAGAAGAAAGAAAGAAAAAAAAAAAAAAAGAAAAGAAGTTGAAAAAGAGAGAAGAGAAAAGCAATGGCAAGTAGCAAAGAAATGTGATGAATGTGGTGGCTTTAGCTTTACATTTTTGTTCCCCTTATATGTTTAAATGTTTTGTTAATATTCATGGTTTTAACCTTTTGTATCCATTGATCCTTACCTTTACCCAAAGCCCCATTACAACCCAAAATAAAGTCCTTTTGATTTATGCATGTATATAATCTAAGTGGTGGAGATTTGGTGCATGAGCAAGCTTATGGTAGAATGTTTGCATTGGAAGAATTTGAGCGAAACACCGAACCATTAAACACATGAGTGATATGAGTGATAACCGTGAGGATGATTCACCAAAGCTTTATACATGCTTTAGAATGCGATTATCTTGATTTGTCTTTGTGCATACTTCCTTGTAAAGTTTGATAATGATGTGTGTTGATGCTTGAATCTTGGTTGGGTTGAATCTTAAGGTATGCACACTTTTTGGTATCGTGAGAAAAGAGATTGATGGAACATTTTTGTGTTTGCTTTGTTTTTGTTTTTGTTTTACTCGAGGACGAGCAAAAGATAAGTGTGGGGGAATTTGATAAGGCCATTAATTGTTACTATTTTGATTTATAATTCCCTTGTGTTGTGTGGAAATTTGATTCAATCTAATAGAATTACTTATCTTTTTGCTTTTAGGAAGCTTTGAGCAATTTTGGAATAAGTTGGGCCAAAAAGATGAAAAACTGGAGCAGATCTATTAATCTGGAATTTCCGTAATGCAGACTAGGCGTGGGCACGTGAAAGATGAGAGCAGAATTCGGAAAGCAGATCTGAACGCCCAGATCAGCTGCAAGAGGCCAGAAAATATTAAGATTTGCTTCCTAGAAAAAGGATAATCACCAGCTGGAAAAGAGGATTAATTGAGCTAGATAAGGAAGGATATTTTAGGAAGAAGGATTTACTTTAAAAATACATATCTTTTCCTTTCTTTTTGGGAAGATATGTATCACTTTGCTTGGTTGGATTAGGAGATTAAGATTCACTTTCAATTTCCAGATTTTTAGTAGGAATGCAATATATATACTCTTATTTTTATGTGAGAAGATCAACCATTGTACTTAGAGAATTAGAGAGGAAAACATGGTCTACAGTGGCTGAATAATTTATCTTGGTTGAAGGGATCTGAAACCATGGAACTACAATGATTGTGAGATTTATTTTTGTTCTTTAATGCATCTTTTAATTATTTGAGTATTGGTTATCTTTCTGAATTATATTTCATGATTGTGTTGGTTGATTTCTAAGATGCGCAATTAGTTTATCAATTAATATAATCTATTGCTAGTTTAGGTGCTGAATCCGTAATTGTTCAATCCACCTAATCGAAGTGGCAACTAGGTTTATCGTTTGCTGCGTCAGAAACTTTAAATCCTAGGGAAATAATCAACTAGATTAAATGCAACGTCGTACGTTTGTGTTGTCTTGCTTCGTTGGTCTTTCTAATTCGTAATGCTATTGTTTAATTAAATTCGAGATCGTATCCGAATTATTAATCAATAAGGGTTAATTGGAATACATGTTTTTGGTTAACTAATCGTAAGGAATGACAGGTAAATTTAATACCACAACGAATATTCAATTAATTAATTTGATATTTTGTTTCGATGATCGATCGTAGTTCCAATGGTGGATGTGACCGAAGACCAAGGTTTGTTAAATCGATTTATTCCTTTTAGATTATTTTTCTGAATTTTTATTTATTGTTTTCCATTATAATTTGCATTCAGTTCAAAACCCCCCTTTTATTTCTTTGTTTCGATTATTTGTAACGACGTACTAATCAAGGCTCTTCGAGGGATCGATCCCTACTTTCCTTTACTACATTTTTGTTACAGGAATTTAGGATTTAATTTGGGTGTCAACGACAGCACGTACCACCTTCTCAAGATTGGGCACATGACGAAAAAGGTCCACTGAAGGATGTTATCAAATGGGCGACTTATTGTAATACCCTCAGGTACGTTTTAGGGGTATTTATGTCTTTTGACCTTATTTCAAGATATTTTCAATTTTAAATATATATATTCACATGCATATGTGTGTGTATTTTTTTTTATATATCTATATAAATATATAGATATACATAAATAAATAAATAAATAAAAAGAGAAAAAGAAAGAAAAGGAGATAAAAATTATATAAAGAGAAAGAAAAAAGACGAAACAAAAAGAAACTTCAAGACTTTTCTCTCTTCTCCGCCTCATCCAGTAGCCAATCTTCTTCATGCTTTTTCTTTGTTTTTTTGAAGAAAAATGAAGGAATTGAAGGAGTTTTAGAAGACAAGTTAGGAAAGAAAAGAAAATGAAGCACTTTGGAAGCCTTGGTAACCAAAAGATCTCTTCCTTTTCCCTTTACCTATATTTATATATGTATTGGATGCATGTGATATGAATATGTTAGTATATTTTGGTGTTGATTTAAGGTGATTTTGGTGATAAAGGAAGCAAGACAAGGAAAATGAAACCAACTTGTAAAAAATTGGTTTGAAATAAGGTAAGGGGTATCATCTTTGATATGTTGCATGTTTTAGGCTTTTGATTCCTTGGCTCCATGTTATAAATGATAATTTTGAAGTTGAGAAATGTTGTTTTGCCATTTGGAGTATCTATGTGTGTGATTTTGTTCATGGCAGAAAGTTGCATAATATTTCCAGTTTTGCCACTTATTACATCCCATGTTTTGACTGTCTTATCTAATGAATTATGAGTGCTATTATAGCTTGCTGGAAAGCTCTTTGAATTTTCTTTCTAATGATATATATCTTGTATGAATTAGAGATCATTTGTACTGTTAAATATTGTATGAACCACAAGAACTGTTTTACCAAATAAATAGAGGAGACAATATTTGCCACTAATTTCATCTCATGTTTTGACTATCTTATCTAATGATTTATGAGTGCTATTATATCTTTTTGTAAAGCTTTTTGAATTATCTTTCCAATGATATATAGCTTGTATGAATTAGAGATCATTTGGACTGTTAAATATTATATGAACCACAATAACTGTTTTATCAAATAAACAGAAGAGACAATTTTTGCCACTGATTTCATCTCACATTTTGATTGTCTTATCTAATTAATTATGAGTGTTATTATAGTTTGTTGGAAAGCTCTTTGAATACTTTTTTCAATGATATATAGCTTGTCTGAATTAGAAACTGTTTGGACTGTAAAATTGTATGAAAAAGGAGGCTACCCTGTCAAATGAACAGGGTTGTGAACAGTATTTCATAGATTTTGAAAGGAAAAGAAAGAAAAGAAAGAAAAGAAAGGAAAGGAAAGAAAAGAGAGAAAAAGAAAAAAACAAGAAAAGAAAGAAAAACAAGAAAAGGAATTTGGGGCTTAAGATTTAGGGGTCGTCCCAAGAGTAATGTCTGGTGAGTTATGAATAAATTTAGATGGAAGCAAAATTAGTAAGATATAAGACCCGCATGCATGCTATAAACTATGAGGGGGCATTTTACACTACACCACCTACAGTAGGGCACGTCCGCAGTAAAACACGTCCGTAGTAGGACATAGACCCCCAGTAGGGTCAACTCGTAGTAGAACATACTCGCAGTATAGCTCAATTCAGATTTAGAAATGGTATAGTGAAAGAAAGAAAGAGAGCTCGAGCTTATGAAAGTGTCAAATCCCTATAGTTAGCTTCCAGAAAGTATCAAATAGACACCAGATGAGACAAAGTATAACTCAAATAGTAAAGAATAAACTAGATTACCCCATCAATCTCTTATAGAGGTTAGGATATGAGGTTAAGTCTCGAGAGTGAGTTAGAATAGTAAAGAAGATAGATTACCCCCTCTCACTTGTTTTTCTTTCCTGATTACAGGTACAGGTGATCGAGGTAGCTACGAGACAGGGTCAGATCAGCGAAGATAGATCTAGTTAGAGTAGGTTATCTCTGGTTTATATTACATACATATAATGATATGCTCTTGTCAACTTTTGACCTTTTTGAGATAATTGTACAGTTGTATATGATTATTCCCTGTTTTCAGATGAGTTTTCATATGAGTATATATATCTTTTGTTCACTTCCAAATTTTCAATTTTCTTGAAATACTTTCTAAACACTTTTAGTGATGTGTTTTTTATAAATATTTTAAAAGAAAAAAATAGACGCTCCGGATATTAATTCGTAATATTTCTTCTTCAGTGGATAGTACTTCTAGGAAGGGGTGTTGCACTTACCAACAAATGATTTTCATTCTAGCGGAGAAAATGAATATCATGCTCATGATGACAGTGGTATTGATTATAATTGTGTCAATGATATTGATGCTCCTAAAGAAAGTGGCGATGTTATTGATAACACAATGATTGGTCCATCAGGGTTAGTTGATAACGCCATTAATTGTTATTATTTCGATTTATAATTTTTTTATGTTGTGTGGAAATTTAATTCAATCTAATGGAATTACTTATTTTTTTGCATTTAGGAAGCTTTGAATATTTTTCGAATAAGTTGGGCCAAAAAGATGAAAAACTAGAGCAGATCTATTAATCTGAAAATTTCGTGATGCTGACTAGGCGTGGGCACGTGAAAGATGAAAACAGAATGCAAAAATAAAATCTGGACATCCAGATCAGTTGCAAGGGTCCACTAAATATCAAGATTTGCTTCCTAAAAAATGGATAATTACTAGCTAGAAAAGAGGATTAAATGAGATAGATAAGGAAGAATATTTTTGGAGGAAAGATATAAATTAAAAAAATACATATCTTTTCCTTTCTTTTTGGGAAGATATGTATCACTTTACTTGATTGGATTAGGAAATTAGGATTGACTTTCAATTTCTAGATTTTTAGTAGGGAGATAATATATATATTTTTATTTTTGTTCTGCTAAGATTATTCACCATTGTAATTGGAGAATTAGAGAGAAAAATATGGTCTACAATGGCTAAATAGTTTCTCTTGGTTGAAAGGATCTGAAACCATGAAACTACAATGATTGTGAGATTTATTTTTGTTCTTAAATGCATCTTTTTATTTATTCGAGTATTGATTATCTTTCTGAATTATTTTTTTATGATTGTGTTGGTTGATTTCTAAGGTGCGCAATTAGTTTATCAATTAATATAATCTACTACTAGTTTAGGTATTGAATCCGTAATTATTCAATCCATCTAATCGAAATGGCAACTAGGTTTATCGTTTGTTGCGTCAGAAACGGTAAATCCTAGGAAAATAATCAACTAGATTAAATGCAATGTCGTACGTTTCTGTTGTCTTATTTCGTTGGTCTTTTCTGATTTGTAATGTTATTGTTTAATTAACTTTGAGATCATATTCGAATTACTAATTAATAAAGCTTAATTGGAATACATGTTTTTGGTTAACTAATCGTAAGGAATGATAGGTTAATTTTAATACCACAATGAATATTTAAATAATCAATTTGATATTTTTTATGTCGATGATCAATCGTAGTTCTAATGGTGGATGTGATCTAAGACCAAGGTTTGTTAAATTGATTTATTCCTTTTAGATTATTTTACTGAATTTTTATTTATTGTTTTTCATTACAATTTGCATTCACTTCAAAATCTCCATTTTATTTCTTTGTTTTGATTTATTTGTGACGACGTACTAATCAAAGCTCTTCGAGGGAACGATCCTTACTTTCTTTACTATATTTTTGTTGTAAGAATTTAGGATTTAATTTGGGTGTCAACGACAACATGTACCATTAGTGCATGAAAGTTCAATACAACATGATTCAAATCCTTTTTTTGGTGTTCCAGAGCCACATAGAGACGTAAAAAATAAGGTAAGTCAAATTCATGCAGCTGCACCACGCAATAGCAGATTCAAAGTCAAAGATCAATTTGCTTCTAAACAAGTTTTAATTGATACCATATGTAGGAATGCATTGGAAAATGGTTATCAATTCAAAGTATCAAGTTCTAATAAAAAGAGATGGGATATAAAGTGTTTGCATGGACAGTGCAAATGGAAAGTATAAGGGGTGAAGTTAAGCAACAGTGATATTTTTGTGTTACACAAGTTTGGAACACACACTTGTCCTCGTGATGTCATTAGATCTCATCACAGTTATGCAGGTAAAAGGGTATTGGGGAAAATATTACAGACATTGTTTACTATAGGTGACCGTGTATATAGGCCAAAAGATATTATCACGGATATAACAGATAGATATCGAATTGATGTCTCTTATGTGCAGGCTTGGCATGCTAAGAATTGGGCTTTGAATGAGATAAAAGGTTCGCTAGAGGAGTCATTCTAACTATTACCGACATTCTGTTATAACTTTGAACAACGAAACTTTGACACTATTACACAAATAGACACTGATGGGGATAACCGATTTAATTTTGTCTTTATGGCTTTAGGATGCTCCATTAGGGCATTTCGTAATTATTGTCGTCCTGTTATCTGTAATGATGGGACATTCTTGAAAGGTCGATATTGGGGTACACTTTTTATTGCAATGGTTAAGGATGGAAATAATCAAATTTTTCCATTAGCGTTTGGTATCAAAGGAAAAGAGTGGTAGGGAATTGATTTACAAGAGGAGATATGATAAGCTGAACAAGCAAATAATTGCATTGACTAATAACTCAATTGTCGAGCAGGTTTGTGCTTTTTAATGTTGCTGGTGATGTTATTCTTTACCCCAATTTTATTATGTATCAGTCTCTAGGCAAGCATGGAATTATCTATATGGAAGATTTTCATGGAATTACCTGCTATTTACAACAGAAAATTATGTTAGATTATTGTATATAAACTTGTAGAAGTAACTGATTTTCACATGTTATTACTAAAAAAAATTTTGGTAGCATTTCTCATGTTTATTTAATATTTCCCAACCTATAGCCAAATAAAGCACATCAATATATCCAAATCAAACACTCCAATATTAATATTTATTCAACCGAGACTTCAATTGCTTTCAATATCACTACATCCGACCATCAACCAAATCAATGCATAAAATTTGTGGAAACATCAATTACAATGCAACAAAAACAACTAATAAAATGACAAAAATAATATAAATAAAATAATAATGATAAACCATAACATACAATCATAATCCAATCAATCATCATCAGAATATGAGTTCCTTCCATGTTTCCATATCTTGGATGCAATAATATAATGCATCCAGGATGCGTTTTTGGCATTAAAAATCAAATGGCATCCGGTTGCAAGATATTCCAAAATATAAATAGTAAATATCTCGCAATCACCTGAGCCTGCACGCTATTGAGGTACGTTCGTGTGTCTTTTGATTGTCAGGGGCTCCCTTTGAGGCTTTATACCTCTAACCTGCCAATAACTCGTTGCATTGATAATGGCTGGAAGATAAAAATAACGTGTCATCGCCTGAGAAAAGCTCTCAGTAGTGTCAAAGAAAGTCGATGATGAGTCATAAATGGTTAGAACCCATGCATTCAGATCCAACTCACCACATGCCCAATGCTGGCAATCAAAATTAATTAGAATGTAAACTTGTCAAAATAACAATAAGTAAATCAAACAACCCATTAATAATCAATTGATTTATTAATTAATAAGATTAAAATATGACAAACCATATCCACATAAGCCCATGGGATATAACCATGATTTAAAGTTGGATTATTTATTCCTTTGATTAGGTTTAGAAATAACCGTGGCCATTGGTAATTATTAGGTCCAACTTCTTCCTGAATCTTGATCTCGCGTGGTAACCACCCATCGAAAGAAGTCTCTATACAAGTCCATTTAGTGGATGGAAATACATGTCGCAATACCACCAAGTAAGAATCAACATGCTATAACAGACATATGTAAATATATAGTGAAATAATTAATAATACAATAACATTAGAATAGATAAATAAACAAACAATCAGTGAATATATATTACATGCCTGAGCCATTAGCCACTGATTATCTTCACATAATGTTTTCCACCAATCATTTTTTCTGCATAACCCATACAAAAAGGTATTTGTTGCAACATCAGAACTTTCCCCGTACCATTTTAAATATTATATCATATTATCATTTTCTCCCTCCTGGTGTGATGGTTTGAATACTTCTTGTGCACATTGTTGTCTCAACGTATCAGTGTATGGACTCCGAAGCGAATGACCTTTCTTTACAATCCTTCCTCGTAAAGTCTTACGAGTATTAGATCGTTGTTGAATTGGTGTTTCTACCACACGACCCGTTGATTGCTAAAGTTCCATTTCCTCCTGCCAAGAAAACTCAATCATCACTTTAGAATCATCCTAAAATTTCAAAGAAAATATTATAAATGACTGTAAAAATATAACCACGAATTATGAATAATACGAAAAAAACTGACCTCATTGGAAGGGACTGTGTTATACGTACGTTGCAGCTCAGATAACTTGGCTTCTATTGACGCTTGACGTGCCTCAAGACTAGTTTGCCGCTCCTCAATATTTCTGAATCGCTCATCAACTTTTTGCATAAACCCTTCAATGAGATGCTGAAGTTGATCGAGTCTATCTTCAATATTCAATGTGGGAGCAGGGGTAATGACTTAAGGGATTGTTTCTATAGTCGGCTAAAATGATGTCATGACAGGGCTATGCATGGACGGAGCTGATATGATAGGACTACGGATAGGTGTGCTTCGATGTCTATATAGATCTGAATATGGAGACTGGATTCTTGGAGAAGAGCTTATAGGAACACGGGCATTATCATGCTCTTCGTTTTCACCAACATACTCTATAACATCATTGTAGTATGATAACTGTTGCTCAGTTATGGATGGAATCAAAATAGGAATTACAACATCCTACAAAATGTGATCAATTGGTTAGTCACAAAATTTCTAAAAATGAATATTTAAATTTATATAATTAGATATGTAGGGTAATAACATACTTCCGAAGCTTCAAATATTGAATAAATATTCTCCCAACTTGGACCTTCTAAACCCTTCCATCTTAACATTCAAAGAATATTATCCATAGTCTTACAAAGTATGAAACACCCTAAATTATGCAACGTTTCATATATCCAAATCTTCAATATTAACAATATCATATTAAATATATCTTTAACATAAATACATATTCAACATAAATATAAAATAAATTTAGAATTGTATTACCTGAAATGCCCCTGCATATCCCATTATCAAATATGATATGGCTGAGATATCCTCTGAAAATGGTGGATATGCTCTTGAAACTTCCTCGTATTTTTTATCCAAATTCCAACTTATAGATTGTGCAATCGTCTTCCAAATAGGTGTCGCCGATAGATACATATTAAAAGCATCCCAATCATAAACAATACTTAATGTAAGTTCTGATATAGCCTTCTTATTATCTGCTCCCATTAGCCCATAGTGAAACAAACAGAAAGCAGTTATTTTTTCAGCATGCTCATCATTACTTTCCCATGTTTTTTCTTTAAAAGCTTTTACGACATGACTATAAGTTACATGCTTAACCCCTGAAAAATACTTATTCCTTAGCTCTAAATCTCCTGTTATCCAATCACTTTTATCCATCTCTTCACCAAATTTTAATCTTGTTATCAGAGCAAATTCAACAGAACCAAATCTACAATCTACTCCATTCAATCGGAACCAAAACTCCTCACCCAATACTCCCTTATTAATCTGTCAGAATAATACAAAATGCATAAGAGGAGAATTATATTTCAGAATTTCTAAACTCATAAATTGCCCCAAACAACATTTTTTAAACATTTGTTTTTATCGAGCAGTCAGTGCAGCCCTGATATGCTTTACTGTTTCAACATGACTTCTAACTTTGATTATACCCTGAAAATTATAGGCTTCGTTGTAACGTCGTTCATCGGGCTCATTATTAACTAGAATTCCCTGAACAGAAACCTGAAAAAATAGAAAATTTGCAATATAGGTAACGGTGCGTATGGAGTGCGTACAGGATGTCGTGGGTGTGTAAATGTATATGGGGGTGCGTGCGTCCATGTGGAGTGCGAGAGTGCATGCGTGGGTGCGCGGTGCGTGCGTGGGGCACGGTGCGTGCGGAGTGCGACAGACTAAAAGCATTTTTTGGCAACACAGACAGATCACAATTCCAGCCAAATATACTGTAGTTTCTGACCAAATACAAGCCTAATAAACTCAAACTAAAAGCATGCATCCAAAAGATCCACTTACCTCAGACGAAGCTAACAATATTCTCGATCACAATGTGGATCATAGTGTCGATCTTAGTAGAGCCAAAGTAAATGGACCTATGAAGTATGGCCAAAGTAAATACGATCTTAGTGTGTTTTGGGTATGCGGCGCAGAAAGTAGGGCTGAATAAAATTATTCTATAATTAAAATCTCGCCCATACGTACTCACGCACCTACGCACCCAATGCACTTTACACCTGTACGTACTTTACAGACCTTACCACTTTACGCACCCTACTTTGCCCAATTTTTCACATTGTTAATATTTTCGATTAGACTGAGAATTGATCATTCAAGTGAGTTTTTCAACCTTCGAATTATCGAATGTAACAGATATATGATGTTAAAAGCTTTTCGAAAAAATTTTTTTCCTGAAATTAAACATAACGGTTATCTAATAAGTCGGGAAGGGTATTTTTAGAATTAAAAATTAATTTATTTATAAAAGTAAAAGCGTTATTCATTTGCTTAAAAATGTTTATGCAAAAAATTTTTTATAGATTTTAATTAATACAGTGAGTTGGTAAGTGTGAAAATTTGAAAAAGAGGCATGCATGTATGCATTCGGTGAAACCTCCCTTCAGGTAACAGCTGCCCAAAATTTCTATCTTCCATTTCACCAGCCAGCGTAATATCTTCATTCCCACCAGCCAGCGTAATATCTTCATTCCCTGACAGACCTTTCCTGTGCTGCTGCACTTGCTTGATAAGTACATGGATACCATCACCACTCACTGCTGATACTTGTAAACTACACATAATAATATAAATAATAGAAAATTAATTATAAAAGTAATTTTCATCTGCACCAAATTAACGCATTTCCATTAAACATCTTTAAAAAAATACAGAAAAAGACAAAATTTCCCGAGTTTCTCTCACAGATGACATCCACCATCTGTGCACATGAAATGATTTGAATGTATTGCACTGGACAAAAATTATTAATTTGTATCAAGTGTAAATAGGAGCAGACAAGTTAAGGAGACTTGACCGACACATAAATCTTCCATTTGTTGTTTTTTAAGCGTGACCCACGGGGCCCGATAAATATTATGACAGCCCATGGGCCATGCCGCGGGTCTTAAAGCAATGCAACTTTAATAATTGTGAAGTATTTTCTGGGGTGCATATTTTGTGTGGTGTCTGGCCTTAGTAGGGCCCGCCAGCTTTAATAATTATGAAGCAAGCCAATAGAGACGGCTTTAACAATGATTTATTTATTTAATAAAATTACGTAAATTTGTTTTAAATATATAAATAAATATTTATTATATAATTAAATAATTTTAAATTAAAATAAAATAATATTTAATTATTTAATAATATATATGAATATTTAATTATTTATTTATTTATTTATTTATATATTTAAAATAGATTTATATAATATTATTATTATTGATTTGAGAATATATATTTTATATATAACGCTAGTCTCCCCGTGATTGAAATTGGCGGCATTTAACTCTAGTATCCAAAGTCAAAAAGTATTTATTTTGGACCACATACTGAGGATAGATTGGATTGTACATATGTGTTCTCAATTTTATTTATCATTTTCTTAATTTTAAACATAAATTGGACTGGATTGAGAGAGCTCATTTTGTGTTGAACGTTGGATCTGGAATTTAGAGATAGTTTGGAGATAAGGAAAGGCCAAACGACTATTTCCCACCCAAGGTTTAGCGTTTTCTTAAATATCCCCCCTTTAACTATGGAAACACCAAACACTCACCCATGGCTGGTTAGATTTAACCAAACCCTAACGCCTAAAAATTTTATCTCCTTTTGCCCCCTTAAACTTTAAAAACTAAAATTTTTCTCCAGCCTAAGTTTTAAAAAATCGCAGTTTCACCCTAGGGTTTGGTTTTGAAATCTCCGACGACCATTCCAGCTCCGTTGCCGACGGTCTCTCCCTCCCGAAGCAGCCTCTCCTTCCGGCAAATGCTTTCCTCCTATTTGTAGGCTCGATCAGCGTCAGAAACGGGAAGAGGGACGAAGAACTTCGTCGGGGAAGACAAAATTCTTCGTCTCCCCAGACGAAGACGACGGCTTCGTCTTCGTCTGGGGAGACGAAGAACTTCGTCTTCCCCGACGAAGTTCTTCGTCCATCTTCCCGTTTCTGACGTCGATCGAGCCTTCAAATGGGAGGAAAGCATTCGTCGGAAGGAGAGGCTGCTTCGGGAGGGAGAGACCGTTGGCAACGGAGCTGGAACGGTTGCCGAAGATTTCAAAACCAAACCCTAGGGTGAAACTATAATTTTTTAAAACTTGGGCTGGGAGAAAATTTTAGTTTTTAAAGTTTAGGGGGGCAAATTAGTTTTTATTTTAGTTTATTTTTAATATTATAGTAAAATGATGATTTTACCCCTATCACCGTTAGGGTTTGATTAAATCTAACCAGTTATGGGTGGATGTTTGATGTTTTCATAGTTAAAGGGGGACATTTGAGAAAACGCTAAACCGTTTGGCCATAAGGAAAACCCAAATATGATAGATTTGAGCTCAGAGTAATTTTATTAAAGAAAGTCAAATAAATAATGTTTTTAATCAAATAAACAATATTATAAAAAAACATAAATAAAATTATTAAGTAGAAATTCGGAGTCAAATTTCGTGGCTTATTCAAGGACTTTCAAAATATTTGTGAATTGAAAACTGTTTAATTAAATAAATAATTTTATTAATAAAATAA
Source organism: Mangifera indica (assembly GCF_011075055.1). NCBI lineage: Eukaryota > Viridiplantae > Streptophyta > Magnoliopsida > Sapindales > Anacardiaceae > Mangifera > Mangifera indica. Next base: position 14,215,598 of record NC_058151.1, on the reverse strand, counting down.
ATAATATCAATTTTGTATTAGTAAAATAAATAATATTATTTAAAAAAGTTAAATTAAATTGAAATGGTAAAACTAAAAGTCTGGTGCGAATTTAATTCAAATCACGTCAAACGTCGAATCAGTCTAAACAAATTGATTATTTTGAACGCACACTATGCACAAACATCCACCATGGGCCTGCTTTCCGATGATGAATAAAAAGGGCGGCTGGGCGGGAAATGGAAGGAGGGCAAAATAGAAAGTTCCCAATTCCAAGCGTAACAAGGTGGATACTTTTTCTCACAAACGACATGCCACTGTCAGATTTTCCATTCAATAATTTCAGAAACGTTTTGTCGTTTGTAAGTTGCAAAATGAATTGTCTTGTCGTCTGTAAATTGCACAAAGGCTATCAGAAGCTTCTTGTGTTGTTCATACAGAGGAAATTGTTTCATCGTCTTGGGGTCATCTTGTTGAGCTTCGCTCTTTGTCTTCCTCCCGGCTTCCAACTCTTCCACAATTTTCTTTCCTTCATCAACAAGCTGTTGTTTCAATTCATGACCATGCTCACCTTCAGTGACATCTTCTGAATTTAACTACAAAACACAACATTTTTTGCATCATAAAACTATCTGTAACATCCTTGTTTAATACCCTAGTTCTTTACTATGATATTATTCATTTGAGATATACTACCTATCATGATATTGCTTTTCGGTATTATAAACCCAAAAAAACTTTTTCATATAAATATTATTTGCAACATCATGATTTAATTGTTTGTTTCATTATCTAATCTTGAATACAAATTAAGTCAAACTCACACTCCTTGATTAGAGTTTGTCAACCCAAAGTTAAGAGTAGTTTAAGTTTAATTCGTTTCTTATGTTTGAAGTTTATGATTTAGATTCGTAGTTAAATTTGTACCTCATTGATATAAAAATATCATTTTGACAATTGTTTAACATAATTCAAATTGAGATACAAACCAATTTTTTAGTTTATTCAAGTCATACTACAAGCTCACGAGCCGAATTGAACAAACTTCATCCAACTTGAATTCGGCTAAGTTTCAAAAATAAAACAATCTTGTTTGTTCAAGCTCAACTCAAGGTTAATTTAAACGAATTCAAATTGAATCGAATTGATCCAAGCTGACTTTCAAGCTCGAGCTTGCTCAATTAAGGTCTAGCACTACCACCATTAAAATACTATTTACTTTGTATACAATCCATCATAGTTTTACTTTTAACTCACCCAATGAATCTTGAGTACCCATCCATTCCTTGAAGATTGAATCAATTGCTAATTTTTTTGAAGATAGTGGCACAGAAGCTACTTCTGGCATAATTCCAGAGGCTATACGCATGGCAACAACCGACTCCTGAAGAGCGCATACAAAACATGGATTTCCAGCATGTTTCTGGCTCTGGCATAATTCAGATTCGGTCTGTTTATTGCATGAACCTGCTAGCGTTAATGCTGTTTTGAGTGTTTTCAGAAAATCCCTTATAACATGGGAAATTATAGCTTTCTCTATTCTACCAGCAATATCATCAGTCACATCAAGTTTCTTTTGCCTCATCTTCAAGAGTCTGAAATAAGACTTTTCTGTGCTTTTATGCCCCTTTTCAGTTTCTTCGGATTGAAGACTCTCAACTGCCTGAATTGCTTTCAACATGATTACATTCACTCAGGCATTATAAGAACCTATCAGACTGATCCATGCCTTTGAAACTATCAGGATTGTTGGGCCTTCGCATAACCATGATACTAAATCATCACTGTCAGGAAGAGTTAGGTTATCCTCTCCTTTCAAGAATCTCGCATCCAAAAGGAGCCTTGTTAATTCTTCTCTGGTTTCTACTTTCTCTTTTATATAAAACACTTGCTCACAACTGAGATTCTTTTCCACAGGGCTAACGAATTCAGGATTTATAAGTATTCCGCAAGTATCTGCCAGATCCTGGATAAATTCACAGACCTTTCTCAGCTCTACAGCTCCTGAAAGGCGTATTATCTGAATAGCTTCCAGGTCAAGGCACTGTGAAAATGGAATTAGCTCCTCAAACTGTTCAATTGTATATTGTATTGCCCAATGAAGATATGCTAGAGCAAGAAATTCATTTTCAGCAAGCAAGCAAAACAACCAATGAATACTCTTGAGATTCATTGCACTTCCTGATGAATGCTCGTTCTGATCTTCAATGGATAAGTTAGAGGCTCCATTCTCATCAATTTTTCTCTCATTTAAGCTCTTCTCATCAAGCAGGTCACCATGACAGGAACTAAAAGACTTTGAATTCATCTTACTGACATTTTTTATTACCCAATATTCAGCATTTAAAGGCTTCCAATCACCATTCCTGATCAACTCAATCACCTTACAAGGAATCCGAGACTGCAATTCTATCCCATCAAGATTCTTCCAATGCAACTCCCTGGAGTGCCTCCTATGCAACTCCAAATCACCAGACTTCTTGTGACAATCACAACATTTCCAGCACATCCAACTTCTGTGCTCCTTGGCAAAATCAGTAGCTTCCCTTAAAACATTCCATGCCAAATGACAATTTATCGACTTCCAATACAAAAATCACTTTTCTTGTCAGCACTCAGTGAACCCCAGAAGGACTTCAGTTTCCCTTTCTGATCTTCACTAACACACGCCACCGGTCCATTTCTGTTTCAAACTCCTCCTTTCTCTTCTCTAGTTCTTTTACCATCCCCTGCAATGCACCGCATGCCTTTTCTACACTCTTCTCATTAGCCTTTTCAACTAGAACCTTCGAATAAAAAAGCTTCTGCTCATCCTCACAAAGCTTTAAATACTGCTTAGCTATTTTCATCTCAGACTCAATTCTCAATACTTTAGTCGAATTCACCATTTCATTCTCTCTAAGAAACATACCTACTCCCGCGTCAGTTAAAGTCCCAATCTTCAAGTTCAACGTGTTATTGCATACATTTATCACTATGTCCCAACCTTCAGCATTGAGCAAAGCCTTCTGATACAGCAAAACAAAATGGATGAAACTGCCTACTCCCGGGCAATGACATCGAGGCAAAATAAGCCGAATGATGTGCCTTTTGAAAGTATTCGAGCATTTCCTCTGAATCTTTGGCCGCTGTTTTGGCTAGAAACTGGAGCGCTACAGCTTCAAGGTACACAAGGTGAGGCGATTCTGGGTGACAGGAAATTGATTTCCTGACCATCTGTAAGGCTTGCGAGTAGTTGCCATGTTTGATTGCCTCCTGAACCTGCGAGCCTTCGCGAAAGATCACAAAGTCCAGTGATTCAGCAGGTGGGTGTGGCGTTTCAGAGGCTGAAGCGACGGCTGCGGATGGTGGTGGGTTGAGACTGGAAGAAGAGAAGCGTCGCTTTTTCTTGCCCATGTCTTCGTCTTCGTTTCTTGGAGAGAACCAAGAAACTACGAGGAGGGAGTTATTTTCTGGCGGGTTTTCTAGTTAGGGAGACAAACAGAATAATAGCAGGCGGCAATGGATGAGGGCAAAATAGGAAATTCAATCAGCCGCCTAAAAACTGAAACAGAACTTTGGGTACATGAGAAATTTTGTTTTATTTGGAGTACCCAAGTGGTGATATTATCTTAGGTTTTGGATAATTCTCATAAGTGAAATCATGGTTGAGACCCAAAGCCCTTCCCGATTTCAGTTGATGGTCCTATGGCTTTAGCTAGTCAGCCGATTTGCTCACGGGACATTGCCCATCATGAGGCTTGTTTCATAATTTTGGTGTCCATAGGTGTCAAGTTATAGGGCACCAAAGGTGGGAGTATAAATTGAGCCTTTTTTTGGTGATAAAGAGGTTAGTAGTTGTCTTGCCACACATGGGTGTCATGGATGTCGATGCATGTGCGATAGCCCCATCAGCCACGCCCGAGGAAAATATGAAGCAGCGAGATTGTGTGGCTTGATCTCATAAGATGTGTTTTTTTGCTGCATGTTGGTGTATGTGTAGCAACCCTAGCGCCCACCCAAGAGAAAACAGGCAACAGTGGAGTTGTGTGGCTTGTTCACATGCAAGGGAGGTTAAGATGGGTAAATTTGCAACACATTGGTGTAAAGGCGTGTGCGACAACTCCAACACTCACATGCAGGAAAAGAAGCAACGGTGCGTGTGTGTCCATTGGACAGCTGCGGTTCAACCAAGGGAGCCATATTGGGTTTCAATTCAAATGTCATTCAAAGATACAATGGCAAGGTGAATAACGAAAAGTGATAAGATCAATGCTTGAAAAAGCTAAAAATGACAAACTTGACGTTGCAAGGAGCTTATGAAGAAAAGATCAACACGAGATAGAGCCGATAATGACAAAATTGACATCAAAAGGAGTTTGAAATAACAATAACAACACCAAAAGTAGTTAGAAATAGATACCAAATAGAAGATTGATAACTAGGATTTGTATGACATGTTGCTAAGGTTTACAACTCTTCCCTTTTTGCGACCTCCACCTTTTTATACTCTCCTTTGCTCTATATACAAAATTAAAATGATAAAATCACCTTTAAATAGATATCAATTTAACTCATAAGCAAAATAAAATAGACAAAATAATTTTAAAATAATTCACCGGTTTAACCAATAATTAATTGATCTGATCATTGACTTGATGACCCCCTCACCAAGACGACATAGGGTTCAACTCTAAAATGTAAATAATATTCAATTTCATAACCTCTTGTAGAATAATAAATTTATAAGTACAAAACAATAAAAAGGTCTTGGTTTCTCTAATGTTTACAACTTGTTTTCTTTTATAATATGTTATAATTGATGGTCACTTCATCTATAAAACACGATGTAGACATATACAAGGTCTCATTGGCTACTTAGTGGGCAGAGACCTTGCTCTCTGGTGGGAGATAGGAGCAACACTCTCAAATGCGTAAACAATTTGAGTTGAACTCATGAAAGACCACTTTAAGATTTTTCTTCGGAATAAAAATCTTAATAGAGTATCTTTTAGAAATAAAATCTGTCTTAAAGATAAAAATATTAGTATATAAATATATTATTCTCTTGTACGAGTAATATAACAATTCATTAACAAATATATTCATTATAAAAAAAAAAGGTAAGGAGATATTGAAATAATGTTAACGTTGTCGGACATAACCCTGTTTTAAGTAAAACAATATAAATCATATGTATTTACTTTTTACTATGTGATTGTTTATTTTATTAATTATATATTCTCTCTAATTCATTCATATCATACAGAGGGTAACATTATCTCTTCACCTAGTGTATGAATGAAAATCGGCTAATCCTTACTTTGATTTAAGGGATATCGACAGAGTTAACGTTACCCTTAACCTACTTTATGATCTTGCGAGATTTTAATTGTATTATTGATGAATCAACACTATCACATTTGTTGTTTTCCACTTTCCAGGCGTTTGTCACCTTAAACTGGACCTATTCTTTTGGCAAAGAAATGAAAAAGAGATGGACAAATATTGATGCCCAAAACTCAGGGGCCACCAATCTCTTATCCCACCCCCACAAAACTACAAGCAACTTAGCTGGATTACCATTTCTTAACAACAAAGGAATATGCAATTACAAAAATACCATAACTGCTTGAGAAAATTTGTCCATCTTGAATGATAGATCATATAGATATAGTTAATGATACATTTGGTAACAAATGTGTCCCTTTCTTTTTTATAATAGTTAAAAATCATAAATCTATTTAATATTTAAACATGGTTAATACGAGGGATGACAACGGGGAGAGGCGGATAGGGGATCTCAATCCCTGTCCCCGTTTCTGTCCCCATCCCCATAGGAGATATCAATTTTTGTCTCCGACCCATCCCCATTGTAGGGATAAAAATGATTCTTCATCCATTTTCTGTGAAGAAAAATCTCTTCCCCATCTATTTCCCATCCCCCGAAGAAAAAATCTCTTCCTCGTATCCGCAAGAAAAAAATCATCTCCTCATACTTTCTAATCACAATGTAAATATATTAAATAACAAAATTAAGTAAAATTAAAACCAATCCACTATTTCAAATATCACAAATATAATATATTAATTACTTTAATATGCACAACAAAAACCTAAATAAATTTAAAAAACATAGATAATCTAAAATTATAAAAATATATTAATACTTTAAGTAAATATATTAATATAAAGGGATGGGGGCGGGGAAGGGGACACATGTATCCCTGTCCCCGATTACAGAGATTTTTTTCATCCCCATCCCCATCCCCATCCCTGTCCCCGTCCCCGTCCCCTTTATTGAAGAATCTCCTTCCCGTTAAGGTCAGAGAAGGTTAGGGCCTCTAAAGTCGGACCAAAATTGTTATCTCTAATTAATACTCTAAGATATACGTACCTTAAACTATATCAAAAAATGATTAAATACATATTACCAATACAGATACAACTTTTGTGAGACAATATAATGTAACAAGGGTGTATTTAAGAAATTTTTAAATTTTATGGGGTGTTTATACATTTTCAAGATAATGATGTGATAATTAGAAATTATTATTATTTTATAACACCATATGTGATATGTAATATGAAAAGTTAGATTATCAAATTATAATACAATACATAATTCGATTACCATGTATGTAACCATGATAAACTTAAAAATTGAAAAGGTTAAATACCATTTGAAGTAAAAAGAGCACCAAAGACGGAAAGAAAAAGAAATGACACTTTAGGAAAACGTTTTTTTTTTTTTTCAATTTAACCTTTTAGGATCGTTTAATATGAAAAATATTCAATGTTATTAGAAAATTTATATGCCCCACAAAGATTTTGTACATTGATAAGCGATATGAGTTTGTTTTGTAAGTAAAAGATTACTGTTGTCATGTATTTATGTAATCTTGCAAAACTTATCTATGGAAGAGATTTAATTCATTCCTGAGTCTTAGGAAAATTAGAAATGTTACCATAATATTACGATACCAATGATTTGAAATCTGTTTCTTAAATTTTAAAAAATTAGTTCGATACCTTAATATAACGTTTCCCAATGATTTAAAAGCCAAGTTATCCGATTAGAATTGATGACCAATCTGATTTAAAAGCTTTACTCTATAGGCTTTAGATATTACATCGATTTGAACTATAATTCAATACCAAGATGGACTCACAATGGGGAGGTCTCCCGAGGGGATGGTGGGAAAAAAAAAACATGGATGGCAACTTTATAAGATCAATACCTAACATGTGCCAGACCACTTTCCAAGTCGACAAATTTGTTTCCTTCTCAGTCTTTCAATTCAATCCCACTACTTTAAAAAAGTGTAAAAAGGTGACAAAGATTGAAAGGAGCGTGTAGCCGCCACTAACAAGGTGTCCCCACCACCAGAGCCAGCCTTTTGCTCCCCATCCTAACCCCACGCTAAAGTAAAACGGCCCAATTACTTTGCAGTCCAAATCAACGCCATAATTACATATTGACCCATCTATTTTAATTTTAAAACACCATTTTAATAAATTTCACGCACTCATGGCAGATTTGACACATTATTTATGAAAAAAATTTCAAAGTAAAATTCCTTTTGGTCCTTGACATATGGCCTAAATAACATAAGACCCAGTAAATCTGATTGTCAAACTTAGATCCTTATAATTTTGTTGTTTAATTTCGTGATTTTTGAGTGAGATATTGGTTAAACCAATTGGACTTGAGATGGTAAAAATTTAGGATTTTCAAAGTATTTTCAAATATTTGATTATATCTATATGACCCCTAAAGTGTTTAATAAAATTTGCAAACCCACAAAATTAGTCAATTCAATAAATTCGTCCAAATTCAAAGTCAAAATAATTACAAACACCTCCGTTGACAAATCAGGATGTTTGACCGACAATTAATCAACAAAAGAAAATAAAATCACAGTAATGTCCCATTATTTTATGTGATACCCATTGGGTACTATTGTTATGGTGACATTCATTGCATACCTTAACTCTTGAAAGTGACACTGACAGCACCAAATTTTCAAATTCTTATTCTATATCTATTCACTTATACAATAAAATTTGCCACTCCTTTCATCCCCTAAAGTTTTATAAATTTTAAAAGACCCCATTTAATTTTGACATTTTAGACTATTCTTGTGTAATTATTAAAAAAATTAATAAGAATGATGAATAAATAGTTAAACTTGTGAATCAAATATATCAAAGTATAATGAAACAAAATTAAGATACGAAAGAGCCTGAAAATTGTAACAAATTTTATTATTTATTTACTGAAACATATGATAAAAGTAATAAGAATAGATGTATAATATTTAAAACTTCTTTGCCGAGAAAAAAAAACTTTTAAGTAGATGTTAAAAGTTTTTTAATGACGCGAGTTTTATCGTTTATTTTATTTGTTTTTTTTTTCTTTATTAGTAAGGATGTATTTAAATTGTATCGAATCTGAATAAGAATTAATTTAAGTTTGATTTACTTGATTGGTAATTGCTCAAAAAAAAAAAGTCAAGAAAAAAAAAATTTAAAAAAATTAATGGAGTAAAAAAAAAGTCAAATAAAAAAATTATTAAAAATAACTTTGATATATCAACCCCAATGAAAAAAGAGGGTTTGAATCGAGTTAGCTAGTAATCCAAGATTGAACAACTCAATTTAAATCCATTCTTATTTATGAATCATTAGCCATTAGTGAATCTAATTCCTATTTGTTATTAGCTTCTTGTCATCAACTTAATAGGTTTTTGAAGTCCAAATTTACATAAAAAGATAACTTATAATCCATTAGTCATGACTCATGACCATTGGGTTATTGCCTTTATTTATGATGGTTTCATTCATATGTTGGTTTTCGATCCCCAAGCTAGCATAAATTACAAATTCCGGTAACCAACGGATAATCTAAAAAATATGAGGTGTCTTAACACTGTTCTAAAGAAATCCCATCAACGTTTTAAAATCCTTTCACGTCATCGTCCTGTCTACTTGCGGCAGCACTTGCATATTCTGGAATCGAAAATCTTTATCGCCAAACACTCGGTTTGTATAACAAATTTATTTCTTTCGTTCCTTTTTATTATTTTATTTTTTGCTTTCATGCTTCTGCGTCTCGCCTTTTCTCTTAATCTCGTGCACCTGCAACTCCACTAAAACTCACCGTTTCTGCTTTCTCACTCCAGCACGTGATTTCCGTTTCTCTGTTCTCCATTTTTCTCGGCCTCTCGTCGCCTTCTTATATTGACGTTGAACGACAATCTGCTCTTGTCGTTCTTTCGCCACAACAAACTCTGAAGACTTGAAGATGGGAGTTGGACGCCCAAATGTTGATAAGAAAATAACCATTGGTGTATGTGTTATGGAAAAGAAGGTGAAATGTGGATGCGAGGTTCTTTTTCTCTTTTTTGTTTTATTTTTTTTATAAAATTCAAACACGAAGAGAAGTTTTGTGTATATATATTTATATTTGATGAAAGTCATATTTGATGTCAATTTATAGGTGCTTTCAGCTCCGATGAGACAGATTCTTGAACGTTTGCAAGCGTTTGGTGAATTTGAGGTTAGTGATTTTTCTGTTTCTGTTATTCTTTTTTTTTTTTTTTAAACACAGTCGGGAGATCGGTCTTTTTTTTTTTTTTTTTATCGTTATGTTGTAGATCATACATTTTGGAGATAAGGTTATTCTTGAAGATCCGATCGAGAGGTGCGTACTTGTAACGTAAATGCATTTCACGTGATTACCTGAAAAGCTTAAGTTTAATGGTGATGAATTGAGGTGGCCGCTTTGTTGTATTGAATTTTGAATATCGAGGTTGTGAAATTGAACTAATACTAATGAATGAATTAATTAGAGCAACTATTGGTTATCTGTTTCATAATTTGTTTAAATTATAGCGGGAAAACTAGATTTGGAGCTCTGAAGGAATTTGTAAGAAAATTTTGAACCATATTGCTTGAGAAACAGAGGCTTCTAAGATGAAATCAAAGTATATGCTAGAAATGGATACTTTTAGCTGAAAGCTGTTTTTGGACTATTTTGTTTTGGTGCACATGAAATTTTTTGTGCATTATTGTTTGCTTTAATTCTTACTCTTATTCATATTATTATTATTTCTGCCTCTCTACATTATAGTTACTGTGTTTTTGTATTTTTAATTGTGTTTTATTAATTATCAAAGAAAATGGAACTGTTTAAGAGTGTTTTCCCTTTTTTATTATTGCTTTCTTCCATTTGTTTTTTTGGAAATATTGTGTTTAGCTTAGAATTGTTTCTCATTTTTCTTGGTCTTTATGTTTCTCTATGGAAACTTGTCCGACAGTTATATCATTATTTTAATATGATGTTTATAGTTTCTTATTAATATAGAATTCTCTGCTTTACACATGAATTGTGCCAAAATTTGATAGTCAGAGCAATAATTAAATAGTTTCTTTGATTCACACAAGTAAAAGGGGGATGAATTAAGAAAAGGCAAGGTTATGACAGATGTTCATGAACATGTTGAGATAACCTGGGTCATTAACTTGGGGACTGGATTATTTTGATTGTATACCTATTAATTTAAGCTGGCAAGTGTGCTTTGGAATTTTAATAATATAGTTAGCTTCTAGGAGTTGACTAAATTGTTATAATATTTGCTTATTTCAGCTGGCCTATCTGTGATTGCTTGATTGCTTTCTATTCATCTGGTTATCCCCTTGGGAAGGTTGAGGCATATGCTGCATTAAGAAAGTAAGTTCCAATTCAGGTTATGACCAAACTTAATGGTTTTCTGCATTTTTGAATTTCCTTTGTGATTTTGATTTCAAATTATTTATTTCCTTCTTATAGATGAAGTTGGCTCTTTTTTGTAGTTGAGATATGCATTTTTGGTGCTCTTCAAATGAATTAATTTCATTCATCAAAAGAAGCATTTATTGTCCCATCTTGCCTACATCAATTTATAAACTTGTAGGACCTTTTATCCAATGTAACTATTTTAGGAGTACCAATCTTTTAAACCTGTTTCTGTATTGTTTATTGTTTATTAAATGAAACTAACTCATTGTATGGCCTTCTAGCTAAATTTTCACTTAACACGTGATTGTTATCTAATAACTACTCTTCTTTTATACTTATCTTGAAACTTATGATACTCTTATGTTAGGCCTTTTTTGGTAAATGAATTGGAGCCACAACATCTTCTCCATGATCGGAGGAAGGTATATGAGGTATGCCTTCCAAATTTCTATCTTATTTTAAGGTTTGTGTCTTTTCTCTGAACATGCAACCTATTGAAGCAAGATTGATCATGCATCTTCTATATATATATAGATATATACAATGATCAAATTTTGAAGATGCATGTATCTGAATTTCTTTCCCTTTTTTATTATATATATATTTTTTATTTTGCTGATGGGGAAGGGGTGTCAAAGATCCTCTTTTATATATAAATAGAAAGCAACTTTACCATGTTAAGTATAATTTGTAATGTTTCTGTTTTGAAATCAATCCAAGTTATACACTAATAAATTTTTTTGGGATCTCAGCGGCTTGAAATATTTGGAATCCCGGTTCCAAGGTATGCCCTTGTAAATAGGCAAGTACCATATCAGGAGCTGGACTATTTTGTCGAGGAAGAAGATTTTGTTGAGGTTCATGGCAATCGCTTCTGTAAGCCGTTTGTAGAGAAGCCTATTCATGGTAAGCTTGCCCTTGCTTTTTGTCTTGATTTTGCTTCTTAATTTTCTGACTGATAAATGGGATAGATTCCTTTATCAGATGCTTCTTGTATCTTCAGATCCTTGAATCATCCTCACATTAGTTTGGAATTTTGGGTTGTTGGAATTGTCCAGGTAGTGAGATTTCATTTGCTGCTTCATCATTTGGATCTTTCTTGGTACTTAGGGAGTAATAATAATTGTGTACCTGTATTGTAGATGATGGAACAGTTCAGTGTTTTTATGTAATGCCTTCACAGAGTTCATGTATAATTTGATGTATTATTATTCTTACTTTTTCCTGAATTTGATTGCATCTATGAGCGAATTTTTTACTCAATAGCTTGTAAAAAAATGTATCTGATTAACAGGATATTAAAAAGTTCAAATGCAGCCTAAAGTTTGCTTGTTTTTGACTTTCAACAGCAGAACTATAGTAATTCTTAAAGACCTGTGAAATCATATACACATTCAGTTACAAATTTATGTGCTGTTGTTCAAATTTTAGTTACTATATTTAACTTTTCATTCTGTTTTTAAGGTTCATTTAACATGTTAATTTGTTTGGTAATTGCTCCCACAGAGCATAATATATGATGTTTACTATGAATCTGGGTATTTAGTTGTTCCATTTGTAACTTATGCCTCATTTTGCAAAATTTTCTGTTTCATTGTGGACATTTGGCAATGACTCTCATTTTGTGCTTTTGTTAAGGGGATGATCATAGTATTATGATATACTATCCAAGCTCAGCTGGTGGAGGTATGAAGGAATTATTTAGGAAGGTGTGCATCTCAATTATTGGCTTTTTGTTTTTAACATTTGTACTTAAAATGCTATTACTTTGATTTTATTTGTAGTATTTTCTTATATCTTTGACGCCTAGGTGATCCTTCTACAGAAAGATATATTTTATAGATTAAAATTATGTAAGAATCATCATTAGATTGGGTTTTGTTGGCTCTTGCTGCTTAAGAACACAACTTGTTTTTAGTTGGGCCAGACTTGAGTTTTTCTGCTCATGAAAATAGCTAAGGCAATCCTATCTGTTGGGCAGGTGTGAGTGGTTTTTTTGGATCCTGCTTTGCTTTTACCATTTTACTCTGACAATGCTTTGAAATACTGTCAGCTATATTGCGATTTAGTTATAGCATTTCAACATGCCTAGCAACTTTTTAATACTTTTTGTGATTGTTCCTCTGTATGTACTAATGAATTTCATATTATTATCCATGATTTCTTGTTTATGTAATCAATTTTGAATTGTAGGTTGGAAACCGGTCAAGTGAGTTCCATCCAGAGGTCAGAAGGGTGAGGCGTGAAGGCTCATATATATACGAGGAATTTATGCCAACAGGAGGAACAGATGTCAAGGTTGTATATAATATTCAGTGGATGGGTTTTTTATTACTATAGTTATTTCTGACAATTGGGGGACATTGCACGTGCCCTGAAAGTTTTTATCTTTTTCTAACTAGTTACTACATCTTTCCATGCTATTGATTTGAATATTGGACAAAACTAAGTAACACAGGTTTATTGAAATTAACATCTAGATAATTTATGTGAGGCCTGTAGTAATGGTCTATTGAGATGTTAAGGAAGAGACAGTGAGTTATCTAATGGTTTAGGGTATTCGAATTTGAGAAGCAAGGATTTGTTTATCCTACAAACATAGGTAAGAAAAATTATTGAAACATTAGAACTTTCAGATAAAAAACTTGGGTTTGAGCCTCTACCATGCTTGTGAAATTCTGAAAATATTACTTATTAAAAAAAATAAAAGGATTTGTTTATCCTGTCAAAAAAGGAGACAAAATGCCTTGCTAGTTGCTTATGACTTACTTTTGAATAAAAGAACTTAAAACTAATTTCATATTTTTTTTGGGAAATAAATAATAAAATGGAAATGCAAATTACAGTTATTATTATCAAAATCTTTTTAAGTTGACAGAATTAATATTAAATTCAGATGTTCCAACGACATTTTCAGTTGTGTTTCATTAGGGGTGCTGATGTTGATCACAATCAATTCAGACAAAAGGTAATATAGAACTAAGAAGAGCAATCCAAAAAACAGGGAAGAAGAGAATGATAGAACGTAAAAAATCTAACATGTGCATGTTGTGATGCCTGTTTTTCTTGTAAGGAGGTTTGGTACTGCATGCTTGATACTCTTTTCTGTGTGAAATAGCTATGTTGGACACATTATTTGTTGGATATTATTTGTTTTGTCTTCACATGTTCCAGGTGAGAAGACAGTGTCAATAATGTTACTGTACTCTTTCAAATATTGATTATTTCTTTCTGTTAATCAGGGATAATATCTATTCTTTGCCCACTACATATTTGGTTCTTGTTATGATTCTCTTGCTGAGTAAATTTTTTTGATATTCTGCTCACAATAAATGGTCTGGCTGAATTGTAACTTTTACTCTTTGTTGTTCTAGTATGTTATTTCTGCTCTTAGTGTTCATTTCATTAATCTTTCATGTTTGTCATGCACTCTAATCTATGTAATCATTTTAATTGTTCTACTTTGATTTTTGCAATTGATTGTTTTGAGTCCTTGTCAAATAATATAGGTATACACAGTTGGCACTGAATATGCTCATGCCGAGGCAAGGAAGTCTCCTGTTGTCGATGGTGTTGTTATGAGAAATCCTGATGGCAAGGAAGTAAGTATTGCACGCCACATAAATGGTTGATAAAATTAAACATCCTCTTCTCTTTTTTGTTTTTTCTTCATCTTTGCTTTCTATTTCTTATCTGTAAACCCAAAAATTGAAAGCTCTGCTCTTTAGCTTCTTGTCAGTTTTTCTTGTTTTCTGGGCACTCTCGATTGTGTGAGTTTGTACCTTGTCCACACTTAAGCATCAAGAAATTTTATGTTTTCAGTGTACTTAAATAAGTAATATTAGTGCACATACACGGTGACCACCAAGCATGAAAGGCACTGTGCAAACTAGTAATAGATGCTGTTCCTAGAAATGATGCAAAACCAGAAACCAAAGATTATAATTTAGTAAACATATTATGTTTTAGTGTGTTTAGGGACTTTCTATTGTAATAGATTTGGTTTTCCAGTTTGAAGTAGATTGATTTTTTCCTTTTGTCACTATAAATAGGCGGTGATCTATTTTCTTAGCAGAGCATATGCTGATTTTGAATCAAAAAAAAATACTGGTTCTTCGTGTCATAGGATGTCTGGCTTCTGTTGTCTCTATACCTTCCCTCGCATTCTCTGTGATATCTGTTCATTTTGCTTTCTATCACTCTCTTTTTTCTGTTTCTCTATCCTTTAATCTCGTTTGCCAACAGTATTTTTTTGGGTCCTGTGCCAATTAGTACTAGAACTTTCTTTTTCCTACAGGCAATTTTTGAACAGTATGGTATTTGAAAGTATTTTTGTTGTTTTTTCTTTTGGCAGGTGAGGTATCCTGTATTACTGACACCTAATGAGAAGCAAATGGCTCGAGAGGTTTGCATGGCATTTAGGCAAGCGGTATGTAAATATGTTAACAAGTGTACAATTATGTTTCTCCACATTCCTATGTGTTATTCTTGCATCATTGTCGTTGCCTCTGTCCTGAACACTATACTGGAGTCTGGTTCTATTTTCTTGCATGTGGTATGATTAACTAACAATGTTTCTCTTAAGTGATTGATGAGGATAGATATATTGATGAGCTTTTTTATTCATTTATCATTATTGTCAATTGCATTGGGTAGTACTTCTTTGGCTAATGAACTTAGCTAGAGCTCATTAAATTGTTTACTTTTGTAATGTCCTCTTTTTGATTTCCATTAGTCCTTACCATTTGAATGTTAGCTTCTCAAGCTATCGTCTGCAGCCATTCGTTTAGGATATGCTTTGCTATGCTGGTTTTGAGGTTGTGCCATTTTAACTTACTATGTTAACAATTTTTGTAAAATCCTCGAAGATTTTATTTTTGACTTGTAAACGCCTGAAACTTACTTTCAATGAGTCCAATGGGAATGTCTGTAATGCAAATTCAATAAAATTATTATGTGTTTTGTTCAGAGTAGTGGTGCATTTATTGTATAATTGCATTGTATGAATGCTTTCACATTTATACAATTTGTAATAAGGAATTTCATAGCTACATATGGAATAGTTATTCTTTAAACTGTTTATTTAAGTTCTTGTTGCATACAGGTTTGTGGGTTTGATCTCTTGCGTTGTGAGGGGCGCTCATATGTTTGTGATGTAAATGGGTGGAGCTTTGTTAAGAACTCTTACAAGTAATGCTTCATGAATTTATTATGTGTAATTACTTTTTGGTGGTATTTTTCTTTTTATTAACTCTGTTTGTTTTTAAGATAAGGTGGTGGAATTAAACCTTGTGTGTACATACACACACACACTTGACATACAACATTTATTTTCCAATTAATTCATTTAGATTTAATACTATTCACAAGAAACCATATTCTTGAGGTGCCTTGTTTGATGATGTAGGACAATAGCAGAAACTAACTGAAATAGTAAAGAGAAGGAAACAGAGTTGAAATTTGAAAAAAAAAAAAGAGAGAGAGAGAGAGAGAGAACCTTAAATATAATGTCAAAGAAGAAAAGAGAAGAATAATAGAAGACATATAGATGGATAAGAAGGAAAAGAACAGAAGAAGAGAGATTAGGGACAGATTGATCACAAAGATAGATGATGCAGATGGCAGGAAATAAAGTAGAGCAGAGAAGAATGAGAGGGAGAGAGAGAGAGAGAGAAGACAAAAGTGTAGAAAAAAGCAAGAGAAGCAGACCCTAAAGATTAGCAAAACTAGTGGAGTATTAAAATTTTCAAGGTGAAGGCTTGAGTTTGAGTTTTTGTCATGCTAATGAAACTTTGACTTACCCAGTGCAATAATTGTGGGTCTAGTCTCTGTGCCCTGGGTTTACTCGTTCAGCAAATACAAGTAGGGTCCCAATTAACAAAAAAAAAAAAAAAAGAAAGCAAGGGAAGGGAATTAGGGAAATTTCTAACTTCTTTATGAAAGATTTCTAATGTCTACCAATGAAACTGAATGATCATTATGATTACTTGTAAGGTAAAAATATGGCTTAGCTAATGTGAGTAATCCCTAATTCTCTGGTACAATCTTAAGAGACCTTACCAGCTAAGCTAATGTTTTTTACTCACATGCTCACAGTTTCTCATGTTTCTTTGATAAGCAAGTCAATAGGGTTTCTCTTTCCAAACACAGGTATTATGATGATGCTGCTTGTGTGTTAAGGAAGATGTTTTTAGATGCAAAAGCTCCTCATCTCTCTACAGCAATTCCACCTACATTACCATGGAAAATCAACAAACCGGTCCAGCCTTCTGAGGGACTAACTCGTCAGGGAAGTGGACTTGGCACATTTGGGCAGTCTGAGGAGCTACGTTGTGTGATTGTTGTTATGCGCCAGTATGTTATAGTATTTCCTTTTGTATACGTAATTTTGTATAAATCTTTCTCCCCTTCTTAGTTTTGTTTTATCTGGGCAGTGGTGATAGAACACCCAAGCAGAAGGTTAAGTTGAAAGTTACAGAGGAAAGATTGCTGAACTTGATGTTAAAGTACAATGGAGGGCGTCCTAGATCGGAGGTGAATATTTTTACTTTTATTGGAAGAATTAAATAAAAAGGGAAAAGAAATTCATTTATGCTTTTATCTATAAATTTAATGACTTCTAGCATTTCATGGGTATCTTTGTTGCAGACAAAACTTAAAAGTGCTGTCCAGTTACAAGATCTATTAGATGCCACACGAATGCTTGTACCTCGTTCAAGGTTTTACGTCATATCTAATTATTTACTCATTTAATGTCTAAAGACAGTTGATGCTAGCATGTTATATGTGATTTACCTAAGGCACCACCTTCTCAAAGAAAAATTTCTAGTGATGATTTAGATGTATAGCTAGAGATTTTTCAGAGAACCCAGCTGAGTAGAGAATTAAGCCACTCAAGCTTTGGTTTGCTTTAATCGAAATTGAAGTTAGCCCTATTCTTAGTTAACAGGGAGTTCAAATGAGTCCTGATATATGGTTTAGTTAAGCTCCACTTGTTGATTAATTTGGTGAATTATGATTAATAGATACATTTTTTTGGTTTTAACTTGAGAGACATGCTTTTATACCAATATATAATTTTACTATTTACTGTCATACTATAAATTAGATTCAAAAAATTTGCTGACTGAATTTTCTGAAACAGCAGTGGTGATTTAACAATGATGATTTGCATTATGTAGACCAGGTCGTGAAAGTGATAGTGAGGCAGAAGACATAGAGCATGCTGAAAAGCTTCGTCAAGTTAAAGCAGTGCTTGAAGAGGTTAGTTTCTCTTGGAGTTTTATATTTGACTGATTTCAAAATTAGTGCAGTAATGGTTAGTTTGCAGGTGCCGAAAGTGAATTCATTATACTTATTGCATGAGTTTTATTTCATATAATACTTCACTCATCTAAAAGATACCATTAATTTGTCCCAAACTGTGATTTGCTATGTGTCAGTTTGAAAATGTTTTGCCATGCAGGGTGGGCATTTTTCTGGCATTTATAGGAAAGTTCAACTAAAGCCTCTAAAATGGGTCAAAGTTGCAAAAAGTAATGGGGAAGGTGAGGAAGAACGGCCAGTGGAAGCTCTGATGGTTCTTAAATATGGAGGTGTTCTTACACATGCTGGCAGAAAACAGGTTTTGATTATTAGTGTCTCATGGACACATAAATTTGCATTTGCATATATTATGAAAAATTGATGGTGATACTGCTGAGAATTATAATCTTGCAAAACTTATTTTCTGGAAGACTCATTTAGTGTTTTTGACATTTCATTATAATTTTTTTAATATCTTTCTTTGATTCTCTTTTTTCATTCTACCATTTGTTGCAGGCTGAAGAACTGGGTAGATATTTCCGAAATAATATGTATCCAGGTCAGAATAATGGATCCTTTTTTAATTTTTAGTAAAATCATATTTATCTAGACATAATCATGCCCTAAGTTGACTTAGTTATTTCTGCCAAGCTATAATTGATGAATGAACCACTGTTTGGTGAGTTCTTATATAATATCTGGTATTGATGTCTTTCTCTGCTTTTCTTGATGAGGTGTTATACAATTTCAGGTGAAGGTACTGGTCTCCTACGCCTACATAGCACATATAGACATGATCTTAAAATTTACAGCTCTGATGAGGGCCGTGTACAGGTAGATAAGATAATATAATTAATCTTTGATGCCTTCATGTTAATGTATTAAATTGCTAAATATATATGGCCTTTGGTCTGACATCTTTTGTAAGTTGCATCATAAAGAAGGTATTTGTTGGCAGATGTCTGCAGCTGCATTTGCGAAAGGCCTCCTTGACCTTGAAGGACAGTTGACGCCAATCCTGGTACGGACACTACCTGTTTGATAGATTTTTTCTGCTGTGTGACATTTAATGTGTATGACTGAATTTTTCATCTTTTCAAGGTTTCCCTTGTCAGCAAGGACGCCTCCATGTTGGATGGGCTTGATAATGCTAGCACTGAGATGGATGAAGCCAAGGTCTATCTCCATGAATTGATTTACGCACTTTTTTCATATATCATATGTCAATACTCAAGAAAATGAAATTCTTGGTTTACTAAGTGCTCTGCATTTCTTCTTCTGTTTTGGGTTTAAGAATATGTACAAAAGAGTAAGGCATATTTTATGGTTCTGTTAGCCAAATACATGCATGCTATTATTTAGTGGTATATGTCTATGAATGTATGCATATGTTTAAACATTAATAATGGACCAATGCAACACACATTGTAGCAAAGTAGGTAAAACACCACATATCACTTGATAACTTTGAACTTGGGTTATAGGATACTATTGGCTTCTGAGTGACATGAACGTGTACTCTTGAGGTTTTTATTTTTAAGCATTTACTGAAGTTTTAGATTGCTGTTCTGATGATTGATCTTTTTAATTTTATTTAACTTTTTTTATAAATGCTTTGGTTTGTATCTTTCTAAAATTATGTCCTTCCCAGGCTAGGTTGAATGATATTATTATTAATGGGTCAAAGAAAAGTCATAGCAATGGATCATCTGAATTCCCTTGGATGGCCGACGGAGTTGGACTTCCCAATAATGCTTCTGAACTGTTACCCAAACTGGTAACTACATACTCTTAAAGTTCAATATTATACTGTTAATTGTTCATTCTTCCGACTATCAACTACACTGCCTCTGTTAGGTAAACAAATGCACTTTTTAAAGCATATTTGACTGACATGAGATGAGGTCAAAGGCATATATTGCTCTATTGTTTACATTTTTTTTTTTTTAACTATTGCTAAGTTCATTATTGCATTGTTTGGGCTGGCTTGCTTTATCAGTTGGTTTGACTTGATCTTTGATGGAGTCTTGATGTTTCAATTGCCTTAGTATGTTTCTTGAAAAATTAACATTTCAATGCTTCAATTGATTTTTTTAAACCATGTATGCCAGATATCTCCTTAGTGAGAGAAGAATATTTTTAATGTTGGTTGATGTAATCTATGTGAAAAGCAAAGAGTGGTTCCATTCAAAGAATAAGTTATCTGTAATAAATCGAGTGTCTGATTTTTACATCTGAGATTCTTGAACAATCTAGATGAAAGCATCCACGATGCGGGATCGCAGACTGAGTAATCAGATAATCTGATTCTCATTTTTCCATGCAGCATTTTATGTTTGGTATTGCCTTAAATAAGCAATTGCACAATTAAGTATAGATTTCCATTATCGACTTGCTCGCAGAAGTTGACCTACTTATGTGTGCCTGTTGACTAATTAGATTTGTAGTTAGATGCTTTGAAGAGTTACTGCTCTGGAGTCTTTTATGAATACTGCAGTGTGCTTTTAGCATTTATTTTTGGGTTGAGTAATTCGGTTAGAATATGCTAACATAATAGAAAGAAAAATCTTCCATAATTTTATTTGCTTGACTTCATGTTCTAAGTGGGAAAAATCAGTCCAAATTTATCATGCTCTTTTTTTTTTTTTGGGTCATAAATAGGTAAAACTGACAAAGAAGGTCACAGAACAAGTAAGACTACTTGCCAAGGATGAAGATGAGAATCTTACTGAGACAAGCGCATATGATGTTCTTCTTCCTTATGACCAAGCCAAGGCCCTTGGAAAGACAAATATTGATGTTGATCGTATTGCTGCTGGGTTACCTTGTGGTAGTGAGGGATTCCTTTTGATGTATGCTCGTTGGAGAAAACTTGAAAGGGACTTGTATAATGAACGGAAAGGGTCAGTTCTTATTTTTCTCACTGCAATTATGCCTTGATACGATTGCTTAAGTCTTCTGCTAGTTGCTTACGTTGTATTTTCCTTTCCCATAATGGTATGAATTGTGTTAGTTTATTTAAAGTCACTGGAAAATTGTCATTCTAGACACTTGTGTTGTTTTGGTCTTTAGTCTTATAGCTCTAAAGGGCCAGCTTTCTATGGGGCTGCAGACTGGCCCTTCTAATTGTGTTGGTGCTCTTTTATTAAATAGACTGACAATTTGTTTTCCCTGCAGCCGCTTTGACATAACACAAATTCCAGATGTTTATGACTCATGCAAGTAAGTCATCCTTTCTCATTTTATGACAATAAGTTAGCAGAATATATTTATAAGTTAGTTTCTGCTATAAAAGACTAACCTGACCATGATTTTTGACTGCATGTCAGTAGTATGAATGATCATTGTTCTTTAAAACTATTACTAATTCTATCCTAGCCCTTAGTCTTTGTGTCCTCTTACTTTTCTTTGATAGATATGATCTGTTGCACAATGCTCACCTTAACCTAGAAGGGTTGGATGAACTCTTCAAAGTTGCTCAGGTACAAACAGAATTAACTGTTAATGTAAATTAATATTTAGAGTGAGATTATCTGCATCTTTATCTCTCTTGCATCATCAGTTCTCTATTTTTTTGAAATGTTATTGCATAATACTTCCATTAAGGCAGGTATGTCGAACCCACAACCATAACTCTATGGGCTGCTTTCAAGCAAGTGTAATCTTTCCTGTGTTGCTTTTCATGACTCTGCATTTCAGGCCTGAAAATAATTTCTCTTTACTCTAGAGTGAGAAAACTATTTCTCTCAAAATATAAATTATAAGAAGCAAAACACCTCTTGTAAATTGCACATACCGGGACGGGGTGATTGTCAGAAGTCGTCTTAATATCTGGATATTGTAAATGTAGTTGCTAGCTGATGGTGTCATCCCAAATGAGTATGGAATTAACCCAAAGCAGAAACTGAAGATTGGTTCAAAGGTGAACTCTCAACTGGTCTGATCTCTTCCTCTTTACTTTTAGATTAGTAAGTTCTGCATATGACATACTTGTTTGGCTGCCTTCAAGATTCTTTTGTACTGAAATGGTTCTTGATTAAACTGACATATAATTTGATCACTGATTTTTACTTAGCATGGGATTCTTTAATGTACCAGCCAAGAATGTAAGAATAAAACTACGAGAGCAGAACACAATTGATCTTTTTCCTATAACAGAACTTGTTTGTTTGTTTTCTTTCAACTAGTTTATATCCATGCAGGTAATATCTGCAAGCAATTTAGGTGTATATTCACCAGCACTTTTACGGTAGTTTTATAAAGGATATGACAAAGGTGAAAATGGAGATTATGTAACTGATGTTCTAAGTTTTGATCAACCCCAGATTGCCTATTTGATATAATACTCTGGAGATTTTATTTATTGATGATCATTCAAAGATTTATATGATTTTAATCTTGGGTGAACACAAAGTCAAATCATTTTGGTTCTTCACTGTTCTAGAAACATATCAGGATCATGTGGTTGTCTTTTCATAAATAGACTAGAATATCTATGAATTCTATAAAGCTCTTAGAAAATATAGACCAAATTAAAAACTAAAACCATAACAGAATTCATTCATTGATAGTTAAGGAAGACTTGGCACCCCTGGCTACTTATGTGTGTCCTTTGTGTTTTTAGGTTTTGATTCCCTTTCATGCTTTCCTTATTGTAGTGTTATAATCTTTGACTCTGCTTATTTTACCTCTTCATATGCCAGTAGACAGTAGACCCGATTCATATTCTTGCATAACTGAAGAGTGAAGATTATGAATTCTTATTCTGTTGTAATTCAGATTGCTCGTCGTTTGTTGGGCAAAATTTTGATTGATCTGAGGAATACTCGTGAAGAAGCAATTGGTGTAGCTGAATTAAAGAGTAATCAGGAGCAAGGTGTGACAATTTCTAAGACTGAAAAGGAAGATACTGATTATCATTTAAAGCATTGTACCAAAACTGATGATGGGAGAAGATCTAGTACCACTAGTGAAAAGTCAATGGATCAAGATGATGATGAGGATAAGGAGATCAAATACCGATTGGATCCAAAGTAAATAATTGAACCTCTCAAATTATTTTTCATTCCCTAGTGTATGATTTACCATCTTACAGTTTCCTTTCTGTTTGTCAGGTACGCTAATGTCAAAACACCTGAACGCCATGTTCGGACACGTCTTTACTTTACATCAGTGAGTATAACATGCAGAATACATATATATAAACCTTTCAAATATGCAGAGAAGATTAGTTTCTCCTTCTCAGTTATTCCATATTGACATTTTCATGAAGTTTAATTGGCCTAAATTTTGAATGGCAGGAATCACATATCCATTCCCTCATGAATGTTCTTCGCTACTGTAACCTGGATGAATCTCTTCAAGGAGAGGAAAGTCTTGTGTGTCATAGTGCTTTGGAGCGTTTGTGTAAAACTAAGGAGCTTGACTACATGAGCTATATTGTGCTCAGGCTGTTTGAAAATACAGCAGTAAGTATCTCTTATCGGAGCTTTCTGTGGTAGGTATTTCTAGTTTATCCGGTAGCAGGCCCTTTGAATATTACATGTCAATTGTTAAAACTGTTGTCATGGAGCCAGCTTAGACTGCTTACTCAGACTGTTGAACTGAGGCCATTTTGTTCTGACTAGTCTTGAGTAAATACTGTGAATTATGACTATCTAGATTTTTACCGACTTTTCGAAAAAATAGTAATAGTTATTATGATAATAGTTCTATGTTGAAAAACTAGAAATTTGTGAAACTATTTTTCTTAAGCTGTTGTGTTTCTGAAATTGAATTGCAGGTACCATTAGAAGACCCTAAAAGGTTCCGCATCGAGTTGACCTTCAGCCGTGGGGCTGATTTATCCCCTTTGGAGGTAATGCATCTTTAATTATAGAAGAGAGAAATTCAAGTAATTTTTTTTTTCAGAAACCAATGATTAACAACACTATACAAAGTTATCCAATTCCTTTTAATCCTAAATTTATATCAAACTTTTTATGGTGAAAAAATACTTATGGAATTGCTTAACCAAGCGGATCTGACTTGTATAACAACAAGCTTGCCACCATTTTTGTTTCACTTCGCAGACAAACGACATTGAAGCTGCTTCATTACATCAGGAGCACACATTACCAATTATGGGTCCAGAGAGGCTGCAAGAAGTGGGGTCATATCTTACATTAGAAAAAATAGAAAAAATGTTTCGCCCATTTGCCATGCCACCAGAGGACTTCCCTCCACCATCAGCCCCTGTAGGATTCTCAGGCTATTTCTCTAAAAGTGCTGCAGTTCTCGAGCGACTGGTTAATCTATGGCCTTTCAATAAGAATGCTAATGCCAACGGAAAGTAACCGTACACCCATAGTCTCATTTTCTACTGAATTGTTTCACATGCTGCATCCTAATACGTTTAGTATTTGAATTGGTAAATCAGCCAAAGTGGGCTTCGAGTTCTCTTTGGGAAAATTTTGAATGAAACTAACCCTCTTCCACCGATTATTGTAATCTAATCTCTAATCTTAGCTTAGTGTTTATAATAGTCTTATTATCTAATTAATCCACCAATTAATTAGACAACTGAATGAGGCCTCTGACTAGAGGAAATTTCAATATGGGTACAAGTATTATTCATCAAATGGGTATTTTTCACACTTCATCACCATCATTGCATTGCTTGCTCATCTTTATTATGTGAAGAGGGTAAATATTGGGTACTTGAATTTTGTTGTTTACCCTATTTTTGTGTTAAAGGCATCGACATTAAGTTTGTTTCTTGTTTTGATTTGCCCATCTTTCATTTATGACATTAGGATTTTAGTGTCATTCGATTGCTGGTAGAGATGTGTGTGAATGTCACACGTTGGTTGACCCACCCTTACTCTTAGCCCTCAATACAAGAGTATTTGATAAATATATAAGTTATACAATTTAAAATATAATTTTTTAAATTGAATTTGATCACAAACTTAAGTTCGAACTTTTATTCTTGGTGAGTTCAAACTCAAGTTTGTTTTGATACAATCAAACTGGGTTTGAGTCAAACTATGTTTCGTTGGTAGTAAATGCATCCATTTTATAGAAAACTCTTATTAGGGTTTTAGATTTTGGGGAATTTCAGCAACTAATACAAATACAAAGTTCCATTAATAAATTATAAATTCCTAAATAAATTGTAATATTTTGTTAAATTCCCTTTATGCCTAGTAAATTAATAGTATTAGAAGTTTGGCCGTATTTTTTTAACTTGAGGGGTGCTATTTAGTTTACCTAAATTGCAGGGGAGACAGCAAGATTTTACCCTTTGTTAATAGAACTAAGCTTCTGTAACATTCTCTTCCTTTTTGTCGGCCAATTTTTAGATCTTCGCAATTGGCATCCAAAGATGTACAAATATATGCCTACAGTCAACAATCTTTAATTGCTCTTTGAAATCTTCTTTTTCAATCTTTATTTTATTTATTCTATGAGACAGCCATATCTACCAAGATTGATTCTTTTGACGGGGATATAGATCATCAAATCTACCATTCTATTTATCCTTATAATTACAATAATTATTTTATTAATAATACAATATATTACTACGAATGAGTTCAAATTTGAGATAAATATTGTAGATTCAAGTAAACTTTTATTTGGATTTGATTTGATTATATTCTCTATTGTAAAATATTACGAACATGCCAACTTTGTCTAAACAGAGATGAGCAATCTTTGGAGCATTTGTTCCTTGAAATGACGTGTAGAAAGAAACCATTATTTCAATCCAAAATTTTCTACCTCCAACAACTTGGAATAGGAACAAAGTATTATTGCAACAGGTTAAATTTCACTCAACAAAACATAAAAGAGTTGGAATATTCTACATAATAATTGATTAAATAATACGTGTTTAAAGTAGACCATGTTTGAATAATGGGTCTGATTACTACATCAAACATTACATCTTAGCCCCTTGAATCATAGATTAGGGGTTAACTAGACATTTGAATTATAGTATAAAGTGATCCAAATTAGTTGGTAAAAAAATTAAAAAATTGAAAAAGAAATAAAGAGGGGCAAAATAGACCTTTCAGTTTTTCTTGGACATGATAAAGAAAATCCATAAGATAAGCTTGTTTGTTTGTTTGTTTCTAAAAATTTGTTTATTTTATTTTTATCACTTTGACTCAAATCCAACACGTGTTCCCCACCATCAAAGAAAATACAAAAGTTATTGGCTTGAGAAGAATCAATTTCAATGGTCCATGAGAAGAATCCAATTCAATATTATATAAAGTGACAACAACAATCCAGCAGGTCCCCACTGGCTTCTACGACTTTTTTGTGCCACGTTTTACAGCGACTGGACTTCTACTCACCTCATAATAATTAGGCTATAAGAAGAGACGGGTACCAAATAGGTGGAACCCAAATATCTCCTTATTTAAGTTTAATTAAAATAAAAAATAATTTAATTTAAAATTTTATTTGATTAAAAAAATATTTAATTTGATTTTTTTTTAAGTCTATCTTAGAAGATTCGGACAAGATACTATCTCTTACAGAAACCATAAATAATAAACATTATCTATTGTTGTCATGGCTTTCACACTCTATACAACGTTAGATACGATTTACCATTATATTGGCTAGTAATCACGGTTAAAATGCAATGTAATTACTCTAGTACTAATATCAAAGTCACATACTTGACACTTCACAAAAGAGTTATAATTCTAACCTATGCGAGAATTTTACAGGTAGATTTTGATGTAATTAAGAACAGTAATACATGTTGAAAGTTGAAACGAATTCGATAAAAGAAGGTGAAGAATTGGAATAAAAATAGAATAATAATAAGCCGCAGTAGAGCGAAAGACTGTGTGTACCTGCAAAGTACATGATCTAAGTTTGAGTGACAAATGTGCCCTTGAAAAGCTGCCACCTTAAGTTCTAGAGAGAGAGACGCCAGCCCACCAACTCGTAACTCTCTGGTTATCTCTTTGCAATTTTCTCCCAATTCTATGTAGAGGTGAAACAGAAACAGAGTACTTTGTTGTTTTTGTTTTGTTATGGTTTTTTTGTGATTGAAAGAGGTTGGATATAAAGGAGAAGTGAAGGTTTTCAGGTGGTTGAGGGAGATGGATAACAAAGGTGAAGCATTGGAGGCTGTGTTGAAGGAGGCTGTTGATTTGGTACTGAAACTAAGAATACTCTGTTTTCTAATTTTTCTTTTTTGTGTTCTTGCTTTCTGGGATTTTTGTTTTCTGATGAAAAGGGAGTTTTGAGTGCAGGAAAACGTGCCAATTGAAGAGGTTTTTGAGACTTTGAGCTGTAACAGACAGGGTCTTTCAACAGAGGCTGCTGAGCAAAGGCTTACCATATGTGGTTACAATAAGCTTGAAGAGAAAGAGGTTAATCATTTTTCAATTGGATTTTTTTTTTTTGTTTCAAGAGTTAGTTGTGGAGAGTTCTTTGTCTAATAAAAAAATGGAAACTTAAAAATGAAATGATTTTGTTCTCTATTTTTTCTGGAAATTTACTGAGTTTGTTTGTTTTTACAGGAGAGTAAATTTTTGAAATTTTTGGGGTTTATGTGGAACCCTCTCTCATGGGTCATGGAAGCTGCTGCTATTATGGCCATTGCACTAGCCAATGGAGGAGTAAGTCCTCTATGCCTGATTCTTTTCTCTGTTGGTAGCCAGAAATATTAAAAGAGAAAAAATAACAGTAAAAAAAAAAAAAATTGGAACTTCAATAAACTATTATATATTTCTGTGACCTTGTTTCTTTAACTTTGATGAAAACAATAGGAAGCAAAAAGTTTACTTAATTTTTCCCTTTATTTCTTATAAAAGATTGTGTTATTCTCAAATAATCTCACTGTTGGAAACTTGGTCCTTCAGAATAAGCCCCCAGACTGGCAAGATTTTGTTGGGATTATAACCCTGCTACTTATCAATTCAACCATAAGTTTCATAGAGGAGAACAATGCGGGTAATGCTGCTGCGGCTCTCATGGCTCGTCTTG
Organism: Mangifera indica; assembly: GCF_011075055.1. Lineage (NCBI taxonomy): Eukaryota > Viridiplantae > Streptophyta > Magnoliopsida > Sapindales > Anacardiaceae > Mangifera > Mangifera indica. The sequence continues at coordinate 14,187,556 of NC_058151.1, read as the reverse complement.
CTCCTAAAGCTAAGGTATAATGTTTTGAGTAACTTGTTCAGTTTTATGATGTACATCTGAGTTGTTTGTTAATAAAGGCCAAATTTATCGTTGTATGGTTTCGTAATTTCATGTTTCTCTTGATTGGAAAATTTTTAGGTTCTTCGAGATGGGAAATGGGTTGAGGAGGATGCAGCCGTTCTTGTTCCTGGTGATATAATCAGTGTTAAGCTTGGGGACATTATTCCTGCAGATGCGCGTCTCCTGGAAGGTGATCCGTTGAAAATTGATCAGGTGCTTGTGCAACTCTTTTGCCATTTTGTTGGCAGAATTCTGATTGATTTGGGTAACTTGAGGCGTAATGTTTACATTTTTCTATTTGAACTTTGCAGTCTGCTCTTACAGGCGAGTCTCTTCCTGTGACAAAAGGTCCTGGTGACAGTGTATATTCTGGTTCTACGTGCAAACAGGGTGAGATTGAAGCCGTGGTTATTGCCACAGGTGTTCATACTTTTTTTGGAAAGGCTGCACACCTTGTTGATTCAACTAATCAAGTGGGTCACTTTCAAAAGGTAAGAGACACACAAATTATGAAGGAAAGAAAATTTTGAAATTTATTGTTCTTTCTGACTTCAATAATTCATGACATTTTTTATGTGTGGTTCATGCTTCAATATTGCTCTCTTTTATTTTATTGTACTGATATTTTTACTGATTGCTGTATTAAATCATACCTCTTTTCTTGATTTTCTTTCTGCCTCTTAGATTTTCCTTTTTTATATATATTAGTATCCACATAATGATTTTTGTTATTGTTTAACAGGTCTTGACTGCTATTGGGAATTTCTGTATCTGTTCCATTGCGGTGGGGATGATCATAGAGATCATTGTCATGTACCCAATTCAGCACAGGCAATACCGACCTGGAATCGACAATTTACTTGTACTTCTTATTGGAGGAATTCCTATTGCTATGCCCACAGTTCTTTCTGTGACAATGGCAATCGGTTCCCACCGCTTGTCTCAGCAGGTTGGTTTTTTTAGCTATTGCAATGGTTTTACTTTAATTTCTCAAGGTTGATGGCTGCCCATAATTTTAGTTAGTTCTTTGCCTAATTGCTGCAGGGAGCTATCACAAAAAGAATGACAGCAATAGAAGAAATGGCAGGCATGGACGTACTTTGCAGTGACAAAACTGGAACTCTAACTTTGAACAAATTAACAGTTGACAAGAATCTTATTGAGGTTTGCGAGAGGTCTTAGCAACAATTTTTGGTCCACTTTTTGACTTTCTCAATTGTAATTCTTTTTCCCAAACATATTAGCCTGGATTCTTTTCGTAGGTCTTTGTAAAAGGAGTAGACACAGACACTGTTGTTCTGATGGCAGCTCGAGCCTCCCGATTGGAAAACCAGGATGCAATAGACACTGCTATTGTGGGAATGTTGGCTGATCCAAAAGAGGTATATGTACAAATGGTTAAGTTCTGTTTTATACCGGCTAACTAGGAAAGCTCAATGTTGAGGTTGCTCTCTATTATTGGCAAAGCCAACAGTGATACTCAAAGAGGTTTCTCTTTGATATCTCCTATAAGCATTCTTTAATATATTATGATAATTCTTTGACACTGGTTCCCTTTTTTTGACAATAAAAAAGGCACGAGCAAATATTCAAGAAGTTCACTTCCTTCCCTTCAATCCTACCGATAAGCGAACTGCTTTGACATATACTGACAGTGAAGGTAAAATGCATCGGGTCAGCAAAGGTGCACCAGAACAGGTATGACCATTAGCAACAAATTGTTTATTTAATGTTTCGGCAATGCCATTTAAAGTAATTTATGCTTGTCATCTGTTCTTCAGATATTGAATCTTGCACACAACAGATCAGAGATTGAACGAAGAGTTCATGCTGTGATTGATAAATTTGCAGAACGTGGACTACGATCTCTTGCAGTGGCATATCAGGTATATTTTTCTCCAAATGTTATTATCTATAGGCTCCATTTTTGAAGTACTTCAGTCATACATTTAATTTATTGCGGTTCATATGTTAAAAGCCTACATTTATCAATTGCTTTTCAGGAAGTTCTAGACAGAAGGAAAGAGAGTCCAGGAGGCCCTTGGCAGTTTGTAGGTCTCATGCCTCTATTTGATCCACCTAGACATGATAGTGCAGAAACAATTCGGAGGGCATTGAATCTTGGGGTGAATGTGAAAATGATCACAGGTGCTTCTCCCTTCCATTGTATTTGTTCTCTTTATTTCGAAATACTTGGTCAATCTGAAGCATTTTGCTTAGTTTCTAAACCTCTTATGTTGAGAGTCATCTTTCGTTTATTGCAACTTATGGTTTGTAAGTACTCCCGTGGCAATTTCTCTATCAAGGAAGTTGTATTAGTTTGACTTTTTCTTCATCATGTTGATTAACGTTCCACTTGCTTGATCTCTCCCTCTTTACAGGTGACCAACTTGCAATAGCAAAAGAAACAGGACGTCGATTGGGCATGGGAACCAACATGTATCCTTCATCGGCCTTATTAGGACAGAACAAAGATGAGTCAATCATTGCTTTACCTGTTGATGAGCTCATAGAGAAAGCTGATGGTTTTGCTGGTGTTTTTCCGGGTATTTCATCAATTCTTTATCATTTTCTTCAATTTTTATTTTGAAACTGTAGTGGATTGCCTAAGTTTAGATCAAGAGCCATGGCTCTCCTTTCATCTGCTGGTGGCAAGAAATTGGTTCCTTTTATTTATAAATGTCAATTAAAAATTGCTGGATCACAAGGGTATTGTTCAGTAGCTATAGCTGTGATTGATTCTTGGTTAAAAAGATTAGTTGTATTTCTTTATTTAACTCATAGTCTGTTTCTTCTGTTTTCCTTGCTTATGACATTGGTCTTGCTTTATTTGCAGAACACAAATATGAGATTGTTAAACGCTTGCAAGCTAGGAAACATATATGCGGAATGACTGGCGATGGAGTCAATGATGCTCCTGCTCTTAAGAAAGCAGACATTGGCATAGCTGTTGCTGATGCAACTGATGCTGCTCGTAGTGCTTCTGACATTGTCCTGACTGAACCTGGTCTTAGTGTTATCATTAGTGCTGTTTTAACTAGTCGGGCAATTTTCCAGAGGATGAAAAATTACACAGTGAGTGTTGGTTGTGGTCCTTGGGAAGATTTTGTGTGGCCATCCTGACTAATCTTGTACCTTATTGTTTTCTTTCATGTTGCAGATATATGCAGTCTCCATTACTATTCGTATTGTGGTAAGTTGTTTGGTTTTCTAACTTTCCAGTAGTAATTATAGCCCAACTTATGTGAATATGCTGGGGTGCTTCTTAAAATAGCTTGTGCCTTTGGTTTGTCATACCAACTTTTCCTTTTGGTTACAGCTTGGTTTCATGCTACTAGCTCTCATATGGCAGTTTGACTTTCCACCCTTCATGGTGCTGATAATTGCTATTCTTAATGATGGTTCGTCTTCTCCTTTTTCTTTCGTTCTTTCTTTTTTCATTTTTTCTTGTGGGGTTCAGCATATGCAGATTTATTTAGTTTTGTGGTTAGCATGCATGATTTCGCAGAGTTTATTTCTGTCATTTTATCAATCACATCAGAAATTTGCTTCTCAACTTTTTCTAATCAAATCTTTCCTTTCATTTTTCTTGAAACCTCAAATAGACTATCTTGTGCCATTTCCATTAATAGGAATAATTATTATCTAATTTGGGGAACGGGGCTGGATTTGGCTGGTTTTGCTTTTGTTGCTCATATGGTTTATTGTGAGCCAGGTACCATTATGACAATATCGAAGGATAGGGTGAAACCATCCCCTCAGCCAGATAGCTGGAAGTTGGCCGAAATTTTTACCACCGGCATCATTTTTGGTGGTTACTTAGCAATGATGACAGTAATTTTCTTTTGGGCAGCATACAAGACAAATTTCTTTCCTGTAAGGCAATTTATGTTTATGTTACCTTGTTACTAAATTTGTGCTCGTCGTGACATTCATGCCTGATACTGCACTTGATAGCTTTTAAATTTTAATTGGCCTCAATTTGGTTAACTTCAGTTTTATATTTCCAAATACACTTCTTGCTTCTGAGTAAACTTGTTGACATTTTCTATTTAATTGCTTGCACTAAAACTTTATTATGCGATTTTCAGCAAACATTTGGAGTGTCAAGCCTGCAGAAGAAGGATGTCGATGACCTGGTTAACTTCAGTTTTATATTTCCAAATGCACTTCTTGCTTCTGAGTAAACTTGTTGACATTTTCTATTTAATTGCTTGCACTAAAACTTTATTATGCGATTTTCAGCAAACATTTGGAGTGTCAAGCCTGCAGAAGGAGGAAGTTGATGACCGGAGAAAGCTTGCCTCTGCTGTCTACCTGCAAGTGAGCATAATCAGTCAGGCCCTCATTTTTGTGACACGGGCTAGGAGCTGGTCTTATGTTGAGCGTCCCGGCCTGTTACTTCTTTTTGCTTTTGTTGTCGCTCAGCTGGTAAATGAATGCCATTCTTTGACGGCGCTTCTAAGCATGTTCTGTCCGTGTGTTGTCATCTTATCGTATTTATTGTATGCAGATTGCTACGGTGATTGCCGTTTATGCAAACTGGAGCTTTGCTGCAATTGAAGGAATTGGATGGGGTTGGGCTGGTGTGATCTGGCTTTATAGCCTCATCACTTACATCCCACTAGATTTCTTAAAGTTCTTAATCAGATACGCCCTGAGCGGAAAGGCCTGGGATCTGGTCTTCGAGCAAAGGGTATGTGTGGCTTTAATTCAACAACTTAATTTGAGTTGTGATCGGCCTTTCTCACTTTCTGAGCTAAAATTTGCTCTTTCACAGATTGCATTCACGAAAAAGAAGGATTTCGGAAAAGAAGAACGTGAGCTTAAATGGGCGCATGCACAGAGGACCCTCCACGGATTGCATACACCTGACACCAGGATGTTCAATGATCGCAGCAGTTTCACAGAACTTAACCAGATGGCAGAAGAGGCAAAACGACGAGCTGAGATTGCAAGGTAACACATAATACCATTTGATCTTCTAACTCTTTTCGACCCTTCTACATTTTGATTATAAAGGTTCACAAACAAACCATTTGCCATTGCAATCGCTGCAATTTATCGACTACTATACAAATGAAGGTGTGGCCTAATGTGTTTCTGATTCTGGATTCTTGCAGACTGAGGGAACTGAGTACACTGAAGGGGCATGTGGAGTCAGTGGCTAGGCTAAAGGGCCTTGACATAGACACAATTCAGCAGTCCTACACTGTCTAAAAGAAGGTCATGAGAGAATGATAAAATTACAAACAAATTACATATGCATATATATGTGTGTATATGTACGTGTATGTGTATATACGTATATATATTTATATTTTATCGTTTGTATGACCTTTAGAGTTCTCATATTTATTATTAAAAGTGTTTTATTTTATGATGCATCTGTAATTTATCACTCATTTTAACACAGCACGATTCTTTTAGATTCCCAAGCTCTTGAGGTAAGAGACCTCCAAGTTTGTTAGAAGAAAGGTCTAAGTATTTCAAGTGTGTTTGATTACTTTGGTCTAACTGGATTATTAAATGTCAGATCCCACAAGATTGCTTAATCTTCCAGTATCTTAAGGGATAACATCTTTAATTTCGTTAAACAGAAAAAGGTCAATGTATTTCATTTCGAAACTCCACCCAGCGGTGTTGAGAAGAGTTTGTTTTTCTATTTGTGTTGATGATAATTTAGATGCTGCATCATAACATGTGAAAACGATAGCCCATATGAGCATCACTCTATAATTTAAAGTTGTGAAATCCATGTTGAAAATTTTTTGCTTGATGCTTAAGTCGTCACCCTTCGATCATAAATGCTAGCTCTTCTTGTCTTGAGAAGACTTGGTCCTTGAAAAGTTGTCAACATCTTAGGGCTTGATAGAGTTTTAGGCCTTGGAAATTTATGAAAAATTTCCACATAATTGGTCACATCTTCAGACAGGTTTATTGACAACGTAGCTAGCTGGAGGTCTTTCTGCGTTAACTTTGGTTAAGTTGGAAGGTGTTTCCGCACAAACTTTGACCAGCTAAAACGTTCTTCCAGGGCAAGCTTCAAGGCATAGCAGCCTCTGTCATTAGAATTCCAATGTTGACACAAGCACAGAGTGAGTCAAGGTCTTCTGGGCTCTATACATAATTCCACACTAAGATGTCCCAAATCGTATGGAAAATTATGAAATAATGTTCTAAGAAGAAACAACGAAAACACATCAAATTTTCCGAAAAGACAAAGGAAAACTGGGGAGATAGAAATCCAAAATATTTAATTTTACACAAGACTAAATTTAGTGTCCATCGTATATTAAGTCAATACTATGGGAATACATGTATAGATAAAGAGAGAAAACTGAAGTCTTTGGTTTAATTTTTGGTTAAGACTGAAAGCTCTTCCACAAGAACAATAGACCAAACTAAACAACAGACCAAACTAAACAATCTTCCAGGGTAAGTAAACTAATTAATTTTCTGCAACACTATTAATTGTGTAACACCCCAGGTCCAATAGCCCGGCCCACTGTTAAGATAGACAAAGTACACACAGACCCAGCATCTCTCCCGTGCTTTGTCGATGTGGGATTCGCCTAGGGGTATCACATACACCCCCCCTTACGAGACTCAGCGTCCTCGCTGAGATTTGCCCCACCATCGTTCAAGAGGACACGCGGAGTTGCTCTGATACCATTTGTAACACCCCAGGTCCAATAGCCCTGCCCACTGTTAAGATATTGTCCACTTTGGACACACAGTCCATCATGAGTTTGCTTCTGGGCTTTGCAACCTAAAACGCGTCTTAACAGGTAAGGAGCTCACAGACTATTTAACCAATTCAATTCTCCCACCACTAACCAATGTGGGATCCATAGACAGAGTACACACAGACCTAGCATCTCTCCCGTGCTTTGTCGATGTGGGATTCGCCTAGGGGTATCACAAATTGGCAAGGATTTTCCACAAACATAATTTGGAGGTGATTAGTAGAATGAATTTCAAAGGTCTAACACATGCTCATAATATTTTCAAGAACTAAGATTGATAGGGAGACCATTGGAGTCAAGGTCCTGGACTACCAATCAGCTGATATTTATTCATTAATCAGCTGAATTCATAGAAAAACTTTTGGTCACTAGTTGAACATTCAAAAACTGCGAACTAAATACAGGACCTTTTAAATGTAAATTTTAGAGCAGAACTTGGAAAGTTGCTTAGAAAAGATGATAGTACATTCAGAGAAGCAACCTTTAAAAAGAGGCCAAATCAATGAACTTGGTACAAGGTTATTACGACAAAACATTGAAATGCATCCATGCCTAACCTTCACATTCATCAACTGCATCCATTTTTTGGTTTCTTATCTCCGAGATGGAAATCTCATGAAACGGTTTTTCCAATGGTGTCTTGCGGCCAATAAATTCATGAGACACCTGGTACATTGAAGGTCGTGACTTTGGTTTGGAACACAAGCAAGCAAATGCTATTCTTGAAATAAGAGCAATATCCTGCAGAACCATTTTGTTCGAAGGATGTGGAAGGCGTGGGTCTAATACATCAATAAGCATCATATTTTGATTACAAGATGATGATAATGATGAAAGTAGTTCTCCTGGATGACGACCCATCAATGTTTCAAGTGCCACAACTCCAAAACTATAAACATCACATTTCTCAGTTACAACTGTGGTGTTGACAAGTTCTACACAAAAAATTAAAAAGCCTTTAGAAAATATAACAAAGATATATTCATCTATTTTACTGAGCAATTAATGGCATCAAAATATATTAGAAGTATATAGATTCCAATTTTCTAATATGCATCGACAATAAGAGTAATAGATAAATTTGTAGAGAGTAATTGAGTACTTCACCTGGGGCTATATATCCATAAGTTTCTACTGCGATGGTTCTATTAGAGGAGTCAGGATGTAGAAGTCTAGCCAACCCAAAGTCAGCAACAAATGCTTCCAATTCTGAGTTCAGTAGGATGTTGTTGCTTGATATGTCACGGTGAACAATTGATGGTACACAATCATGATCTAAGTAAGATAGAGCATGTGCAATATTCCTCACAATGTTCACCCTCTTACTCCAATCCAACTCAATAGCGTTATCATTGTTACGTAGAATGCAAAACAAGCTTCCCCCCTCCATATACTCATAAATCAAAAACATACATCTTTTGTGTAAACAAAATCCATAAAGCTTGAGCTTCATTTTGGAAACAATTAAGGAAAGTCAACTCTTCTGATTCCGAACTGTGAAGTTTTTTCAAAGCAACTGCTTTGTTATTTGGTAATTGCGCCTTGTAAACACTACCATAAGCCCCAGTTCCAATGTAATATTTAATGTCAAAATCCTCTGTAGCTTCAATCATGTCTTCAAATGCTATTATGCCATCATAATTCCAAATTGAAAGCACATCTCCATTCTTTCGTTCTCCTGTTCTGAGTACAACATTTTTATTCTTACATTTGACAAGAAACAAGAATCCAATAATTGAGATGATCAGAACTGTCGTGACGGGAAGAAAAATTGTAAGATGATGAAAAACCTTCTTTTTGGGATTAGAAGGTGTAGAACAAGAAGGAAATCCGAGAAACACCTCGCCACAAAGACCTTTGTTACCGATGAATACTTCTTGTCCATATCGGTGTTGCAATTTAATTGGAATTTCACCTTCTAAATTATTGTATGACAAGTCTATGCGTGACACCTTGGCAAGATTTATAGGAATGGTTCCAGAAAGGTCATTGTGCGAAAGATCGAAGAAATCCATTCTTGGAATTTTTCCAGGTTGAGGAGGTATTCTTCCATTGAGTGAGTTATTCGACAAATCAAGAATATTTAGACTTTTAAGGTTGTCAATATTAGATGGAATGCTTCCATCTAGTTTGTTTGAGGAACGGTCCACATATTGAAGAAGAGTTAAGCTGGTAATTTCATGGGGAATTGGGCCGCTAAGTAGATTGTGATCAAGATACAACTCAAATAGGTTGGTTAAAAGACCTAGAGTTGAAGGAATAGGTCCAATTAGGTTATTGTAACTCATTTTTAACACAGTGAGATTCTTGAGATTCCCAAGTTCTTGAGGTATCCTGCTTGTAAAATGATTGTTGTGTAGATAAAGATGTTTGAGCTTTGAAAAAGCACCAATTTGCGACGGAATGCCTCCAAAGAGTTGGTTTGATGACATATCTAGCTCGATTAGGTTGGTTAAAAGACTCAGAGTTGAAGGAATAGGCCCATCAAGGTTATTATTGCTCATTTTTAACATAGTGAGATTTAGATTCCCAAGCTCTGGAGGTAAGAGACCTTCAAGTTTGTTAGAAGAAATATCCAGGTATTCCAAGTGTGTAGAGTTACTTAGATTTGAAGGGATTGATCCAGTAAGCTTGTTAAAGGACAAATCTAATTCCACAAGATTACTCAGTCTTCCTATATCTGGAGGGATAACACCTTTCATTTCATTAAACAGAAAAAGAAGTCAATGTATTGCATTCCTTATCTAAAAGGATAACAAGAACAATGGATTAGCAGCTTACCTGTAAAATTGTTGTTGTGCAGATAAAGACATTTTAGCTTTGAAAGAGCGCCAATTTGTGATGGAATGCTTCCATTGAAGTTATTGTTTGCAAGATTAAGACTTTCAAGGTTTGGGAAGCAAGAAAAGTTAAATTGGTCAAGCTCCTTTCCTATGTATGAATCGTAGAGATTTATGTCGTAGAGGCCTATGTCAGTGATGCTTCCTGCTGAATTGCAAGTGATACCATGCCAGTGGCAATGATCTGAAGTATTGATTTCAAAACTCCACCAACCGGTGTTGAGAAGAGCTTGTTTTTCTAATTGTGTTTCAGATGCTGCAATATAGCATGTGAAAATGGTAGCCCATATGAACATTACTCTACTGGTGAAGGATGGGAACACCATGTTTAAAATTTGTTGCTTGATACTCTTTACCTACCCTGAAGAAAGGTTATTTATAATAAGTTTGAAGCAAACCAAACATCCATTTAAGGGGTTAGAATTTAATTATATGACTCGAGAAGACTTGGACATGATTGTCAACATCTTAGGGTATTGAAATTCCAGTAGTGCCAACTCTTCTTGACTGAAGGCTACACGTCTCCTCAAGATGACAACGTAACTTCTTTGACCAACTGAAGCTTCGCGGTATAGCAACCTTTAATTTGTCATTAGAACTACCGTGTTGACTAAACCTGGAAAATTGTTAGGTGGTGTATTCTATTTATATGAGGAACAGGATGTAAAGACAGAAGAGAATGACCAAAGCTATAGAGATGTAGAAGAGAATTTAATTTTATTGATTTTCCATAATGACATAAAAAAGATACATGAACAGGGCAATAGAGATCTTCCACGAGTACAGTGAATTTTACCAAATAAAATATTTTTCCACGCGATGGAGTCCAATAAACAGACACAAGAAAAGAACTAGAAGATATTATGAATCCTCCAGGGAGGATCTCAAGTTTCAGAGTTTACCTTGCTAAAATCTTTGTTCGCATGATTTTTAGAAGTTTCTAACCCAAACAATCCAGGTGAAGTTGGAGACAGATCACCATTCTTTTCATCAATAAATCTTCAGATGCAGAACTGAAACAATCAAAGATTTTTAATTCTGCATCAAACCAAATAAAGTGCAAGAACTAAATAAATCTAACTATAAATCTTTGAGGATCAAATTGAATCAAGGAATTTTTATTGAAAGGGAAAAAAATTCTAATAATCTGTTGCACGCAGTGATCATTCCTCTTTACCCATTATGAAGCAATTTAAGAGGTATCATCAAAGTTCAAGAGCAATGTTTATGAATATTCCAAATTATGATCTAATTTACTCATACTGGAGATGCGATCCTCATGAACACATCCCTCATGATGTCTAACTTCTCTTCACTCTTCCTTGATGCTCATGAGTTCATCCCTCAAACTCTTATCAGTCTCATTTCAGTCTCCCACATAATAAATTTAGTCTTTATGTTGTCCAACTTGCTCCTCATTTTGATTTTAGCATTTTTTTTCCCTAACAAGAATCCAGTAATTGAGATGATGAGAATTGTAATGACGGGAAGAAAACCTGTAACATGATGAGACATGCTTCCTGCTGAATTGCAATTTGCAAGAGATACCATACCGCTCTGTCAACCGGTGTTAATGAGAGCTTGTTTTTCTTACTTTATTGATGATGATTCAGATGCTGCATGAGAACTTGTCAAAAGGGTAGCACTTATGAACACCACACTACGAGTGAAGGATGTGAACGCCATGTTTAAAATTTTTTGCTTGATACTCTCGTCCCGTCCTGAAGCAACTTTCTATATAATAAGTTTAAGGTCACCTCCATTTCGGTGGTCACCTTTTAATCATAAATACATTCAGGTGCTGCTATAGGATTGTTACAGCAAATATGTGAAAAGCATCCACGCCTAAACCTCTCATTCATCAATAGCATACATTTTTTGGTTTCTCATCTCAGAGATGGAAATCTCATGAAAAGGCTTTGCCATGGTGTCTTGCGTCCAAGAAATTCATGAGACACTTGGTGCATTGTAGGTCGTGACTTTGGATTGGAACACAAGCAAGCAAAAGCTGTTCTTGCAATAAGACCAATATCCGGGAGAAACATTTTGTTTTAAGGAGGCAGAAGCCGTGGGTCTAATACGTCAACAAGCTTCATATTTTGAATAGAAGAAGATGATAATGATGAAAGCAACTCTCCTCGATGACAACCCATCAATGTTTCAAGCATCACAACTCCAAAACTATAAACATCATATTTCTCAATCACAACCATGGTATAGACAAGTTCTACACAGAAAATTAGAAAGCCTTTCGAAGACATAATAAAGATATGTGTATCTACTTTACTTTTAAGCAATTAATGGTATCAAAATATATTAAGTATATTTAGATGGTAATTTTCTAATATGCATCAATTATAAGAGTAATAGATAATTATGAGGAGAGTAACTGAGTACTACACCTGGGGCTATATATCTATGAGTTCCTGTTAAGATGGCTCTATTAGAGGAGTTGGGATGTAGAAGTCTAACCAACCCAAAGTCAGCAACAAATGCTTCCAATTCTGAGTTTAGTAGAATGTTGTTGTTCGATATGTCATGGTAAACAATGGATGGTACACAATCATGGTGTAAGTAAGATAGAGCATGTGCAATATTCCTCACAATGTTCACCCTCTTACTCCAATCCAACTCAACAACTTCATCATCATTATGTAGAATGCAAAACAAACTTTCCCTTTCCATGTACTCATAAATCAGAAACATGCATTTTTTGTGTAAACAAAATCCATAAAGTTTCACAATATTTCGATGTCGTATTTTTGACAATATATGAGCTTCATTTTGGAAACTATTTAGGAAAGCTAACTCTAGTAATTCTGAATTGTGAAGTTTCTTCAAAGCAACTGTTCTGTCATTTGGTAGTTGCGCCTTGTAGACACTACCGTTAGCCCCAGTTCCAATGCAATATTTGATGTCAAAATCCTCTGTAGCTTCAATCATGTTTTCAAATGCTATTGTACCATCACAATTCCAAATTGAGAACACATTTCCATTCTTTGTTTCCCTTATTTCAAGTTTAGCATTTTTATCTTTACGTTTGACAGGAAACAAAAATCCAATAATTAAGATGATGAGAACTGTGGTGATGGGAAGAAAATTGCAACATGATGAAACACAGTCTTTTGGGGTTTAGAAGGTGTACTACAAGAAGGAAAACCATAAAGCAACTCGCTACAGAGACCTTTGTTACCAATGAATTTCCGTTCAGTTTGGTATTGCAAATTTTTTGGAATTTCACCTTCCAAATTATTGTATGACAAATCTATGTATCCCACATGATTGAGATTTTCAGGGATGGTTCCAGAAAGGTTATTGTGGGAAAGATCCAAGGAATTCATGACTGAAATTTCTCCTAGTTGAGAAGGTATTCTTCCACTGAGTAAGTTATTTGACATTTTAAGATCTGTTAGACTTTCAAGGTTGGCAATCTTTTTTGGAAAGCTTCCATTTAGTTTGTTTGTGGAAAGGCTGAGAGATTGAAGATGAGTTAAAAGACACAGAATTGAAGGAATAGGTCCAGTTAAGTTATTATCACTCATTTTTAACACGATCAACTTGTTTAGATTCCCAAGTTCTTGAGGTAAGAAACCTTCAAGTTTGTTAAATGAAAGATCCATGTATTCCAAGAGTGTTGAATTACTTAAACTTGAAAGGATTGGTCCAGTGAGATTGTTGAATGACAGACCAGTCCCACAAGATTGCTCAATCTTCCAATATCCGGAGGGATAACACCTTTAATTTGATTAAACAAAAAAATTCAATATATTTCATTCGTTCTCTAAAAGGATAACAAGAAAAATAGATCAGTATCTTACCTGTTAAATAATTGTTGTGCAGAGAAAGAATTTTGAGCTGTGAAAGAGCACTGATCTGTGACGGAATGCTTCCATTTAGGTTGTTTGTGGAAAGGCTCAGAAAACGAAGATGAATCAAGAGTCCCAGAGTTGAAGGAATAGGTCCATTTAGGTTGTTCTCATACAAATATAACAGAGTGAGATTCCTCAAATTCCTAAGGTCTTGAGGTACGAGACCTTCAAGTTTGTTAGAAGAAAGGTCTAAGTATTCCGACTGTGTTAAATTACATAGACTAGAAGGGGTTGTTCCACCGAGATTGTTAAAGGCCAGATCTAATTCCACAAGATTGCTCAATCTTCCAATCTCTAGAGGGATAACACCTTCAAGGAAAAAAAAAAGTCAATGTATTTCATCCTCATCTTAAAGGATACCAAGAAAAGTTTATCAGTAGCTTAACCTGTGAAATGATTGTTGTGCAGAGAGAGACGTTTGAACTTCGAAAGAGCACCGATTCGCGATGGAATACTTCCAGAGAATAAATTTTGTGCAAGACTGAGACTTTCCAGGTTTGGAAAGCAAGAAAAGTTAAATTGGCCAAACTCCCCTTGTACACAGTGACTTTTCCAAATGTATCTCAGTGATGCTTCCTGCTGAATTGCAAGTGATACCATACCATCTGCAATGATCTGCGATATTGATTTTGAACCGCCACCAACCGGTGTCAAGCAGAGCTTGGTGTTCGAATTGTATTGCTGATAATTCAGATGCTGCGACATAACATGTCAAAAGGGTAACCCATATGAACGTCGCTCTACAAGTGAAGGATGTGAACACCATGTTTAACTCTCTTCTGTCCTGAAGCAAGTTTATATATAATATAAGTTCGAAGCTAGCCAAATCTCCATTTAAGTGGTCTATGAGTTGAGAAGACTTCAACATCTTGGAGTATTGAAATTTTAATAGCCTCGGCCTTTGAAATTTCGATAGGGTATTGACAACTGAGCAAAAGCTGTTTTAGTTAATTTTGGGTTTAGATAGAGCACGTTTCCACAAGAAGACAACAAAACTAGTTTGATCAGCTTAAGCCTCACGGTACAGCAACCTGTGATTTGTCATTTAAACATCCGTGTTGACAAAGGCTATCATTGTGAGGAACACTGTTAGAGGGCGTGTTACGTTTATATGAGAAACAGAATCTCCAGAAGTAAAAGACCCAGAAGAGAACAAACAGGGCAATAAAAGCTGAATATGAATCTTCAAAGATCGAATTGAATCAATGAATTTTGTCTATTATGATCACACAATCTATTATGGTTTTGTTTTTGAGTTTTACAAACTAAAATACGGATTGATATAAACTCATAGGTTATTTAGCAAGTGAGGTAGGATGTGCATATAAACCAAGGATCTCTCTAGTGCTTTAAACATATTGTCTATTATAGTTTTGTTTTTAGGCTTTACAACCCAAATGCTTTATCAATGTAAGATTTGTCTTAGGCTATCATATGAATGGAAAAAATTCTAATAATCTGTTGCATGCAGTGATCATTCCCCCTTACCCACTATGTTTATTTTATTGAAGGACTTTTAGAAATTTTACACAAGACTACATTGGCTTCCCACTCAATGAAGCAATTAAAGAGGTATAATCAAAGTTCAAGAGGAATTTTCACGAATCTTCCAAATTATGAACTAATTTATTTCTTATAGTTACATCTCCAGCCTCATGAACTCGTCTCTCATAATGTCTAACTTCTCTTCAGTCTTCACATGCTCATCCCTCAAACTCTTCAGTCTCATTTCCGTCTCCCACAAACTAAATTTAGTACTTTTTTTCCTTAACAAGAATACAATAATTGAGATGATGAGAAATGTGAGGATGGCAAGAAAAATTGTAGCATGATGAAAGACAGTCTTTGATATTCTATATTTTAATTGGAAGTTTGTCCCCCAAATTCTTGTATGACAAGTCTTTGTGTACTATATTACAGTATCAGAATTATCTTATACCTCTTTTGGAAGCTTTCGAGCAAGAGTGACTAAGAGTGCGACAAGAGAAAGATCATTTCCATCAAGATGAACGAATTAGTGATGGAACTTTTCGATTGAGATAATTGCATGAAAGAATAAGATTTTCTAGTTTTGGAAAGCAAGTGATACGATCCCACTTGAATTGATCTGACAATATCTTTGGTCGAACTTCCTTTTCTAGCTGTATAAATTGTAATTCAGAGGCTGCTACAAAATATTAACACCAACATTGCATGTAAAAATGGTTGCCCATATGACCACCAATCTACAAATGAAGGATACCAACACCTAATGTTAACTATACATATTTATTGTTTTCTCGTTGTTTTCAGGACCAAAAGCAAGGTATAAAAATGAATCACCCAGAAACATTTTAAGCCTTTCCAGTCACATTTTTATACGGTTTTAATTGAAATCAAGCTTTTTTAGAATTAATGTTTGGTCTAGATGGAACGTGTTTCCACAAGACAACAATATTGGTATTCTGACAAGCTTAAGCTTCAGGGTATAGAAACCTTAAATTTTTCATATAATAAGGCTAAGGTCCATCATTGTAAAGAAATCTGAGCAGAAATTGTTAAATATGCAATTATTTTCTGGACTAATACAATTTCTAAAAGAAATTTTATTCAAAATCTTGGCATAAGAATAACTGGCCATTCAACAAGGCCAAAGAACAATTGAAATGGAATAATTTGTTGAACTAACTAATTGTTGGTCTTCTGCTAAGGAAAGAAACATGAGAACTTACGGGACTTCTTTCCGAACATCTCTGTCTTTCTCAAACGGGAGATAGCTGCCTTCATCTTTTTCTTCTGCTCCTTTATCTCGATCTCTTCCCTCACATTCATCTCGTCGATCAAACTGTTGACTTTTTTCGCTATATCGCAGATCTTCTCTGTCAAAGTCATCTCCTCTGTCAAAGTCATATCCATGCTCAAAATAAACATATATCTCTCCATGTCCTCCCTCAAAAAAGAGACGTTCGCCTCTTTCTCCTTGCTCAAAATGGAAATTTTTTCCGCCATCTCCTTACTTAAATTGGAAATCTTTGTCTCCATCTTTTCACTGAAACTGGATATCTTTGTCTCCATCTCCTCGCTGAAACGGGATATCTTTGCCTCCATCTCCTCCATCAAGTTATCTGGTATTCCAGCCTTCGGGATGGACAATTATTGTACTTGAAAGTTAAAAACATAGGCTTTATATTAACAATATTATTACTGTATTTTCCAAGCTTGCATGTTTTTCCTGATCTACCATCTCTACACGTATCAAAATTCTTGTTATCGTCCCAATATCCACTCCAAAAATTTTGGGCTCATTCCCATCCATGAAAAACAAAGCAAGTCAATCCATTTAACTGTTACGTGTACTTATTTATTGTTAACAAGTGTAAAATCAATCCCTTGACCCAAACAATTTAAGCCTTTCCAGTCACATCTTGTTAAGAACCTTGATATTCCCGAAATCAAGGATTCGAATAAAAAAATAATTTATTTGTTGCTGACTCACATGATATTAGCATCTATAGCAATTGTAACTTGCCTGTGGATAAACCGTATTGAAACAATCGTGTCCATGTTGACACAAGCACAGAGGCAGTCAAAGTCCTAGCCTCCAGAGAGTATATGCATCAGATTAACTGTAATTTGAATTGCCTTCAGCAGGGCCAGCATAAAAGTCTGATCTAATGTTTTTTTTTTTTCCTGGGAAGTTCTTAGAAGCATTAAGTCATCTGTGACAGAAGGATTTCCCTTTTGATGTATATATAGATCTTCAAACATGCCAAATTACGAAACCTTATTCTTCTCCTGAAAATTTACGGTTCACTCAAGAACATCTTATCAAAAATTGGGTTAGTTTTGTTTGATACTTTCAAGTGTTGTTATCCGATAAAAATATATGGCTTCTTTCTTATTTATTTTGTTTCTCACAAAAATAAGCCATTAATTTAGTAGATTCTAACAAATGAAATTGAAAGGAAATGATGTAGCTTGGGATCTAGAGATCCCCAAGTTGAGTTAATAATTCATTAGACAATTAGACACATGACTTTTCAAAATGTAAATATTAGACCTAAAAGGTTGTTTTCTCATACAAGGATAAAAGCAACCAAATAAACTAGACAAATTACAGAACTTGGTATAGGATTGTTACAGCAAGACAATGAAAAGCATCATCTCTAAGATGGAAACCTCATGAAAAGGTTTTGCCAATGGTGTTCTACGGCCAAGAAGTTCATGGGACCCTTGGTGCATTGTAGGTTGTGACTTTGGTTTACAAGAATAGCAACATATTGTAACCATTTTGAGGGTCTAATACATCGATAAACATCATATTTTGATTATAAGAAGATAATAATGAGGAAAGTAGTTCTCCTAGATGACAAGCATCAATGCTTCAAGCCCCACCACTTCAAAACTATAAACATTACATCTCTTGATCAGAACCATGTTGTAGTTAATGCTTATTCTCAAACTCTTTATTTAGGCCAAGTGATAGTCTTTGTTTCTCTTTTCATCTTTGGATTCCTATCTGAATAATCCAAGACACAATCTTAGATAACATATTATTATTTATACACAAAATTATACATATTGTTATAATTTCGTTTATTATATTCATATAAATTTTTTATATAAATTATTAGATAGCTTATATAGATTCATTTTTTTTTTCTATTTTGTATTGTATTATATGGATATATACAACTTAATTTTATGGACAATTCAATTTATATAAAATTCAAATAAATAATTTGAAAAAGATATCTCCTCTAATAATAGAAAAAAGGAAAATAAAGGGTCTAAATCAATGGTTTTTTTCACATTGAAAATGAAAATTTATTGACTTACAATACGTTTGCAGCTCTTCAAGATTTACCTTACCGAAATCCCCCTTCTACTCACAATTCAATGTACTCTAAACAGACTTATATTCCTCTATCTTTGAATCATAAACTTCATAATACTTCTCCATACCATAATGATACTTGACTCGGTTAAACGCAAGTCAGTCTTTAATTTCAGTTTCTACAGTCTCTTTTATAACTACTATCTTCCCTAAGATCTTCTTATTGTTTTTTTTTCAAATGACAAAGCTATAAATATTGTTTAAGCGTTTGTTTTTCAAACTTAATTCTTGATTCTTTACTCAAACTAACCTTTTTATCTTTGGTAAGAAACATATACATGCCTGGATAAGTTATATTCTTAATCTTTAAGCTTAAGGAGCTCATACTCCAGACATACTTATATTCCTTTCTCTTTGAATCGTAAACTTCATAATACTTCTCTATTCCATAATGATACTTGACTCGATTAAATGCAAGTCAGTCTTTGATTTCAGTTTCAACAGACTGTTTTATAACCACTGTCTTCCCTATAATCTTCTTATTGTTTTTTTCAACTCATTTCTTCGATTTTCGACAAAGCTATAAATATCGTTTAAGCATTTGCTTCTCAAACTCAATTCTTGATTCTTTACTCAAACTAAAATTTTTATCTTTGGTAAGAAACATATACTTGTCCGAATAAGTTCTATTCTCAATCATACTTTCTTGAATTGCTTCGTCCCAATCTTTATCATTCAGCAAAACCTTTTAATAAAGAATAACGACTTTACATGAGGCAAAATGGATCAACTAGGGCAATGACTTAACGATGAAGTCAAGGTATTTATTTGTGTTGGTCAAGAACTCTATCATTTTGGCAGGATCTTGGGTTATTGTTTTTGCAAGAAATTGTAGGGCAAGCTTCAAGGTTCCCACGTTTCATTTTCTCCTGAGCTTGTAAGCACTCATGAAAGATCACAGAGTATAGTGAGGATTCAGCCAGTGATTGTGGCCTTGGCGATTCAGAGGTGGAAACAATGGTGGTGAATGTTGGTGGGTTCAGACGGGTACAAGAGCAAAATTGGCTTTTCTTGCCCATTTTCTTGGATAGAAATCATAAATTAGTTGTCTTTCTTACTAAAGATTTGAAGAAAATCAAGAGAAAATACAGGTGTTAGGCTGGAAATGGATGAAGGGCACAAAAATGTAACTAATATTTCCTAGGCCAAATGAGTTCCCACCCAAACTTTGATGAAATGACGTTTTCCACCTTTCAATATTTGAAAAGTCTTTTTTTATACATAAAATTAGTGAAAAATGTCAAATCAGATTCAAAATCCATAACACTCAATCTGTCTATGACCTATATACTGTTAGAGAATTGAGGCTCTTTGTGTCATTTTACATAATATTTACAAAACAATAGTCAAAGCAGTAGGTGTGCTTTTGGTAAAATTGCTTGATGATCCTTAATATTAGGACTTTTGCTGATTTTTGGTTGTACAAATTAAGCTTGTTGATGTCATGTACTGCTCTTGGATGTATGTATAACTCACTTACGAAAATTAAATTCAGATTTGAAGTCCATCAGCTTATATTTTTTTCTCTCTTTCTTTCTTCCTCTATTTTGCTCTCTGCTCTCTGTAAGCTTGCTGAATCCGAAAATTTCCAGATTTCTTTGAGTTTTATGAAACTTTTGTTTAATTCCTACTACAATATCATGGTATCAGAGCTTAGATAGTGATCTTAAGGGGCTGTATTAGAAGAAGAAGAAGAAAAAAAAAAAAAAACCTTCATCTAAGCTCACGATGGCCTCATCCTCTTCTAATCTTTCACCACCTCTCTATAATGGTGACTGTTATCATATTTGGGCTGTAAAAATGAAAGCTTTTCTAAAAGGAGTGGGTCTTTGGCAGTACGTTGAAGAGGAGAAACTGCCTCCTCAACTGGGACCCAATCCCACCTTAAATCAGCTCAGAATGCATGAAGAAGAGATGACTAAGGCTCCCAGAGCTCTTTCCATAATACACCAAGCAGTCACAGATATTATTTTTACAAAAATAGTTGATTGTGAGACTGCTAAACAAGCTTAGGACAGACTCAGAGAAGACTCTCTTGGAAATGAGAGATCAAGGCAAATGCATGTCTTAAATCTCAGGAGAGAATTTGAGACTTTGAAAATGAGGGAAACTGAAACCATAAATGAGTATGCTGATAGAGTGATGAAGGTAGTCAACCAAATAAGATTGATTGGAGAGACACTTACTGATCAAAGAGTTGTGGAAAAGATTTTAGTGAGTATTCTAGAGAGGTATGAATCAAAAATTTCCTCTCTTGAAGACTCTAAAAATCTCTCTAAACTTACTCTAACAGAAGTGGTAAATGCCTTTAAAGCTCTAGACCAAAGAAGAGGTTTAAGACAAGAAGAATCAACAGAAGGGACTTTTAATGTAAAGCACCAGGAGAAAACTCTAGGCAGTGGCTTGGGTAGAAAGCAAGGCCTGGAGAAAAAGGAGGAAAAAAGGGAGAAAGGAAAGCAGTGGGAAAAGAAAACAAAGTTTGCTCCTTGTCCTTACTGCAAGAAAAAAAATCATACTCCAAATTTTTGTTGGTTTAGGCCTAATGCAAAATGTAAAGTCTGTAATCAACAAGGTCATGTGGAAAAAAGTTTGCAAGAGCAAAAGAGATCAACAAGGACAACAAGTTAGAGTAACAGAAAAGCTTGAGGAATCAAGTGAAAATTTGTTTGTTGCCTCTTATTGTGCAAAAAGCAACAAAAAAGACGAATGGTTGATTGACAGTAGGTGCACTAATCATATGACTTTTGATATTGATGTCTTCAAGGAGTTAAACAAATCCTACTCTTCAAAAGTAAGGATTGGAAATGGTGAGCTGGTCAATGTTCAAGGCAAAGGTACTGTTGTTATTGAAACTTCACAAGGTACAAAACTCATTCAAGATGTTCTTTATGTACCTGATATAAGCCATAATCTGTTAAGTGTAGGACAAATGCTAGAGAAAGGATATTCTCTTCATTTTTTAGATCATGCCTGCACTATAAATGATTCTATGGGAAATAAAGTAATGGCAGTAAACATGATAGATAAAAACTTTGTCATAAACTGGAATCAAACCAGTTTAAATGTCTTTCACCATCTAGAAAGTGATTCAACATTATGGCATAAGAGGTTTGGTCATTTTAGCTATTCTACCTTGAAGAATATACAAAATAGTGATCTTGTGTTGAACTTGCCTCCTATTGAAATTCCAGAACATGTATGTGATGTATGTCATCTTGGGAAGCAAACAAAATTACCTTTTTCAAAAGGCAAATGAAGGGCTAGTGAGAAACTTCAGTTGATTCACACTGATTTGTGTGGACCAATGAGTGTGCAGTCATTGAATGGAAGCCTATACTTTATGCTTTTCATAAATGACTTTTCTAGATACTGTTGGATTTATTTTCTGAAACATAAATCAAAAGCCTTAGAAGTATTCAAAGAATTTAAAGCTGCTGTTGAAAAACAAACAGGAAACAAAATTAAAATGCTGAGATCAGACAATGGTGGTGAGTTCACTTCAAATGCATTTGCTTTATTTTGTAAACAAGAAGGGATTATGCATCAATTGACCACTCCTTACACTCCACAGCAAAATGGTGTGAGTGAGAGGAAGAATAGGTCAGTGATGGACATGTCAAGATGTCTAATGATTGAAAAAGGGTTACCAAAAACCTTTTGGGCTGAGGCAGCAAATACATCAGTTTACTTGTTGAATATGCTACCCACTAAAGCCTTGAATAATGTAACTCCTTTTGAAGTTTGGCATGGTTTTAAACCATCAATTGATCATCTCAGAATATTTGGGAGTGTATGTTATGCTCTTGTGCCAAGTGAGAAAAGGAGCAAGTTAGATAACAGATCAAAACAAGGGATTCTTGTAGGCTACAGTTTGGTTTCAAAAGGGTATAGGATCTATAATCCTAAGACTCAAAAACTGCAAGTTAATAGAAATGTTAAAATTGATGAGCTAGCTACATGGAATTGGGAAAGAAATGAAGCTGTCTTGACTAATTCCACTCAAACTACTTCAACCAGCTCTCAATTTGAAAATGAGCATGATGATGATGGTAATGAGGAAGATGTATCAATTAGAGGAACTAGATCCCTTGCAGATATTTACAGCAGGTGCAATGTAGCCTTACTTGAGCCTTATTCTTATGAGGAAGCTGTAAAGAAATTTGAGTGGAGAAAAGCCATGCAAGAAGAAATCAACATGATTGAAAAGAATAAAACATGGCAGCTTGTGAAGAGACCTGAAAATCAAAAGGTCTTAGGTGTCAAATGGGTTTATAGAATTAAATCTAATCCTGATGGCACAATCAACAAGCACAAAGCAAGGTTAGTTGTAAAGGGATACCTACAACAATATGGAGTTGACTTCACCAATACCTTTGCACCAGTTGCAAGGTATGAAACAGTTAGAATGTTGTTGGCATTGGCTGCAAAACTGAATTGGAAAGTTTACCATCTGGATGTGAAATCTGCATTCCTTAATAGAGTGTTGAATGAGGAAATTTTTATTGAGCAACCAGAAGGTTTTAAAGCTTCAAGCAAGGAAGATAAGGTGTATAAATTGTTCAAAGCTCTTTATGGCCTAAAACAGACTCCTAAAGCCTGGTATAGTCGAATTCATACATATTTGCTGCAACAGGGATTTAAATGCAGTGAAAATGAGGCAACTTTGTATGTAAAGATGATTGGAAAGGAAGTAAAGCTTATAGTCTTTCTTTATGTTGATGACCTCTTGATTACAGGAGGAGACTTGAACTTTATTGTTGAGTTTAAGGCTTGTATGAAATATGAATTTGATATGTCAGATTTAGGAGAAATGAAGTACTTCCTTGGACATGAGATTGAGCAAAATGATCATGACATTTTCTTATCACAAAAGAAGTATGTTCTAGACCTGTTAAAGAAGTTTAATTTAGATAGCTGTAAATCAGTGTTTACACCTCTTGTTGTGAATGAAAAATTGGCCAACAATGATGGAGAAGACAAGGTTGATGCTTCTGTCTACAGAAGCTTGGTTGGAAGCTTGCTCTATTTGTCTTCAACAAGACCTGATATTATGTTTGTTGCTTCCATGTTATCAAGGTTCATGTTTTCTCCTAACATATCACATTTTCGTGCAGCCAAAAGAGTTCTAAGGTACATAAAAGGGAGTGCAAATTGTGGTCTATGGTATTTGAAAAACCAAAGTGGAAGTTTGGTTGCATACTCAGACAGTGACTGGGTAGGAAGTGTTGAAGACTCAAAAAACACTTCAGGCTACTGTTTTTCCTTTGGAAATGCTGCTGTTTTCTCATGGAATTCCAAGAAGCAAGATGTAGTTGCACAATCCTCAGCTGAAACTGAATATATAGCTGCTGCAAATGCTACAAATCATGCTATATGGCTCAAGAAAATTCTAGCAGACATGGGACAATCACAGGGTGAAAGTATTCCTCTGTTTGTGGATAATAAATCTGCCATTGCTATAGCACAGAATCCAGTCCAGCACAATAGAACAAAGCACATGAATGTTAAGTTTCATGCATTGAGAGAAGCTGAAAAGAATGGAGAAATTAGTCTTCATCATTGCAGCTCAAAAGATCAATTGGCAGACATCTTTACCAAGGCACTCTCAAGACCTCAATTTGAATTCCTTAAAGCTAAACTGGGTGTTATGGACAAAGACCTCAAAGGAGGAGTGTTAGAGAATTGAGGCTCTTTGTGTCATTTTACATAATATTTACAAAACAATAGTCAAAGCAGTAGGTGTGCTTTTGGTAAAATTGTTTGATGATCCTTAATATTAGAACTTTTGCTGATTTTTGGTTGTACAAATTAAGCTTGCTGATGTCATGTACTGCTCTTGGATGTATGTATAACTCACTTACGAAAATTAAATTCAGATTTGAAATCCATCAGCTTATATTTTTTTCTCTCTTTCTTTCTTCCTCTGTTTTGCTCTCTGCTCTCCGTAAGCTTGCTGAATCTGAAAATTTCCAGATTTCTTTGAGTTTTATGAAACTCTTGTTTAATTCCTACTACAATATCATATACATTATCAAGTTACAGACGTACCTTTCTTTTCTATGTACGAGCGTACATGGTGTTCTATGGACGTGCGATCACTCCTAAAGCTTAGTTGGGTGTACATATTTAAATCTTATTAGGTACAGGTGTGACTCCCTTGCACTCATGAGCATACATCTTCTATATTCGACATATACTGTCACGTTGTGGTTTTCACGAGTGTAAATGCATGACGGAGGATGCATTGGCATGAATGCGTGCTTATGGTGCATGAGCATACATCTCCCAAATATTATTCTTCTTCTTCAACCTATAAACCTAGGACTTAATCCATTTTTTCAACCATGCAAGATCGTATATGCTTGATGTATTGGTGTAGAACATATCGAAAAGTTCTTCTAAGACATGAATGGCTACACATGCTTTGCCACATGTCCGTCTATCAACAAAATCCAATTTCAAGGAAGGGACATACAGGTGTACATGTTCGTCATGCATTGCTTTATTTTCTTTTACCATTCTAGCCCATGTATGTCTGTGGCCATGCAAGGCATGATTGTACGTGGCATCATGGAATTCGAATTCCAGCCATTTTTAGCCGGATTTTCATCATTCAAATGCTCTAGCACCCTAGAATCAATAAGATAATTTTATGGCAATCCAACATCATCTAGTCGCAGAGTATGTTCAATCTTTGAACAAATTCATGCATATCTGGAACTATGCATTCAAAACTAAAGACCAACGCCTCACGATCAACCTAATCTAATTCTTATGCATTCTTTTACAACCAACGAGATATTCACAACAAGGCAGCTATCTGAAATCAATCAAGAAGGTGGATATTCATTCCTACTTGCCTTGTCATCGAAAATTTTTGGGTTCTTGGTTGTCGTTAGCCTGAGTCTCGTTGAAAGTCTCTACTAGCATGTCTAGATGTCTCTCCACACTCAAGAATTCTCACAATTTCTCTGGGGTTTCATGAAGGGACATTGATAAAGTATTTATATATGAATCCTTTTTCCCTCTTCTATCCAGAGTCCATCTCTAATCCTGACTCTAAATAAAAAGTGATGTACGGACATACATAGACCTTTCTTACCAGCGTGGCAGCCTGTGAGATGGACGACATATGAGTGTACATGGTCATACGTTAGGCCAAAACGAATTTTTCCATTTTCAATTTCAGCTCGATTCGATAGAAATCCAACTCTAAGCTTATAAAAAGACAATTATACCCCTAAAATATACCTCAAGGTGTTACAGTCTCTCCTTTTTGGATGTTTTCTAATAGATTGAGGTTGGATTTATCTGAAAATGAAGCTAATTTGGTGCATGGGGATGTTTAAAAAAAAAGAGAATGCGGCAGTAGTAGAGATGAAAGTGATGAAGGGACTGTTTGTACGAGAAGAGGCTTGAAAACTTTTGGTGGCTTTTATTTCTAAATATTTTATAACATTAGGGTAATGCATTTTAACAAGATTCTACGCAAAAGAGTTACCAAAAAGGGTGGATCCAATCCGAATGATTTGACTTGAATCCATAGCTTGGTTAAAAAGAGTTAATCTCGAGTTGGAGTTTCAACTCAATGACTTAGATAGACATTGGTTTATTTATCTATCCGATGATACTATTTATTTAACCGATTACATTGTTCATTGTTCACTTTTCTGACGATATTGTTTATCCCATCGATAGTTCTTCGGTGACACTATGCTTCATTTCGAAAAAGTTCAAACTTGAGTTGAGCATTATTAATTTGATCAAAGCTCGAGTCGACCCCACTTGAGTTGAGCATTATTAATTTGATCAAAGCTCGAGTCGACCCCAAACTCGACTTAACTTAAATTGAATCCAACCCTAGTTATGATCATCAGGTATTATTTTACCTTACGTAGTAAAGTTTGGATTAATCTTGTTTACCTAAAAATGTTTAGGGTTGAAACCCATTCCCTGACTTAAATTTGAAGATCATCTTTCTAAATAAGTGAAAGAGGTGGTGGCAACATTACAATTGCAATATGATACAGTTTTAGTGTTCAAGAGTGCGCTTAGTCAACAACAATGGTGGGGACAATCCATCCTTTCTGGCTTGCAAGTTAGTAAAATTGTGCTTTTCGTGGCTCTGTCAATGGCAAGAAATTGTGATCTGTTCTCTTTTGCAGTTATGGATTGCAGAAATTAGGGACAGAAGTTTAAAAAATTTGATGCGTTTTGAGTTGGAATGCTAAAAAACCAAACTGTGACTCAAGCTATTAGATCAGAATTAAATGCCTATAGAAGCACAGTTTCTTCCATCAAACAGTAAATTTCCCTGGATTTGAGACAGTGAATAGAGTTTAGAGTTGACTTGCTCAAACAGGTGATGAGTTTACTGTAAAACTGCCAAAAAGCTGATGGGAATAAAGAAAAAAAAATCATCATCAAAGAAGATGAATATGTTGGTAACTTTTTGACAACTCAATCAAGTAGAGCCAACTTAGCTCAAATAGATTGATGCTGCAACGGTAGTAATTATCATTAGATGTGAATCTTGAATACAAGATAATGGTTATTAACTTTCTGTGATGATATGATTTAGCAAATACCAGAAAGCACATCATATAGGGAAGAAGAAAATCAGATTTTCATTCCATTACTGCAGGAATATTTGTTGACATGTTCATAAAAAATACAAACTTTGTAAATTTATTGGTAAGGAGCATAAATTACTGATGTACAAAAGCTTAAAGTAGCTAGCATTACAAAACTGTCATGGTAATTCAAACTTCATTGAAATGGAACTGGAACACCTTGCTTTTTGTTGACAATGGCCATTGCCAAATACCGGGTACCCATTCCAATAGGCGTCTGGTCATCAGGTCCTTCCCAGAATGGGGCTTCGCCATCACCCACAAGACGCCAATATCCTGTCCTCAGAGACTCTGCTTGCTCCTGTGTGCAGTTCTGTAGCAGCGCTTCAACACGGAAATTTATTCCAAGAGAACCAAGAAACTGGGACTGAGTAATAGGGCCATGGACAGACACATTCTCTGAAAACATATGTTGGAAAATAATGATAAATTATCTTCATTATTCTTTCATGTTTGAAATGCTAAATGTCAAAAAATGCAAAACAAAAAACAAATTAAGAATTTAAAAATCCCAAAATGACAAGGATATGCACCTGAGGCTTCCTCAGCAGAATGCTTGACAGAAGCAAAATCAACATATGCACTGAGATCAGCAGTCCCAGGATTATCAAATATACTGACAAATTTATGTTTCCGAATTGCCTGCATTTTAGGGTTATCAGGAATGAAAATAGTAAGTTGGCAAAAAAAAAAAAAACAAAAGGACCAGGCATAAATTTGTAAGTTGTCTGATGGATCAAGATTGACACTCAATATCTTATCCTACAAATTTTCAGCACAATGATGATGAGGTTTATATCCCTCAATAAAGAAGAAAGATACAAAAATATCTATTTTCTTTCTGTGGCACAACTATTTACCCAGAACCATAATGAGATGATATCAAAACATTTGCATTTGCATTGTTTCAAAATAAGTGGGACATTGCATAGGGTATAAACCATTATGTAGTAGCCAAAACAGTCAAATTTTGACTAGTTAGCAAATGAAATGATAAATTTTCACTGATAAGAAAGCTAACTTGTTTATGGAATGATAAACATCTAAAAGACGAAAAGAACTTACAATAAGCAAAGTTAAGACATCAAACCTGCAGACTATCTGAGACTACTCCATTCAGGCCATAATCAATTATTAGAGCTCCACCTCCATCAGAGCCTATCCTCTTCGCTATTGTATTAGTCAACTCCATTGCTTTGGGGCAAACCTCAATGTGCTCAAGTTTCTCTAGTTCTTCAGCTGAAGCCCCCTTGCAGCGCTTCAACAGAAAAAGCGTTGCAGGTGTTGGCTGTGGAGACAGAACATAATGAAACCTGAAAGATATATGTTAGAAGCATCAATTTATAATTCTTCAGAATTCATTCATGTAAAAGACTAATGCTGCAAGACCAAATCAAAAATCCTTACGATGAATCTTCAGTGACATCAACTAATTTTTCACACCAGCCACGGGACGCCTTCTGCAGATAAAATTCCATATCAGAAACACACATTAGAAGATAAGGCAGTTTCTTTTGGGAACAGAAACAGAAAGTAGCTAAGATCAAACAGACAAACCTGAAACTGATGAACTGGTAGAGCATCATAAAATTCATGGGCAATTATCATTGTTGGGACTGGAAAAAAATTAAACAGACAAAATTAATTAAGGGGGTAAAGTCATCAATCACATCATTATAAATGACAAAAGAAAAACACAAGATATTGTTAGTATATTATTCAATAGAAACTAAATTAAGAACTTGACAAAGTAGATGTTTGTCTAAGATAATCAATTAGTTTTCTTTTATCATCTGGTCAAATTACTCTGAGCTTAAAGTGCTTATAGTTTGCTTTCAAGGGAAAAAAGATTAAAAGATAATTCCATACTTCCTGATGGAACCTGCTCCAGTGCAGCATGCCATGATACAGGTGTTTCAGCCAGTGTGCTAATAATCCTTTTTTCAATGTTTTCACCAGCACTTTCCTCATCCATGCATTTCAAGTTCTGGTACTGAAGCTTCTGTAATGCTGGACTACATTCTACCAAATGTATGTGCAATGATTCAGTAAAGCCCTTAAACTTTGATGCACCCTGAAAGAAAAAACTCCACTTAATGGCTAACCACAAAATAATCCAAATTCACTGAAAAAAAAAAAAAAAAATACAACCATATAAAAATTAACAACCATACAAATTTGTAATTACTGTCTCATACACGAAGAAGGTCAACCATGAGAGTTCCTCGACCTGGACCCAGCTCAACAAGGTTCACTCTGTTTGGCTGTCCCATTTGCTCCCACAGACACATGGCCCAAACACCAATCATCTGAATTTTCATCAGCCGGAAAAAGAATCAACTGTTTTGTGATAACCAAAAAATGTGTGTTTAACTAGCAGCACTTTACAGTGCAAATGACTCCTTTAATGTTTTTTCAATGAGTTACAAGGAAACAAGAGTAAGACTGAACAAGAGAAACCGCATTACCTCTCCAAACATCTGGCTCACTTCAGGTGAGGTTATAAAATCACCTTGAGCTCCAAATACATCACGATTGATATAGAACCCAGCCTTTGGATTTGTCAGAACTTCTTCCATATACTCTGCAACTGAGATTGGCCCTCCACGGAACTGAAAAATAAGCAATTATGACAATCAGCTTCAAGTACAAGGAGTTACTTCACATGTAATAAAAAATTAACTATAGGAAATTCCCTTGAGATCTTCAAACGCCTCACCACAAAGTGCCAATAGAGATAATGGAAAACCATAGTTTAGTTTTATTACATTACAATTTCGCAACCACTTTTGGCCATTCACATAAGAAAAATTCATTCTGAAAGCACAAAACTAACCCGTTGATGCAAAAGCTAATAGCGCAATTGAATCCCGAGCTCCACTCACCAAACAAGACTCTCTCTTTCACAAATTTAAACAAATTCTTTAATCTACAAACTCATTCAGACATTTTCGCAAACACTAAATACATATCACCAATATCACCAAGCAAACAAACCAAATCGGCAAAACGTCATAAATATATTAAATTTCACACCTTTATGATCCCTTTAAGTTGCTTAACGAGCTCAGATTCAACGTTCTGCTCATGCGAGTGCTCTACACATCCAAAACCCGGAAAAAAAATTAAAACAAAAGTAAGTAAATTCAAAACTTGTTCCAAAAAATATGAAACAAAAAAAAAAACCGCAAAATAGCATGAAAATGAGTAATGTGTGTACCAGGGGGATTGTAGAGGCCAGAGCGGTCAACGGAGATGGTGGTGGAGGCGGGCTTCTCTGTGTTGTCGTCTGAGTGTCCAACGAAATGAGAGTTTAAGACTTGAGAGTCCGAAGATGTGGAAGAAGAAGAAGAGAATTGAGGCATTTTTGAAGTGGGTATTTTGACGAGAGAATACGAAGAGGACTGGACGGTTGCAGTAAGAGTCTTCTTAGTAGCATTTTGCCGCAACTGGCCCTTCTCTCTCAGATGGCTACAGCTTTTGTATTGGTAAAAGCTTTTGAATGGCCCGGAAAAGTTAAATAAATGTTAATATGTTATTATTTATACGGTGGTGATAGGTTATTATCCATATATAAAATTATACATGTATAAATTATATCCACAACATTATTGTTGTAATATAATATTAAAAATTAATATGTATATTACAATTTCGTAGGAGTTTGTAATAGTTTGATATTTTTGATAAAAAATGAAAAGAAGGTCTTTTCAATTAAGGTAGGTACAAATACAATCAATTTTGAATACTCTTATACTCAAATAAAAAATTGGACAGATTGAATTTATAGAATCAAAAGCTAAACATAAGATAACTCTAGTTTAGTTTAGTGAATAAGTTTAAAATTTAGAATTAGACTCAAAATCATTATTTAGATTTAAATTTTAAGTTTATAACTCCAAATTTGTTATTTATTGATAAACTAATATTATTTTATGAAATATTATTTTTGTAATTATTTGACATGATTTAAATTCAATCACAAGTTTAAACTTAAACTAAAAGATCTATTTATCCAACTTACAAATCGAACTAAACTAAACTCTTTTTATGTTGGGTTTAGATTGGTTTTAAAAACAAGCGAACCCTTTTGGTGCAAATGTAGTTTGAGTTTGAGTTAAATAAATTCGAGCCAAGTTGAAATGGGTCAGCATGATCAACTTAGCGTTCAACATTACTATAAAATTGCAACAATACAGCAAGAGGGGATGTAGCTCAGATGGTAGAGCGCTCGCTTAGCATGCGAGAGGTACCGGGATCGATACCCCGCATCTCCAATTTTTTGATTCTGAATACACTCTCTAAAACCAGATTCCCATTTCCAAGGTTTTCTTTTATCTTTTTCAATTAAGTTTCGTTTGTTGTTTGGTTGAATGAAGCCCCAAATTTGTGCTAAATTATTCTTTCTTTAGCTTCTTATATAGTATATGGTATATCTTCCTTTCAATAACTCGGCATTGATTTCACAAAATCTCGCTGTTTCGTTTCCCTCCTTCCTACAGTCAGTCTGTTTCTTCCATTTCTCTGGGTCCCTGAGCTCTAGCTCTCTACCATCAAGGTTAGCTTTAATGTTATGTGTTATATTATACCCTTTGTAAAAGATTTAAATTTGATGATTGGGCTGCTAATTGTTTTATGCCTCAGTTTTGTAATAGGGTTTTGTCCAAAGTCTATGCCGAGTTGGTTGTTAGTCCTGTTTCTTCATAGTTTAATGAACTTGCTTTCTTAGTTTATGAAGCTAGTTTGCTTATGTTTGTTCTGTACTCTTGTTGAGTGAGCGGTATGAATTTAAGCCTTAATGTCCACCCGTTATGTCATATGTTCATATCTGTGGATAACATAAATGGGGTATTGTATTTATACCTTTGAGCTTGTCCCTTGTTTTGAATAAGGTGCAATCACGGGGGGATTTCTTGGTTATTGGATAGAAAAAGTCAGATTAAGTTTGTGGTTTTCGGGGAGTGTGGGTGATTTCTGTTTTTGACAAATCTTTTGAATTTGAACAATGAATATTATAAACAAGGTTAAAGAGTATATAGCTGTTGAAGCCGTTACTTTTTTATCTCAGGGAAAACAGGTTTATCTCTGGGCTAAATTTAAAGACATTGGTGAAATTTATACATACTAGAGTAGACATGGCTTATGGTGGAGCACCTGCAGCAATGACTGGCATCGGTTCTGCTTCAGCTTCAACAGTAAGGCAAGTGAAATTGGACAAAGAGAGTGAGCTGAGAATTGAAGTTGGTAATGAGACACATCTGAACCTTCGGGTTCTTAATGGTAATGCTGAGATTTTTGGAACTGAATTACCTCCAGAAATCTGGCTCACCTTCCCCCCACGTCTTAAATTTGCCGTAAGTTTTGTCTTGTTTTTTCTTGAGCAAATAATTGATTCTTTGCTGATATAGGTGTTAATTTTATTAATTGTTATTATGAAATTAATAAATATATTTGACATTTTAAATAATTTTTCTAATTTTTATTTAAAAGATAGATTGAAAACGTGTAACATAAAATGGATTTGGTGTTTTCAAAATTTAAGAATGTGTTCAATGGTGTTTCTGAAAATAGAGTTTGAAAACTGACTAATCACTTTCTGATGATTGCATTTTACAGCCGTTTCTCAAAGACACTGAAAACTGCTTTTCTTAATTTATAGGTTTTTACTTGGTATGGAGCCACAATTGAAATGGATGGTGCAACTGAAACTGATTATACGGCAGATGAGGTACGTGCTTTTTCACTGTTAGATCTTTTGCTTGGTAGTCTGGCATGCTTTACACAGTATTCTTGAGAGAAGAAGAATGGCACAATTGTTCTTAAATAGATTAATCATGTTGTTGTGTCCTTGATTTTCAGACACCCATGGTCAGTTATGTAAATGTACATGCTGTACTGGACGGAAGAAGAAACCATGCCAAAGCATCTGCATCAAAGGGCTTAGAGGCCTCTCAGGTATTTATTAATTGTTGTCAGTTGCATAATTCAAAGATATTTTTAACAAGCATGAGTCTTTTCCTGCAGTTTGCATCTAGTTTTGACAATACAATCTTCTGGGAGGTGCAGGGCCCTAGGGTAATTGTTGTAGGACCAACAGATTCTGGCAAGAGCACTTTGACAAGGATGCTTCTTAGTTGGGCAGCTAAACAAGGTTGGAAACCTACATATGTTGACCTGGATATTGGCCAAGGGTCAATAACAGTTCCTGGAAGCATTGCTGCTACCCCGATAGAACTGCCTATTGATCCAATTGAAGGGATTCCTCTTGAAATGGCTCTTGTTTACTTCTTTGGGCACCCAAGTCCTAGGTAATCAACATTGGAATTTCCTTTACTTTTCTATCTCTTGCAATAGGAAACCTTGTGTTGGAGTATTCTTTTCCGGTTGGTAGAAACTTAGCAATAAATTTATGATTCTTTGCAGCAACAATGTAGATTTGTACAAAGTGCTTGTGAAGGAGCTTGCTCAAATGTTGGAAAAACAATTTACTGGTAATGCAGAATCTCGAGCAGCAGGCATGGTAATCAATACCATGGGTTGGATAGAAGGTGTTGGTTATGAGGTAATTGTCTTTGTGAAGGTTCCATACTGATGAACATCGAGTAATTTTAGAATGCTTCTATTAGTAAACATTCGAAAAGTTTCTTAATGGATATTTTGTTCCTTTTTGCAGTTAATACTTCATGCCATTGATACATTTAATGCCAATGTTGTCCTTGTGTTGGGTCAGGTAAATCATAAATGCATTAAACAAAAATAAATTGGAAGAACTGTTGGTTCTTCTGGCCAAAATTTTCATTTCTCTTGCGTGAACATGTCAAATTTTGAATGCCCTTCTATAAAATGTTAGACTTGTTCATTAGCAATTCACTACTTGACAGTAGATGCAGATCATATATAATTGTTGATTTTCCAATTCATTAGAACTCAAACATCCATTGATACATGCAGGAGAAACTTTTCAGCCTGCTAAGGGATGTATTAAAGAACAAGCCTAACGTGGATGTTGTGAAACTTCAGAAGTCGGGTGGTGTTGTGTCCAGGAATGCAAAAGTTCGCCAGAAGACCAGAAGTTATAGGATACGGGTAAATGACAGTTGTTTGCGTCCCTTTTTGGTGTTGATGTATCTCATGGCCTTTAAGCCATATAGCATAATAGTGACATCTTTTCTTCAGCCTGAAATTTCTGGGTAGGCTGGAAGCATGAAAAACTAAGCACACTGAACTGAATGGCAAATTTAAATATGGTGGTTTTATTTATTTATTTTTTGGAACTAACTTTGAGGTTGGAAGATGTTTTATGATGTTTGGGAACTAATAGCTTTCAAAGCATTCAATTTAAGCTTGGTCTGCTCTTTGACTGATTCTCAAAAATGAATCCTTCTGCATATTTGCTCTGTTCAATAACATGGTATGTGTATAAATCATGTAATCTATATATAAATTCTCTTCAGTTTCTGTGAGTTCTTACTGACTTATTGCTACTTTAACATCTAGGGTACTGTCTCCTAATGATATATTAATGTTCCTTTCGCCAGGAATACTTTTATGGCCTAACAAACGATTTCTCCCCACATGCAAATGTTGCAAATATCAGTGATTTACATGTCTATCGGATTGGTGGTGGACCACAAGCACCAAGATCAGCTCTACCCATTGGGGCTGACCCTGTTGCCAATCCTCTGAGATTAGTACCTGTGAATGTTGACCAGGATTTGCTCCATTTAGTTCTTGCTGTTTCATATGCCAAAGAACCTGATGAAATTATATCAAGGTAATTGTTACATTATGAGACAATAAACTCTATATTTTTATCAATTAATAATCCACCTGACCATGCAGAACAAATATTGTGCCTAATACCATTTATTGGAATAATGACATTGATATAATGTAGAAATTTAATCTCTGCAATAAGTCTTAATCATAAATTGGCTCAAATCTAGACTAAGACCTTCCAACAGGGATCCTAAAATTTTTAAGTTACGATTGCTGCATAATTTTTATTCATGATTCTTTCATAATTTATGATCATTATCTCTTTAACTGCAGCAATGTTGCTGGGTTTATCTATATCACAGATATTGACATGCGGAGGTTTGAACTTTTTGTTCTCATCTTGGTAGAAACCATCTTTTATGCTGATGTTGTTTTTGTTTACTTGTATCTAAAATAATTTTTAATTACCACAGGAAAACAGTTACGTATCTTAGTCCATCAGCAGGGATTCTTCCTAGCAAATATCTCATCGTGGGAACTTTGGCATGGCTCGAAACATGAAGTGTTGAGTTTCTTCAGAACAGAACTGGACATGGCCTGATTATATATATGAACTACTCGAAGTACAATTCTCTCTTCATTATGGAATGCTAATTGTTCTGGTTTAGTGAGTGCAAGTATCTATCTCATTGTCTCAGAGTTCGGAGCTTCTTGTGGCTTTGGCATGTAACCTTATACAAAGATAACTAGAACACTGGCTTTTTTGCTTCTGTAATAGTTTCTTACTCTGTTATTTATGAAGATAATAGATAATTCATTAGATGTCTATTTTATCAATCTTATATGGTCCCTTAAGTTCCCAGAATTTGTGAATATGATATCAATTATGTTTGCATGCTATGACTGGCATTTGATGTACCCTAAACTCTATTTAGTCTCAGATCTGGGGAAATTTCTGTTTGATGGAAGAAACTGTGCTTCTATAGGCATTTAAAAAGTTATCATAACATCTTGGTTTAATAACTGGATTCATTGTTAAGATATTGTCGCATATATTCTATTATAGTTTTGTTTTTTCACATTACAATTCAAAACGCGTCAAATTTTTTAACCTTTGTCCCTAATTTCTGCAACCCATGACCATAGAAGAGAACAGATCTGAACTTTAATCATGTAAACCAACTGTATCAGAAAACAAACCAACCCCACAAAAAAAATAAAGCAAATTAAACAACTTAAAGCTCCAAAACAAAAGAAACCAAGTAGTTAATCAAGAAAATGTTGACAATGCGTTAGAGATGGCAATAAATGAAACACATTTTACTTCTTGACAATGTTTTTTCCACATGGTGTATAGCTGGACTTGCCATTTACAGAACCACTCAAATCACAATTTTACTAACTTGCAAACCAGAAGGATGGATTGTCCCCACCATTGTTGTTGACTAGGCTCATTCTTGAACGCCAACACTGTATCATACTGCAAGGAATTGGTTGTAACGTTGCCACCACCTCTTTTCCTTATTGTCTTATTTAGAAAGATTATCCTCAAATTTAAGTCAAGGAATGGGATTTAAGCCAAGCTTTATTAATAAGAGATCAATCCAAACATCACTAAATAAAGGAAAACAATATATGATGATTGCAACTTAGGTTGGATTCAATTTGATCGAGTCAAATTTAAGATTAACTCAAGTTTGAATCGAATTCATAACATCTAATTCAAACTCAAACTCTTTTGAGTTGATACATAATATCACTGGAGAGCTATCGATAAGATAAAGTATATTGTCAAAAAGTGAATAAAATAGTTAATTGGATGAGTAATGTCATCAAATAAAAAGACAAACCAATCTCTACCCAAGTTGTCAAGCTAAAATTCTAATTCGAAATCGACTCATTCTAGCTAAATTATGGATTCAAACAAATTCACTTGGATCGGATCTATCCTGTCTTGGTAACTCTTAGAATCCTATTAAAAGATTTGTCGGTTGGAATGCTATGTTGATCCCTTATATAATAATGTGAAATGACTTTGAGCTTTGAACTTTTGGGCATATTTCAAAGATTGACCATAAAACCTTTGAGCATCCACCTTAGTCTAGTGTATAGGCTAACACTAAAAATCAAGTAGAATCATTTTGAAACTTTAAACATCAGAAAGATTGTCAAGGGTAACATAGGGTAACCTTACAACCCATTTTTGGGACTCGTGTACCGGTACAAGATGTTGGTAAGGTTAACAAATATATGCACATGGAAGACAGATGGAAAAAAAATATTATGATTACATTTTCAACGAGTAATACTCAACCTGAGTGGCATCTAGGAATCCATCAACAAAATGCTCCAAAATCAGCGCGCTTGAAAATTTGAGAATCTGACTGCAGGCTTGTATGTATCAAAATTAAAACCTGTGGCCTTTGGCTAGCTTAATTACTCATCTAGAAATAAACAAGCGTGAAATCATAGGAATGAAAAAAAGAGGAAAGCAAGATTTCAGAATTCTCTATAAGAAAGCAGTTAGTTTGGAATGATGAAGTGGTAAACAGCTTTGAACTCCAATTTTTGGAAAAAAGAACTTTTGTTTGCCTTCAGTTTTGAAAGGTTTGTATGATTTTATTTTAAAATTATTGAACTTAAAAATCACCTTTAGACTTTTCAATTGCAATCCCAATCACAATTATCTAAAGTCAATTGATTTTGGGACCGATTAGGCTAGATTTTAACAAAAGATTTCAATATCTTTTATTGCTTGGGGCAAGGTTAGGTTGTTTATTGTAGACACACATCATTATCTTAATAACGCCAATATCATATATCATAGTTTATCATCTTAACTCGACTCTCTTTAAAAGTTTATGAACTATTTAATGTGAGACACTTATATATACTTAATGTCTCACTCGTGTGAGATTTGTTTAGGAATATTACATTTACATGTTTTTGCTTAAAATATCGATCTCATACTCTAAAACCTGAAAAATACCACTATTTTATGTGGTTGAGTTCCAATTAATCATTATCGTCAATCAAGTAAATATACTACATCATCATCAGATTTAAAACCATTTTAACAACACAAAATTGAGTTCAACAAGATAAATATTGTGTGTTTTGAATCAATTTTCATATAAAAATAGTACATATGCAAATAAATGAATATATTAATACTTAACATATCATTAAGTGATTAAGTATTTTATTATTTATTTTATCTCTAATTTAATATTATTTAATTATATAATGATATATTGGTATTAATTAGTATATTTATCCATAATTAATACATAAAGTATTACGCCTTAAATATGATTATTTGATTAAGGGTTTATAGATACCAAACAAATATAACTTGACTCTATCTATGGTTTTGACATTTCATTATCAAGTTTTGAAACATATGATCCATCATTATACTTAAAAGGCCAAAGGACTATTTCCCACCCAAGGTATGTTGATTTCTCAAAGTTTTCCCGTTAACTTTGAAAATACCATTTATCCACCTATGACTAATTAAAATTAACGAACCTAACTCTTAAAAATTTTATCTCATTTCCCCCTAAAATTTTAAAAACTAATATTTTCTTTCTTAAGTTAAGTTTGAAAAAATTACATTTCCCCCTAGGATTTAGTTTCAAAATCTGATCACCATTTTTGACGTCATTGTTGGTCGTTTCTCCCTTCTGACGGCTCCCCATCATTCGACGAACTACCTCATCTCCATCCCACCTCTTCTGACGTCCAAAAATGTCGTTTAGGAAGAGGAATTGTCTTACCAGACGATGTTTTTGGAAGCCGAGGAGTTGGGATGGAGGTGAGGCAGCACGTCAGAGGATGGGGAGTCGTTGAGAGGGAGAGACGGTCGACGATGGCGTTAAAGAAGGTGATCGAATTTTGAAACTAAACCTTAGGGGAGAATGTGATTTTTTTCAAACTTGGTTTAGAGAAAAAAGTTAGTTTTTAAACTTTTAGGGGGGAAAATGAAACATATTTAAATTTATTTTTAATATTAAATATAAAATAACGATTTTGCTCTTTAAAATTAATAGATTTAAACGGTCATGGGTAGGTAAATGGTATTTTCAAAATTAATGGAAGAAACTTTAAGAAATCAGCATATCTTGGGTGGGAATAGTCTTTGGCCTACTTAAAAATTTAACTTTTAGTGTCAGCCCATCAGTTTCTATTTTTATAATATGTATCTAAACTATTCGTCTAAAATGAAGTTGTAAGAATTTAAGCAACAGAATGTGAACAAGGAGGAGCCAGAAAGATGACTAATGAGCAAATAAAATTAGGTTTTCAATGAACAACTGCTACCTGAATGAATAAAATGCCCACTACTTCAGGAAATTTTCCAAGGTGTAGTTGTAATTCCACTATCATGGGAAAATGATACCACCCCACTTCAGTAGTCAATTTAGTAACAATCTCCTTAATATTTTTTTATGTATTAGGTGAACAGCAGATGCTTACATGTCACATTCTCATTGATTTGTCCTCATGCTTACACTTTTCAGGCACCATCCAAAACTCTAAATACAGACAAATTTCATCTGCCATGTATTTACACTATTGACTTAGTGACCTCCCGTGATATAATGATATAATATAATACAGGATAGGTTCCAATTTGGTCAGTGCAAGTTTGATTTAGTATTCACTTCAAATGAGACAAGTTTGAGAAAAGGTAGTCATCCATAAATTTATTTTCTTTAATAATTTTTACCTTTTTTTACAATTTTTTATTTTTGATGATTTTTTTTTTTTGGTTAGGATCATTTTAAATTATATAAATTTATATGTTCATAAGAGAGTAGCAAATTCTACATAGATAGATAAATTATATAAATATAACAAGAATTTATGTTTATGTTTATTCGAAACACCATGCCCATGAAGAGTAAGTCAGGCAAAGAGGCAATCAAACATTTGATTTGTTCTCCTCAAGTCTACTATCAAATCCTTCTACTGACTATAGGCATTGATTTTTACTTCTTAAAAATTGTAGGATTCAGAAGTTTTAAGATTGAACAGAACTCATGCTTTAAATCCGGGATTTGTAGATCATATTATATATATATATATATATATTAAGTGAAAAAGATAAATTCTTTGTATATGTTCAAATTGCAAATTTTAAAAATCTAAAGTTTCATTCATTTCCCCCTTCATTTTAAAAATTCATAATTTAACCCCCACATAAAGTTTAAAAAATTAAAATTTCTCCACCAAGTTTGTAAATCATAGTTGGAGTCACCAGAGATAGCCATCTCGATTGGCATTGGCTCTCCCTCCAACTCAACTTTCTCTGTCGATCACTTCTCAGTCACTGACATAAGTTATTTCCTCCGACAAAGACGAAATCGTTTTCGTCAGATTGTCTTCTTCTCTAACAAAGACAATTTTGTCTTCTTCAAAGGTCTCAGATGGAGATGATGTGGCCATCTGAGACCACCGACAGTCGTCTTCACCTTTGATGAAAACGAAATCATCTTCGTCCTAGACAGAGACAATCATACGAAGACAATTTCTTCTTTGTTGAGGAAATAGCCAATGTTGATAGTTAGGAAGTGATCGACAGGAAGAGTTGAGCTAGAATGGAGAGTTAATGCCACCAGAGATGACCATCTCCAATGACTCCTACCATGATTTACAAATCTTAGGGGGGAATTTTGATTTTTCAAATTTAGGTGGGGGTTGAATTATAAGTTTTCAAGCTGAGAGAGGAAATAAACAAAATTTTAGATTTTTAAAATTTTTTATTAAATGATTATTTTATCTCTAATCATAATTGTAATTTTTAACAGATACGTGAGATTTTATGTTTTTCAAATCTAATTGGTGTGACCTGGGTTGCACTTAAACTTAGGGGTGAAATAGTGCTTTCGCCCATCTGAGATCTGAGTTGAGTCCTGTAGCTTTCCTGTTGATGATGATCCACTTAAACATTTAAATGATTTTAGAGCAGATGTGGATTTTCTTGTCTGGAATATGCCAAAGTCACTGTTGTGACCAACAAACAAAATCTCTTCCTCTCTCTCTTGCCCAAGCTGCCCTTTCTCTTTGTTTCAACCTGCCCCTTCTGCCCGTCCTAACACTTTCCCTCTTTCTCAAGCACCCTTCCCCTCTCTCTCTTACCTTTTGACTAAAATTCCTACCTGGTTGTCATTTGCTTTCACTTAT
Organism: Mangifera indica; assembly: GCF_011075055.1. Classification (NCBI taxonomy): domain Eukaryota; kingdom Viridiplantae; phylum Streptophyta; class Magnoliopsida; order Sapindales; family Anacardiaceae; genus Mangifera; species Mangifera indica. Next base: position 14,146,621 of record NC_058151.1, on the reverse strand, counting down.
TACCCATCCCTTCATGTGTTTTTGAGATGGGGTTTTTCTGTTGTAGCTAAAGTTGTTTGCTTCTGTGAGTTTTGAAGGTTGATCAGTAGAGTTTCTCTTTTTTGTGGAGATGGGTATCAGTTTTTTTCACTTGTTGATTGTTTGACATGTTTTGAGATGGGTTTTTGTTGTTGTAGCTAAAGTTGTTTGCTTTTTTGAGTTATGAGAAGTTGATCAGTTGAATTTTGTGGACATGGGTTTGAGTCCGGAATCTGTAAAGGTTAAGAATGGGGAAGTGAATAGTAGTAGTAATAAGAAATCAAGAAAGGTGAAAAAGAAGATCAAAGATGGAGCTGAGGAAGAAGATGAAATTGGGTGTTGGGTTAGGTTCAGGTTTATGGAGAGTTGCATGCCTTCAAGATCAAAAGTTGATAGTTCCTTGAGTGGTACTAGTACCAATTATAGTAAGTGTTTTTTCTTAGAAACTTTGAAGTTTATCTGTGAAGATTTTTTCTTCTGTATTACCTCATCTTTTTGGGTTCATATAAACAAGTAAAGAGGTGTACCAATTTGCTGGGATTTTTGGGATACAATTTATGCAGATCAGTGATCTTTAGTCAGTGAGAAACTTTGGGTTCTTATAAAAGTTGTAAAGCTAAGAACTTAATGTTATATTTTAATATTATGTGATAAGAGCTGGTTTTCTGCTGAATTTAATTCTTTCCTTCTATATCAGCATCACTAGTTGAAATGATATAGCTTGTTTGAACTGGACTCAGATGTTAATTGAACTCTTTTGGTTTCTGTTTTTGGAAAGAAATTGGAGATTTTTTATATATCAGAGTTGTTCATTTATTGATTCTGACTGTACTTTTTCATATGGTGTAAGTGTGTTTGATTTTTTAAGCCAAGCTAATATATTGTGATCATTTACTATCCAAGCATGTCCATGGATTTCTTTTTATTTAGCACATTCTAAATTTTTTTAGAGGCTAGTTGATCGCAACCAGTTTGTCTATTAGTACCTAGTTATGAGAAACAATATGCTTGGCCTTTTTGAATTATTCACCAGCATTCATTTTGTATATAGTTATGGGGACAATAAATGAGTTCTTTTAGTGGGGGTATACCATAAATGCATTAACTCAAGGGTACAATGATAATCAATGAATTTGATTATTGTGATGTTATTTTTATTCATTTCTGGCAAATATGTATGATTTTATTGTTTTCTTACTTGGTCGTTGTGTCACTCTACAGATAATAAATCTCCAAATGAGAAAAGAAGAGACCAGCCAGTTGTTCCTGTGTCATCTACAACCACAAGTAATGCAGAAAGTACTTCATCCACACCAAAATTCAGTGAGGAGCTGAAGATTGCTTCTCAGCTTCGGAAGTTCACATTCAATGATCTAAAGTTAGCTACTAGGAATTTCAGACCAGAGAGTCTTCTCGGTGAAGGTGGGTTTGGTTGTGTCTTCAAAGGTTGGGTCGAGGAAAATGGAACTGCTCCTGTAAAACCTGGTACTGGGCTTACTGTTGCTGTTAAAACCCTAAATCATGATGGACTTCAGGGTCATAAAGAGTGGCTAGTATGACCTTCCTTCAAATTTTCCTCATTTTTAAGTAAACATAGTGGAACCACACTTTTGGTTCTTTTGTTTTTATACTCATTGAAAACTTTATGTTTCCTCTTCATAACAGGCCGAAGTTAATTTCCTTGGCAACCTCCTCCATCCAAATTTGGTTAAATTGGTTGGTTATTGCATTGAAGATGATCAAAGGTTGCTGGTATATGAGTTCATGCCTCGAGGGAGTTTGGAGAACCATCTCTTTAGAAGTATGTGACTGATCATCTAATTTTCTTAAATTTGTTTTGTTTAAACTTTCTGCCTATTGTAATTGCTTAATCAAAGAATTGTATCAATTGGGTGCTTTAATTATTTGGTGTAGTTAATTTCTCATAGCTAAATATCCAGTTTCCTCAATGTGCGAGTTCAGGGATTCTAGTGAGTCTATTTTCTCTAGGTTGTAGATGATATCTAGAGTGTTGCAAGGTTTCTCTGAAATTATGGCTAAAATGCTCATGGTGCATCCTTTCTTCGCATTTCACCTTTTTAGGTTGCACAGCAACCTTATATTTTTGTGTCCTTGACTTCTAAGTTAGATCCTGGTAGCTTCTATGTTTGACATGCATCTGGAAAAAAAATACTACCACAAAGTATATAGACTTTGGTATTCACAGATTTTTGACGAGGTGATGGTTCTAGAGATCCTTGTTCCATTATAGCTTTTATATGAATGGATATACAGCATTTATTTTATTTTACCCTTTTCATTTTCTTTGTCCTTATTTTTGTCTTGTGCATAATGGTCACAGTTCACAGCAGCTATGGTGAATATGATTTCACATATTCTTAATTTTCTCTGTTTTTAACAGCCGTTGTACATGACAGGTTTTTCATTTTCATGGGATGGAAAAGATTCCCACCATTTTTTTTTTTCCAGATACTAGAAGAATACATATTGACAAAATGAAGTCGTTTAACATAATAGAGTAACTTTTGCTTGTAATTGATGTTTAATGCTGTCTGGTGCAACCATGTTATATGCAGAAGGGTCCTTGCCTCTTCCTTGGTCTATCAGAATGAAGATTGCATTAGGTGCTGCAAAGGGCCTTGCCTTTCTTCATGAAGAAGCTGAAAAGCCTGTGATATATCGTGATTTTAAAACATCAAATATTTTATTAGATGCGGTATGTCACAAACATTCTCAACAGTACTGAATTCTCTCAGTTTCATATTTCTTCTCTTTCTAAAACAGTTAAACATTTTAGGATTACAATGCCAAACTCTCTGATTTTGGACTAGCCAAAGATGCCCCCGAGGAAGGTAAAACTCATGTATCTACTCGAGTAATGGGAACTTACGGTTATGCTGCTCCTGAATATGTAATGACTGGTGCGTGATGCTTATCGTTTTTTCTATGGAAGCTTTAACGATATTAGTGCAGAAATCATTGATTGTTATTTGCTAGTACTTAAATCTAAAATGATTATCATGGATGTAGGACATTTAACATCAAAGAGTGATGTGTATAGCTTTGGAGTAGTTTTACTTGAAATGCTGACCGGTAGAAGATCCATGGATAAAAACCGACCAAACGGGGAGCATAACCTTGTTGAATGGGCAAGGCCGCATCTTGGAGACAAGAGGAGGTTCTACCGATTGTTAGACCCTCGCCTTGAAGGTCACTTTTCAATCAAAGGTTCTCAGAAAGCTGCCCAGCTGGCTGCCCAGTGCCTGAGTCGGGACCCCAAAAGCAGACCCCGGATGAGTGAAGTTGTGGAAGCATTGAAGCCATTACCCAATCTCAAAGATATGGCCAGCTCTTCCTATTACTTCCAATCTATGCAAGCAGATCACAACAGATCCAACCGAAATTATAAAAACGGTGCTAGGACACAGGTAGGATTCATTACAAGGAACGGGCAACCACCCATGAGGAGCTTATCCAATCCAAATGGGCATGCTTCTCCATATCATCATCCTCACCCATCACCAAAACCAAATGGGAAAAAATAATAGCATTAAAGGTCTTGATTTGACTCATCCTTGGATAATCACAGTGGTATTGCATGTCTTAGAAATGGCTTGTATTTTTGCTGTTTACCATTTACCATACCTTGTATTAACTCAAAACAACAAAAAAGGCTCCTTGCTTAATGAAATGATGTGTAACAAACCCTGGGAGGCTAGTCTAATTAATTGTATCTTTACTTCCATTTGCTGTCTATGAGATTTCAAGATTGGAGACTGAAAAGCTACTCGGGAAATAGGCTGAAAGTTCATGTTGAGATGGTAATTTTTAGGAAAGGTGACAGATAAATGAACTGTATAGCCAATACATACGGTAGCTATTTGTTTCGATGTTTGTACAAGGAATGTGATAACTGGAAGGAGCTACCTCGCCTGCATTGTGTCTTTGCAACACCTCTATATTTTTTTAGCCCATCTTCTGAACCAAGTGGAGCCAACCCCTATGAAAAGCATAAGCAACTTTAAGATCTAAATGTGGATAGTGGTGTCAAATCAATTATTGACAGATGAAAACAAAAATGGACTTCAGAATACGCAGTAAAGAGGCATCTCTCTCTTTAATACTGGTTAAATTAAATGCCCTATGTGTTCTACTCAACCAGTTTTTGTTTTCTATTAACAGATTTCATTGGTATCCCACAATTTTGGTTGATGCCCTCAAGCTCGCTCTTTGATAAAAAACATTAGAGAAGATGTTATTGGCACTGTAATCATCCGAAACAATTGTTGGAATTGGGCACCAGAGCTTGGTAACATAGGAAGTTTACTATTAAAACAAAAATACATCTATTCTCTGAACTTCTATGTGGGTGAATAGAGATAGATTTGACCTAAGTCAAACGTGAGACCAACTTATGTTTAGGCTGAATCAATAATACCTAAGTCGAGTTTATTTAAACTATTGCATAATATTATTAAGGGTTATTAACAGAGTGTACAATGTTATTAAACTGATAAACAATATCACTGATAAAATGAACAGTATTATCGAATAAATAAATAAGTCAATATTAATTTGATTTATCGAATTAAAACTTCAATTCGAGATTGACTCTTCTAAGTCAAACTAGACCGAATCGAATCTACTTTTATAAGTGAATTCCAATATTTAACTCTGTGGAGAGAGCATTTAAATTTGCTGATGCATCATTTTGACTTTGAGAACTGCAAATTCAGGTAATGGATAACAACATTTTATTATTCCCTTGAATACCATCATCTTCCATAAATAATTCTCTGTTTCCTTAAAAGAATTAATATTTCTTGTTGCACTATAGAGCTCCCTTTAGCAGATTTCAATACGAATATCAAGGTAAGAATTGTAGAAGCAGTAGAGAATTTCAATATAATTGTCATGATGTTTAACAAGTAGACAACATAAAATGACAAAAACCTAACGGAATTATGCAATTCTTGCCTTTTCTCTGAAGTCTTGACATATTTCTTGAAAACAGCTTGGCACCTACCCTCCATCTAAATTCCAAGCTTAGCTATACATAATTGACCCCTTAGGGAAATTTGACATGATTAAATCATAACCGCTAGGAAGTTTCAGCGGAGAGAGAAGAGAGTATCTCATGAGCCCATTTAATAACAAATCACTTGCTCATCAAATTGTACAGGATAATAATGACAAGCAAGATATTTTGTAAAATAAAGCAACTTCATTTTCCATTGACAACTACATATTTTAAATTAATGATGTTAATATAATTCTATTTTCTTTCTTGTGCGGAGTTTCAAAATGTTTTATCTTGTTCTAATCTTCTTGCATTGACATATTTATTTTCCTTCTCTTGCTTGTTCTTCTTCCCTTCTCTGTTACTACCTCCCTTTTGTTAGCTGCAGGTAAGCAAGTTTCCTCTCTTTGTTATGAATTTTGGCAACAGGGAATTATATGAACACAAACACAAAGGATGTGTGATAAAAGGGAAAGATAGAGGAACTAAATACCAGAAAGAGAGGCTGAGCAAGAGGGAAGATTGTTTGGTGTTTGATTGCAAAATCTGTTTTTCTTTTTCTTTTTCTATTTTTTTTTTTCAGGTTAGAAAAGGTTGGATTCAAATGGGAAATCTATTATGTTGTGTACAAGTTAACCAATCCACAGTTGCCATCAAAGAGAGATTTGGCAGGTTTGATGAAGTACTTGAACCAGGATGCCACTGTCTGCCTTGGTGCCTAGGAAGTCAGCTGGCTGGCCATCTCTCACTCAGGTTGCAGCAATTGGACGTGCGTTGTGAAACCAAGACAAAGGTACTGCAATGACACTTTTTTACCAAGCTTTCTCACAAGGAAGATTATAAAATCTTTAATCTTGGAAGTGAAGAAGTTGGATATGATGATTGTATTTGCAGGACAATGTGTTTGTCAATGTTGAGGCATCTGTTCAATACCAGGCCCTGGCTGATAAGGCCAGTGATGCTTTCTACAAACTTAGCAACCCAAGAGCCCAGATTCAGGCTTATGTTTTTGATGGTATGTTAAAAAGGAAAACTCAATCAATTTCCATACCCTGGTATGTTTCGGTTTTAAGATGCGTGTTTGATTGTTCAGTGATCAGAGCAAGTGTTCCCAAGCTGGACTTGGATGATGTTTTCGAGCAAAAGAAGGAAATTGCAAAAGCTGTTGAAGATGAACTTGAAAAGGCAAGTAATCAGTTCTTAGATCCATGTCTCAAGAGTAAGCTTTGACTTCTTGGTTGTTTTGATTTACAGGCCATGTCCGCGTATGGGTATGAAATTGTTCAGACACTCATTGTCGATATAGAACCAGACGACCATGTCAAACGTGCAATGAATGAAATTAATGCTGGTGAGCTATCCATCTCTACCAAGCAAGCCTTGGCTAAAAGTTGCTCGTTCTGAACAAGTTTAATTCTGGCAGCTGCAAGGCTGAGAGTAGCAGCAAACGAGAAAGCGGAAGCAGAGAAAATTATACAGATAAAGAGAGCAGAAGGTGAGGCTGAGTCCAAGTATCTCTCAGGAGTAGGTATTGCCAGGCAGCGCCAAGCAATTGTCGATGGTTTAAGAGATAGTGTGCTAGGATTCTCAGAAAATGTGCCTGGAACCACTGCTAAGGATGTTCTTGACATAGTCCTCATCACCCAGTACTTTGACACCATGAAGGAAATTGGAGCTTCTTCTAAATCTTCATCTGTATTCATTCCTCATGGACCTGGAGCCGTTCATGATGTTGCCGCACAGATTCGAGATGGGTTGCTTCAGTCATCTTCCCTCTAGAACTCTCTAAATCTTTTGTAAGTCTTGCACCAGGTTAGAGAGTGAAAAAGACCTTTTGCTCCTTCTCCAGGATTTCTCTGGTCTCTGGAATGTTTTAAAAAATTGAGTTCCACAAGTAATACATAAGCTTGCTATAAACTTTAATGTAAAACTTGAGAGCAAACTGAGAAGCATCATGATAGTGGAGTATTGACACATCGAGCAATAAATAGCCTCAAATAGCCATCAAAGAAATAGACCCAAAAAAGGAAAAAAAGGCTCTCTGAATAACAAGATTCAACATCAGATTAACAGAAGATGATTGACAATTGTTAAGAACTCTGAAAAAAGTCATCACAAGTTCATGACCATTCTAATTTTTATTTTTACAAATCCAAAACCGATGAGAAAGAAGGAACTGACATTAAGACACCAGTCTCAACAAACAATTACCCTGTTCTCCAAATGCCCACTGAATGGATCTCCCTCAGAGTTTAAGAGCCAACGCAAGTCCAACCTTGGCGCTCTTCTCAATGGCCTTGGTGTCTACCTCACCAGAAATGGAGAATAGCGACTTCGGACGCCACTCATGCTGGATGAGAGCACTAGCCTTGCCAGCATTGTTCACTCGTGCCTTCACCGTGGTCAATGGATCCAATGCATGCTGGGTTCCAACAGTGATAGTATTTTCATTGGTTGAGAAGCTATGGGTTACTTCTGCACCAACAGCTGTGCTTGTTAAGGGGTTGACAATGTGGTAGTAGGACGCACTCAGGGAGTCACCCTTGTTGTTCCTGTACCACACAGATATGAATGTTAGTCTCAAAGCATCAAGTTACTTACTAATCAAGAAGCATTTCAACTTGGCAAACATCATGCTTCAACAGTAATGTTGTTTTCGTACTCAGTTAACTAAATAGCAGAAGCCCCCCAAAAAAAAAAAAAATCAAGTGTTGCCCTCATTACGTCACTCTCAAACTGACCAACTAAAGCTATCCAAAAACAAGAAAGATTCTTTTTATTTAAGCTAAAACAAACTCTACAATTATTGCATATATGAAGTGTGTTGAACAGTAAATTACAAAGTTCTCCATGTAGAAAAATTAACTCAATTAACTAAGATATAAATGTCTGGTATCAGTAATGGAAATTCAATCTGAGAATCACAACATGCAAGATGCTTAGTGGAATTAAAAAAAAAAGCAACAATCCTTTAATAAGTTCCACACAAACAAAATGGGCACACAAATGAATGCAAGACAGTACTTACAAAGTCAACGCAGCAATCAAGTCTTCATTGCAGAAGCTCAATCCAGCATTGCATTTTGTGAAGTCTCCAGATTTGGAGTCAAATGACAAATCAGTTCCAAGTGAGAGAACATTAGATCCAATCACACCTGAGAAGTTAACAATGGGGTTTGCTGTCAACCCAATGCTTGTATTAATCCCCGCATAATCATGCAAATACTGGAGTTCAATCTGTGACATAATTATGATACAATAAGATCACTAATCATACTATGAACTGTAAGTGAAATGTTCAATGCATGGTTGAACCACATACAAAGTAAATTAGCTCTTACAAGTTCTCAACTCACAGAAAGTTATGTTACAATAAGATGAAAATTTCAATATAGACTGACGTACAGGATATAAAATTGCTTACCTTGCCCGACCTTTGATCAGGAACTTTGAAGCTCAATATAGTTTTCAGCCCCGGAGCAGCTTCATCAACCGTGATAGTTGCAGAAAGCTGATTGTTACAAAGATTGCAATACATAAGTTCTTGAAAGAGAAGATGTAAAAAAATGTAGAGAAGGAAGCCAACAAAAATTACATTAAAGGCTTACATTCGAGCTTGTATCGACTTTGATATCAGTGGTTATATTCTTGTTCTTCAGCTGAGTATTAACATCCGCCAGAAATAGTTCTCCTTTCTTCGTTCCTGAAGAAGTAATAGCCTGCATAGTGGTGATGATTAGAACAGGGAACAGACTAAAATTTGTGAGTTATCTGAATAACAAACCCCAAACATCAGTAAAGCCAGTACAGTTGACGTTTCCAACTACAATTCAATCAAATGAGTAAGTAGGAAACATACAGAAAACAAAATTACAAACATTTTATGGACATCCAATGAGGAACAGAGAAGCTCAAAATCCAACACATTGAAAAAAGAGAAACAAAGTCCTCTGAAATTTGTTAATAACTTTAACCATCACAAACTACCAAATACAACCTAGAAAATTAGAATATGCTGAACAATCATTTATTAGAAAATATTAAAAATAATTTATATAGCTTTGAAGGATTTAAACTTCATTGAGATAATAAGTTATACGAAACACCAAAACCTTTTACTGAAATAAAAGCAGCTTAATCAACCAAATCTAGCATCTTAAACTGACTACATAAAAAGTTAATATTTTTAAACAAAAATACCAAAAAATTACAACAAATTTACAAGTCACTACATAAACATAGTAACAAAAAATGAAGAAACATAAATGAATCTAAGCCAAAAGGAAAAAAAAAAAAACTGTAAAACCCCAAAAAAGAACAAACTTACAACTCCAGTTGGAGAGTAGGTAGTGACAGTGAACTTTTGGTCACTCTGATAATCCTTGTAAAGAAGATCTATGCTTCATGCAATCACAAACCCCAATAAATATCATGAATATAAAATTACCCACAAAAATTCAATGCAAAATTTAAAGACATAAATACCTCTGGCTTTTTTGCCAATATCAGAGTAGAGACCAGGTCCCTTGCCCATGATTGAATTTTTTTTCTTGTTTTTGATAAATTAAGGGGGACCCAGAAAAACCCAGAAGATAAAAGATATAAAGAAAAATGGGTTCGATGTAGATTTAATATATAGGCCACAAACAAAAAATGGAAAACCCTAATTTCACCTCTGTTTTTCTGGGATTTTGTTGTCTTGTTCCCCAAATCCTGGATCGTTAACAGCCCAGTTGGTGTCCCGTTGATGTGGTTGGGGTTTTACCGTTTGATGGGTAGGGTTCTACTGGTGTTAGTTGGGCTTCACAACCTCAAAACCCACCACCACTTTTATTGATAAACTTGCTTTTTTTTTGTGGTAATCAATTTTTTGGCCCGCATTTCCTTTATTATTTATTATTACTTTTCACACGTACCAGGTGTCATGGTGAAATTATAATCTTACATAGGAGTAAATTCAATCGGACTGTTTGAGTTAAAATTAATCTTAGACTAGGAGTGAAGTTTGAGTAGAGATAACCTCATTTTGAGATCAAGTCTAGTTAATTCAACTCAATCAATTTATGAAAAACTCTAGAGCATATTTATTTTTTTTGGTGAATTTTTTTTTCTCCGATATCATTTGACAATTGTCTTCATCTTTTACAATCCTTATTCTTTTTAAGTAGTTTTTTCCATGAACTCATTATCAATCAAATGAGTCAAATTCGATTTTAAATTAATTGTTTTAGATTTGAATCAAATTCACACTAACCCTTATTCAGATTTAATTCAACTTAAATCCACTCTATATTGTGTAACAACCTATTCTTGTTTTAGAAATTTATGCATAAATGAAATTATGATTTGCGATTTAAGGCGGTTCTGCCGAGAAAAGAAATGTCAAAGTTGGTGATAAAGGTATAAACTTGTTCAGAAGCACAAAATTTTATGAAAGTTACCTCATGAATTTAGAAGCACTAGAACAAAAGATTGAAATTATCAATTATTTTAAGATAGAAGCTGGCAGGCAGGCCCTGCAAATTTTAGAACAAGGATAAGAATCAATCTGTGTCATTCCTTGTATTGCCAACACTTGCATTCTTTCTGGTATTTTCAAATGAAGACTGAAGGTTTATTCATAACTTGTTTTGTTCATCATTTCATAAGCTTTTATACTTTCACTGTATGATTATTGTACATGTCCTATTGGCAGGGGGGGAAGGGTAAAAAAAGGAAAAAAGAAATGAAAATGTCTTGCATTCACGTTTACGTGTGGAACAAAGAAATTTGAATAAACTGAATAAGACTTCACTTCTACAACTAATGTTCTTCTTTTAATACTTCAGCATGAAACTGCAGCAAATGATCTTCTTTTAATGTTGTGTTGCTAATTTCTTTAGCATTTTACAATGCTAACAGGAAATAGTATGCCAATGCTATCGGCAAGGCTATGACCAAGCCAAAAAGAACCCTGAAACCAAAACAAATAGGCCTCAAAAAATAGTGTCATGTTATGTGCAGAGATTAAATGCAGAGAGATGACTGAAGAATGAAGTACCCTGTGCTTAATACATCTGGATGAACATTGTACTCTTTAGCGAAAACGAAGGGGACAATTCCTTGAGGAAGAGCAGCCTGCAATTAAACACACAGATTGTACTTTAGCCATTGTATTATTGTATTTGTTGGTTGACAGAATTCATAAAGTTTCCAGGCACCTGGACAAATGCCACTTTAAACAGTTTGCCCCTCAGTCCACAAGCAAGAGAGGCTGCTCCCATTACAGCAGGTCCTAGAAGGAACTTCAGTGCCATAGCCACTGCTGCCAATCGCGTCCCACAGGCTATTATGCTTGGCCTTGTTGCCATGAAAAGTCCTGTTAAGGAGATGAATTTTATTCCAGTGTGGGAATTTAATGAAGTTAATGAATGTTGATGGTGATGCATAACCATACCTAAACTGAACATTGCCATTCCTAGTCCTCCACTAGACAATATCTGTATTGATTTATCTATAATTGCTGGCAATCTCACTCCCCACCTGCAATAAATTCACAATCTCTATAAGAAGAATCTCATTTTGAAGTAAAGAGTAAATCGAGTGTTTGTTATAGACTTGCCTGAACTGAATACTAGCCCAAATGAGACCTAGTATAGTTCCATGTGTATTGGGGTTGGCTATGAGCTTTCTTCCTACTGTCAAGAGAATGTGCATGGTTCCAAATTTCCTCCTAGCTGTTCTGTTCTGAGCTTCCTCTGATTCCCCCTCTTTTGATTGCGATTCATGTGCTGCCTCTGGTTCCTCTTCTAGCAGAAAAAACACGACCTAATCATTAATCAACATGAAAGTATTCATACATTTACACAATGTTGCAATTGTGTTTTTGTTGTTCTTTTTTTTTTTTTTTGTAGTTCAACTGTTGACCAAACAAGACTGAAAACAGAATTACTATGCATTTCAAGTTTGAGACTTCATATCAGAATACCTGTGGGTTCAGGATTTGGAGTAACAGCAGCAGTTTTCGCAACATTAAGCTCAAAAAGAAACAACAAAATATTATACCAAATCAAGCTCTGCAAGCCAACTATTTGAGCAAGGAGATCAGCAGCTGCATCACCATACATAGCTCTCAACAATGGAATTCCCAGGATTAAAGTATTCGGCAGTGTCGACAAAGAAAGGCCTGTTATGATCCACCTTAAACCCCCTCTAGAACTGATTTTTGTGACTGCTACAAGCACTAAAAAGGCCAATAGTTTCTGCAGAAAGTCAGCATATATGAGCTTGAGGTTCATCTTATAAGGATTGTTATTTGCAATCACTTGGAATGACAATAGAGGGATTGAAAATTTGGCAACAAACTTGTTTATGCCTGCACATTGATCTGGGGAAAACAGTTTCCACCATTTCACAGAGACATAAGCCAGCATCATGGCAACATATAATGGGACAGTTGCAGCCAAAACATGGTAAACATCAGCCAGAGAAATCATGGCAACAAGCTAAACAAGGAAGAATTTTTGTTGTAGAAAATTAATGTTGCCACTTTTTGTATTTCTGTATTGTTTTTTGGCAACAGAAAACAAAGAACTTATATGCTCTCCTGCAATTGCTTTGTCAGATTATGAAAAGTTTTAAAGAGTTGTTATAGCATTAGCCTGTTATAAATAGAAGCTTCATCAAAATTTTTTCTAAATCCCCATAATGCCCCTACCCTCTCAAACTATTCCCTTCTAGGTAGAAGTTCTGATTAAGATTTTGTGATTCATGATGGATAGAGATGTTAATAATGGGAAATGATAAGGGTAATTTAGTCAAGTCAATCAAAAGTAGATTCTAAATCTAGCTTCCTTGTGGTTGTGTTCTTCTAGCTAGTGGGTTCTTTAGGCAAAGGTGGGCTAGATAGGCTGACACTAAATGCTTTGCCAGTAGGCTTTAATCTTCTGCACAAACTCAATCTTAAAGCTCAAGAGGAGATTGCGCATTCATGTTTTTTTTTTCTTTGGTATTTTTTGCAGTGACTATTGATTGTATGCATCTCAATTTTTTTAGAATACATTTGAAAGTTACAATGTTAAATATGTATTAATATACGTTCTTGTTAGAAAAAACATTATAATTGTAGTGTAATGACACTTTTAACACATTTTTTAAAATAAGAATCGTCAAACAACAAAAAAATGAGAGTTGTTGACGAAAAATATTTTGATATGACAATATTAATAAACCTCAAACTCAATTAAATTATCGGGTTGAAGTTTCAGATTGAGTTTGACCTACATCGTTTAAAACGTATTAATAATCATTTTTGTAATAATTATATGAAGAATGTTATATAATACCAGTTTTAACACATTTTTAATGATTTTATTACTTTCAAAAAAATGTGTTAATTTTGCCTACATAATCTAGCAGGTTTTTTATAGTTAAAAAAAGTGAAATTACAAAAAAGCCCATGTTGGTAAATAGGGAAAGTATGTGGTATGAAGCTTGGTATTTGTAGCTTATGAGATTAGATTTTGCTTTTAGAATTTTTGGTTTTGGAAGGAGGAATAAAGAAGTGAATTGCAGAGGAAGTAATTGGGTTAGAGGGACTGAATTTTTGACAGTGGTGGTGGAGAAGAATGTTTCTAAATTTGGTCAAAAGTGTCAGAATAAGTGTTGTGGGGAATTCACTTTTAAAATCTGCAAATTTTGCTTCAAAAAAAAAAAAATCTAATTTAATTGCCTCTTTCTTCTTACAAACAAAAATCCAATCTTCCTCCTACACTTGTGGCCTTCCATTAAGAGCACACAATTTTGTATATATAAATGATGTAATATCGTATGATTAAGTATTGTTCTATTTTTAATTTAAAATTATCTAATCGTACGATGACATATTTGTATACTCAAAACTGTATACATATATTTTTACTCATCAATTAAATCTTATATTTGCACAGATGATTGCATCAAAAACCTCCAAATCTTCCATTAATTTACATATAAAAACAAATCTTATCAACTTATTTATATAAATTGATATGACAATATGTAATTCAGCAATTTTAAAGTGAAAGAAAAGGTAAACAGTTATAATATTTAATCTCTCATTATCACGTCATGTAGCATAGATAAATTCGTAAGATTAGTTTATACATGTGGTTTCATTATAATTTCCCAAATTTAACAAATCTCAAAGAATCACAACAACACATTCTCATTAATATACGTGTGCTTTAATATCTAAAAAGCATAATGTGAATTGGGGTTAGATTTGGTATAGGTTAAGCCTAAAGAATACCTAGCGTGAGAGCAGTTCAATCTAAAAGAGTCATCTCAAAATCAATTCTACATCAATGAACTAAAAGGTAAACTCAATTAAAAAATAATTTAACTTTAAATTTAATCGAAGTAACTTAAATTTAGTTTGTTTATGAAAACAAACCAAATCTTTTGCTCAATTTTAGTCTAAAGAAATTCGAATTAAATTAAACCGTAACGTGAACAATAGTGAAAATAAGATCAAAGAAAAATCAATGGATCAGAGGACACCAACTAAAAGAGATGATTCTAGGCAGAAGAGCACAAGCCAATACAAAAAGTTTTGTCTATGTATAGAACACAACACAAGTTAGTTTTCCTTGTGTTGCTCTACAAGGCATGAATGAATCAAGAACATGTCATTGTACAACTGATTCTAGTTGAGGGCTAAACCAGAAACAAAGTCCTGTTAAGTTGTGAAAATTTTTTGGTAAAGTTTCTAACTTTTTTGTATTCTCAATGCCCAATTGCTATCATAGCGAATATATTCAGAAAACCAATCAAACACTTGGAGAGCATATTTTAATGGGCTTTAGTTCAAACTCCACTAGAATATATCTTTTGTACTCACAATGTGTTGGCACAAGGGAGATGTATATACAATAATATTTTACGTATAAATAGTGGATATTTACGAATATAAACAAATGGATATATTATCATATGGTTAAATAATTTTAAATTAAAGATAAAATGCGTAATTAGATTTTTCAGTCATATGATAACATGTTAATTTGTTTGTACCTGTTAAAATTTACTATTCTTTCAAGGGTTTGCTTTGCTATAAGTTAAAGGATGACCAATATTAGTCAATCATTTTCAGGAAAATTTGCAATAGATTTGGATCTTTGGACAGTTGGAATCTTTAATCTAGCTCAAATATTCTCATAACTACTTGGAATGATGTTGCACATTAGTCATCCATCCTAGATAGTGCATCTACATAAATGAATAGTTCAACGTTACAATCCACCTAGAGTTGGATTTGATCTCAGTTGAGTCTGAGTACAGTTCAGTTAATTAGCTTGAATTTAAAAAACTATGTTCAAGATTGATTCAAAATTGATAAGCTAAGGTTTGAACTTGACTTGAAAACAAATTAACTTTGGATTCGATTCTACTAACTTAAACTCGAATGTTCATATCAATTCGAACTTGATTCATTTAATTTTAATTCTCAAGCTCAAGTAATTTATATCAGATCTAATCTTAATCCCACCATTACAGTCTTCAATATAACTTTTTTTTTGTTTAGGATGAAGACCTAGTTAGATAATAAACTATGACAATATTTTCTAATCTGACCAATCAAAGGGGTTAATTTAGATTTTAACCCATCCAACATAAATAAAATTTTCTATATATATAAAATTGAATCAATCCAACAAAAAATAAATTTGCTTGATGACAAATTTGTGTTGTGACCATACAAAAAAAAAAAAAAATCGAGTCCCCCATGAACATTTTCTTTCTATCATTCAATCCTCCAATTCAATTAAAACAAAATTTTCTTGTTTGACTTGATTCAACTGGTTCGATCGATTAGCCCAATTCTAGTTTTAAATCATTAGTTTGAACTAAGTACACATATGAAAGATTGTGAGAATATTTTTTCAATCAATCAAAAAGTCAGTTTGCCAACTTTATCAAGTACGCATATATTATATGGTTGGATCTCAATGTGATGCGTTATGTTGATTAATGTATTCTTTTAATTATAATATATGGTTTTGTTGAATTGCTTTTTATAGAAGATAAGAGTATTCAAAGAATAAACGTGCCACCATTCAAAAGCATCTTCACTATCTTATGTTATTAGCTCAATCCTTGTGTTGATTCAAGAAAAGAATTGTCTTACCAATACTTTCAATCTAACGGCATGAAAATTATATTAGTCATGTTATGTATTATATTATACATCGAAAATCTGATTTTTCGTATTGTATATTATATATTGAATCATATTGTAAGTTTTTTATTTTAAATGATAATAATAAAATAAAAAATTTTAATTGTTATATCATAATCTTAGAAAATAGCTCAAATATTTTTGTCACTTAATCATTTAAAAAAAAAAAGTATCAATGCGTATTGATAATATATATTATATCATATCAATTTTCAATATATTTTAATATATGTATCGTTTTTAATCTGTATCGTACTGTTTCGTATGAACCTAATAACCATAATCAAAATGCCCACAACAACTATGTGTATGTCTCATTAAAACATGTAATTCAATGGCATGCAAACAAGGTGTCCCATTGGATATTTGGTTTCTCTTAACAAAGTTTATAAGCTTAGCAACTGCTTTGGGATCATTGGTGTAATACCTTTAGACAAATTTCACATTATCAAAACATAAAAGAGATGTTAAGTATGTATAAATATCTCATATTGTTTGAAGATAATTAGATAATATTAGTTAATAACATATGAGCTCCTAAACTGTTAAAACGTATTTTGGATTGTAAAACTCAAAAGCAAAACCGTAATTAAATTTGTATCAAAAGTATATAATATCTTGACAGTGATAAAACTATGTGTATTAACAATGAAAATTAATTTATATATTACTAATGACATATCTCTATATAATTAAGTAATTTTGAATTAAAGGTTAAGTAAAATAAAATCACAAGGTAATATCATATCATTAGTATATAAATTAGTACTTATTATTAGTATAAATAATGTTACCCTACACTAGGGGTGTTCAAAACCGGTTAACCGAACCGTTTTGCCTATTTTTTGAACCGAACCGAATTTTCGGTTTGAAAAAAATCATGAACCGAAACCGAACTGATTTAAAAATTAACCGATTTTAAACCGAACCGAAAATATCAATTAACCAAACCGAATTTTCGGTTAACCAATTTTTGAACCGAATTTTAAAAAATATTATAATTTATTATTTTTTTTAAATTTTTTGAAAATTTATTCAATATTCTATTAATATTTTATTAAATTTTTATTCGATTTTTTAAAAACCGATTCGGTTCGGTTAACCGGTTTTGAAAATTTGGTAAACCGGTAACCAAACCGAAAATTCGGTTTTTATATATTTTTGAACCGATATCCGAACCGATTTTTTGAATAACCTATTTTTCGGTTAGGGTTTCGGTTTAAAAAGCGGTTCGATTCGGTTATCGGATAATTTTGAATACCCTTACCCTACACTACATAACATACAACATTCTTATTATGGGTTCTCTGTTATAGCCAAAAGATTCAGTTCATTCGCAAATCAAACTTAAGAATCACCAACGGATGGAGAAGTTACTCATCAATAGGAAATATTAAAAGTTTAAAGTTTAGTCTATTCAATAAAAAAAATACGAAATTTTGAGAAAAAAATTAAAAATTCAATCTCTTCTTAAAAAAAGAAAAAACCAATTTTGATCTCTTTAATTTAAAAAAAAAGGTTATAATTCAATACTCTCAGGAGTTGTTATACTTTTGATAATAATACGTGTAAGAAGAAATAAGCTTGACCAAAAAAAAAAAGGTCTCACAAATGGCAAATGGAATATTATACCATTACAAGAGATGTTGACCTTAGATGATTATTAGTAGGGTTAGATTTAAAATGAGCTAATATAATTTGAACAAGGGTTTAGCTTAATTCAAACAGAACTCGAGCTGAAGTTTCAATTCTATAATAGTTTGAGCTTAACCTAAATCTCTTTTGTAATATTATTTATCACATCGAGAATATTATTTATCTCATCATTAATATTATTTATTCTATCAACGATCTCTAACAATAACATCGATCAATTAAATCCAAGCATGTTGTTCTCATTGAATTCTCTTCAAGCTTGCACTGTCTTTAATACCTCCCATTTATAATTTTGTTCCTTAATTGTCCAAAATGCACACCTACAAAATTAAATTAGTTTAGGGTTACATGAATACTTGAAGTGTCATATTTTCAAATTCGTAAAATTTTAAAATTACCTACGTTAAAATGATTTGACTTCCTCCTTTTAAATCTCTTTGAATGACGATTTTCAATGGATAAAATTTTTTATTAATTTTTTTAACAGTAAACTTATCTAATATAGTAAGTTATTAAACTTATCAAAAGCCTGATAAACCAAAATTATTTTTTATAAAATATATTAGATATATTTTTATTAATTATTTAAATTTATCTATAAATTATTATTAAATTACTCAATTAATAGGTTTCATTAAACCAAATTATAATAAATGTTAGCTCCAATAAGAAGAACCAAACAAGACTTGGATCAACCAATTATATAAGTGATTTAATCCCTTAAGTATTAAAGTAAACCTTAAAATTTCTGTTGTTAAAAGCCAATGGAAATTACCAATTTATCCAAATGCAGTTATTTTTAACTCTCAACCACAATAAAATTTCTAATATTATCAAATTCTAGGGATTTTTTTTTAATTATATCCTACATGCCCCAAAGGGGAATAATATTACTAGCCATTTCTAAACTAATAATAGTTACAACCCTATGGCTCTCCACCTTCTGCGTAGTGAAATTTGGAGTCAATTGTTGGGAAAATTCAGTATAAAAGACAGCCTTGACTCCTGTAAAGCCAATCTCTTGGATCACAAAAAACTTCAAATCCATATCACGGTCTAGGCGGGTTTGAACCATCCCAGGCAGAAAGGTTCCTTCCTAGACCTGTCAGGATTTGTGAGCTGCAATGGCATTGGCCTGGTTGAAGCTGGTGTTTTTCTTCTCTCTGGCTCCCTGCCTTTTTGCCAACATTGCCGAGTTCGATGAGGTGTGGAGGCGCCGTGCTGAGGAAGCCATGGAAGTAACCCGGCAAGCTTACCATCCGAATCCTCTATCGGTCATGAATGACTTCAACTGGTTCTTTCACAAGTAATTATATTGACTATGCAAACAAATTATTCTAACTTATGATTTTATTTTGGCTCCAAAATCACTAAATCACATATTGTCATGTTATATAGTTACTCAAAGGAAGAGCCTAGCTCAAGGCGAGGTTTGTCTGTGCGAGGGAGGTCGCATAGAAGAGCCGGCGGTCCCTGCAAGGCGACCAACCCCATTGACAGGTGCTGGAGATGCAGAGAAGATTGGGCTGAAAATCGGCAAGAATTGGCCAAATGTGTGAAAGGTTTTGGCTACAAAACAACAGGAGGAGCAGGAGGGCCAATTTATGTGGTCACTGATTGCTCGGATGACAGTATTAAGGATCCAAAACCAGGGACTTTGAGGCATGCTGTGGTTCAGAATGGGCCCTTGTGGATCATCTTTGCCAATGATATGCACATCAGGTTGACTCAGGAATTGATCATCACAAGCAACAAGACCATTGATGCAAGAGGAGCTGATGTGCACATTGCTTATGGAGCTGGAATCACCATACAATATGTTCAGAATGTGATCATCCATGGACTTCACATTCATCACATTGTTCCAGGGACCGGCGGCCTTGTCAGAGACTCTGTGGATCATATTGGTCTGAGAACTGCAAGTGATGGAGATGGGATTTCCATCTTTGGTTCTTCTAATATCTGGCTGGATCATCTTTCCATGTCTCAATGCCAAGATGGACTCATTGATGCCATCATGGGGTCCACTGCTATCACCATCTCTAATTGCCATTTCACCAAGCACAATGATGTAATGATCATATCCCTTTTCGAACATCTCTCCAGTGCTTTCCTGACCTGAGATTTGCTTAAGGATGTTGCATTTTCAATCATGAAATACAATCATCAATTCATTCAAAGATACTGATACAGCTTTGATCATAATATAATTTGCAGGTGATATTGTTGGGAGCAAGTGATTCTTACTTACCTGATAAAATGATGCAAGTGACAATTGCCTTCAACCATTTCGGACAAGGACTGATTCAGAGGATGCCAAGGTGCAGATTGGGATTCTTCCATGTGGTTAACAATGACTACACCCATTGGCAAATGTATGCAATTGGTGGCAGCGAAAATCCCACCATTATCAGCCAGGGAAATAGGTTCATAGCCCCAAACAACGGCCATGCCAAATCAGTAAGCATATAAATAAAATCCCCTTGTGTAAAATTTATCGGGATAACAACACCTGAAGGAACAGAACCATCACATTCTTTTTTTCTATTGCAATATCTGTACAGGTGGCAAATAGGAACTATGCACCAGAAAGTGTATGGAAGAACTGGCTATGGAAATCAGAGGATGACTTGTTCATGAATGGAGCATATTTCAACACATCTGGGGACCCAAATGCCGTACTGAATTTTCCCAAAATAGAGCTGATCAAGCCCAAGCCAGGGACAAGAGCCAGCAGGCTCACTAGATATGCCGGGGCACTTTATTGCAAGATTGGACAGAAATGTTAGATGTATTAATTAAGAATATGAATTAATATGGGCTAAAATTGATATAGATTTGAAGTTCAATTTGTGGTTTAGTTTTCATTGTTGAAGGTCGATTCTTTTATTCATTTGAATCAACCAGGAACACGTTTGGATATCTTCTTGCAGTGTTTCAAGCTTCAATCAATGAAATGAGAGTTTATTTTTGTTTTATCATCATTATTTTTTAAAATTAATGATCAAATGGTCAGTCATTGAATATTTTGCATTTTATTGATTTGTTCCAGATTGTCCGAAATGAATTTGATTGGTCAAAATTATAAACTTTGAAACATTGGCTCCTATGACAACCAAAATGTCTCGACATAAGGCATTACTAACGATTTAACCGAGACATAATAATAGGTTATGTCATATTGAGTCTAACACAGCCTGTCATAGCTACAGACTGTATCATGTACCAATTGATGGGCCTTACACGTTGATACCTCCAAGGTTCTGTGCATACCAGTTCATTGTTTTTTGCAGGCCAGCCCGCCTGCCTTCACATGCATATAAATACCTTTTATTTTTATTTTTTTTTATTTTTTTTGCTAGTTGTACTGAGCCAAACCTTAAGACCCCAGCACGGCTAAAAATACTCACAAGCTTGACAAGACCTATAAATTTACGGATTGTATCCCAACAGGCCATGCCAAATTTAAGGGGTGCACCCCTTTGGCATCTTAACCGTAGGCCATCTCATAAAATTATAAAACATATTTTATTAAGTGAAGAAGATGATCAAACAATGTAGAAAAAGAAAGCAAATTTAAATCAAATTAGACAATATATACTCAAAACTATATTTGGCAACATAATACACCGTAAGGACGAGTTTTTTGCCTTCATGGGCAATTTTGCAGCTACACAAAATAAAGTGGAACTACAGACTTTTGTTCTGCTAGACTATCTTTCCTTAGAATCACCAACATTAACTTGAACGATCAAGAAACTTTGCAGATGAAAAGACTCGTTTGTCTAGGTGAGTTACAGAATTAGCTACCAGATGGTTATAACATAACACCAGAATCCCAGTTGCTCACCGAGTCCAGAGATAATGGTTTTGTGCTTCTTTCAGATTGATATTTATGCACTGTCGGAGTCCTTACCTGAGTCGATATCCATTGGTTTGGGGTTCTTGTAGCCACTGACTTCATCCTTGTAACGTTTTTTATCAGCACGAGCTTTTGCTTCATAGGGTTCTTTCTCATCCGCTACAGACAGGTAAAATGCATCATGAGTATTGCAGACAGATGTAACAAATTGTGATAATTAGAAACTATGTACAGGTGTAGAGGAACCACAGGAAACGTTACACCAAAATCAATTATTAAATACCTGTCATCTTCTTCCATTTATCTCCAAGAACTCTTCCAACATCAGTGAACGCAATTCCTGGATTACTTTTCTTTATATTCTGTAAAAACACAACAAAAATAGATTTACAGATTTAATAGTTTAATGGGAAAATAGACCAACTGCTGGGTTCACATAATTACTTCTACAAATAAAAAATTGTTTTGACATGTTTAAGTCAACCCTGAATGTAAAACTGTAGACCAGAGTTACAGGGTATTAACACAAACCCACCTCCCTTTCCATTTGTGAGAAGAACATGAAACCAGACATTGCCCTCTTTGGTGCATTTGGATCCTTCTTCTTTTTCTGCTTTTTCTTCTTTGAACTGTCTTCATCTCCATCTCTGGATTTTTTCTTTGACGTGGATGCCTTCAATGATGATGGCTCTTTCTTGAATTCCTTTTTGACAGGCTTCTGGAAGAAATAATTCAGTTGATGTCAAACAGAGAATAAAATTTACATAATAACAAATTCAGTGAAGACAACAAAGAGAAAAGCTTGCCCAAAGAGAAAAGCTTGCCTCTTTCTCTCCTCCACTTTCACTGGCATCGGATTCCTCCTCCCCAGAATCATCAGTTGGAGAGCCTTCATCATCTTTATCAAGAACAAAGTCTTCATCCTGCATGATTTCAGCATGTCTTAATCAATATACATATTACCATATGGGATTTGCAGGCAGGAGCTGAATAAGCATCATTATGGATGTGTGAAAACAAAACATATTCATTCAAACAACAAAACCAGGAAGAAAATTAAAAAGAAGGAAATGGGGAAAAAGTCAGGATTCTAACCATACAACTACCATAGAAAGATAACTGAACATACAAAGCAATTTTACAGTTGGGAAAAATTATGAACTTGTTGACAAATATGCAAGCCAAACAGCAATTGATAAAAACTATGAACCCAACCACAACTGTAAGAAAACTTCATCACCACAGTTGTAATGAATTGAACAATTTACCTCATCATCACTCTCATCACCACCAGCTTCATTCTTAATTCTCTGAAGATGTGGATCAACTGCGTCGTCGTCATCCTCATCTGGAAGGACAGTAGGCACAACATCTGCAGTCTTAATGTCTCCAAGGTTCATAATTTTCAAGCCCTTTCCACTGCATTAAAAAGTTATACAATAAAAATAAACAAAACATCAAAAACATAAACAGGTTAATGATATAATCCATGTAAGAAGATCAGAAACTCATGGTAACCTGATGAAATCAAAGAGATTATGATATTCATTTCTCTGAATGTTGCGAAATAAATGTTCTTGCTCAGTTTTAAGTCTGATAAGAAGATCAAAGTAATGCATATTTGAGCCACCAGCAGTATGCCTCTCAAACTCCACGTAGTCAATCTGGCAAGAAAAGTAGTTACAAAATGTCATGCTTCATTTGATAGCAAGACATACCAATTGTCATCTATATGAAGAGATGTACCTCCTCATGAAGGATAAGGGTAGGTGGTTTGGGTAGAAAAAAGAAGCTCTTCTCCAGGGGATACAACACACCATCTTCAGCTTTCAATGATGACTTTACCGCATAACCATCTTGAGCACTACGGAATTTTCCCGGTTTAGTAACTTTGGCTCCAGATAAACCACGCAATATCATAGTGAACACCTCATGAATGAGTCCCTGTTTGTTTAAAGATGTTAATCGTATACAGTAAACTTCACACACAAAGTTGCAAGCTCCAGTCTCCGTAATGCATTTGTATAGACCCAAAGCCACAGCAAAGCAGTACAAAAAAGTAGGTCCAGTTTAGAAAAAGAGCAATTACCTTATATGATGGCTCTAATTTGTCCTTATACTTTGTGTTCAAAAGATCTTCACTCAACGTCAACTCACTTTCAACCACGTAATCAGTTTCAAACTGCAGAAATAAAAAAATAAATATTACACCTAAACCCAGAAAAGAACTGGCAAAAATCAACTAAATGAACCCAATGATACCTGCAAAACAATATGCGGGTACAACGTTTGACCTTTACGAATTGGTGGATCAAGAGTAACAATAACAAAGGTATGAGGCTGGTTAGACTGTTTAAACACAAGATAAGCCCACGTAAGTTTTCTGCGGATATATTATTGAACAACCACAGTGGTTATTAACAGCAATTATTTGTCAATATGTGGTGGGATCAAAAAAATAAGAATAAATGAATTTCATCAGTACTTTTGTACACATTAGTATCAAAAGAATAGAATAAATAATACCTTTGGAAGTAAAAAGAGGCGAACAACACTGCTGTACTGAATTTTAAAGTCATTAGCCTGTCCTTGGAGCCGCAAGAATGAAAGATGAAGTTCAACACTATACCGACCCCTGAAAAAATCATATAACCATCAGGGAAAAATGAAGTGAAAAACAACTAGAAAAGATCCAGCTTATGAGATGAATCTATAAATATAACTGCAAAAGGATGCTTAAAATTAATGTCAACACACTGCATTTCACAATCTTAATTTTATATATACATCTACCTTGGTGTGAGGATTGCAATACCCTCAAACGTAACAACAGCTTCTTCACCTCTGGCCCCAACATCAGCCATTGACATAATTTTATCCCGAAACACCTAACATATGGTTTATTGACCGTTTATCAGTTAAAATCCAAAAAATGTTAACCAAAAATAAAAAAGAGACAGAGACCATAAATAACAAGAAACAAACTCACTTGAGCTGGGGGATGATTCTCATCACCAACAAATTGGGTGTTGGAATTAGGGATGTGAAAACTTATCTCCATCAATGAATCTTTCTGTCATCAATAATAAACAAAAACGCATTCAAAAACATGGTAGCATTTCTCCAGAAGAAGCTATCTTAATCAAATGAACAGCTTCCATGGATAGTAAGTATATAGTAATAAAGCCTGAATTTTTTTCATGCTTGGTAGCTTCAGGACTATGAGCATCAAAATGGTAGTTAAACCCCTGAAACAAACCTCATTGGCACCAGTTGTATCATCGACATGGAATTCAAGGATAACATCATTTTTTCCTTGAAGTTGTGTTTGTGATACATCTGCTAGAGATGCCTCAAAAGCTTGCTTTTGACCAACCATGAATGTCAGCATATTTCCTGCAGATAGTAAAAAATGGTACACCATAAAACTGACCGATAGGCAGGATAGCACACTGTAGATAATTAAGCATACAACCAAGAAAGCCAACTAACCTTATTAACACAAATGTAAGATGTACTTAGTAAAAAATCAGAAGTCAGGACAATATCATGAGGTTAATAGATTATAATATCATATGATAAAAAAACATGTCAGGAAGCATAAAATAAAAGAATTGTTCACTAAAAGCATTGAATTGAAGAATAAACAAAGATCACTGACCATTTAAATCAACTTCTCCCCAATTACGGCCACTGACAGAAAGCTGTTTCTCTTCTGGTGTTATACCACAATTGCTCTGGAAAAAATTGGTCAAACTAGCAACATCCTACAAGATAATAACAAAAACAATCAGCAAGTTGGATAATTCTCCCTAGGGTTACTTAGAATGAAGCTACTAGTTTCCATAATGACTGTTATGGGAACAAAACTATTGTGAACTTGTAGAAGTATCTGTCAAAATATTTTCATAGAGTATCCAGAAAAAAGTGACTGTTAATGCTAAACTTGGTTTAGGCATCTACATTAAAATGCTAGTAAAAGTCATGGTTCAAGAGAAGCCTTTTACATAACACATAAGAAAATTCAAATTAATAACATTCATTTCAATTATTCATCAAAAATTTACAGTGTAATGCCAACACTAAGAAAGATTTTCAACATGCCTAATTCCAACTTCCATTTAAAAAAAAAAAACTAATTAACAAATAAAAGAGAGAAAAGTTCACTATACCTGATCGCGGAATCCAGTGAATTTATAATACAGCCCATCTTTGCTTCTAACACCAAGTTGATTCGTCCGGGGCACTTTCATCCATATAACCCCAGAAATATCAGCTTTGTCAAGTTCCACTGCTTTACCACCACCCTGCTTCTTCCATGCTAACCCCCCCGAATAAACTTTAAGCTGGCCAGGATTCTGCAGTTTCGAAATATAGAACAATTAAGATCACTGGAAAAAAACTAATGTAATAGTATCTCTTTATTAAAGATTGAAATCCCTTCGAACTTAATCCCAAAAATAAATTTTGCCGTAAAAAGTCCACAGCTTGAAAATCAATTTAGGGTTTCTTAAACAACGAAATTTGATCACAAAGAAACCCAAATATCCCTCAAATTTAAAATTTCAAATGAGAATTAAAGTTCTGAAACTTCTCAATTTCTCAGAACAAACCCCAAAATTAGGGTTTCGAATAACAGAGTCGATAAGCTAAAATAAAATAAATTCAAAAACTCTCGTTTTGGAGAAAAATAAATCAAAACAGCACAGCCAACGACAACGGGTTCGTTCAAAACTATATAAAACACAAAATTAGGGATTAATTCAAGTTTTGAAGGAAAAAACGACGTCGCACAAGAAAAGAAAAAAACAGACACAGAGAGAGAGTGGAACTTACAGTGCCGCCTCGGCCGCCGAGAGAGATGTTATTGAAGAGGTGACCGTCTGTCATTTCGGTGATGAAATTGTGTCTACTGAAAGGGAAGGGGAGAGTGGTATGGTTCATATATAGGAAGAGGGAGATAGCGTAGTGCGAAGCCTCTACTTTGTGGCGCCAAATATACCATGATACGGTGTCGTTTCGCAGAGCACTACTGAAAAGAAGTGTGATTTGTTTATAGTGCCGTTAGCCCGTGACAATTTTACCCCTCTTTAACGTGTTAACATTTATAAGACAATATTAACCTTGTAATTCAAAATACCAAAAGTAACCTTGTACCACAAACATTTATAATGTTATTTGAATATCAATCATGATGAATTATTATCTTTAATGTGCAAGGTATTTGTTATTTTCAACAAAAAGATGAAAATTATGGATAATGCAAATGCATTGAATCGAATTGTGTACTATTTGGTTCGAGTTTAAACATTTTTGACATATGCTTGAGAGCAAAAGTGAGCACTCGAGGTCGACTTAAAAATTTAATTAAATCTCTAATTTATATATTTGTCAATCATCTCATATTCAAAATTATAAAATAAGATTTTAAAAGTATAAATACAATAATTTAGATATTTAAAAGTTTATTAGTATTATATTTAAGTCAAATCACAAGCTCGTAAACTCACCAAATTGACTCTGACTTGACATGAGGTGAGCCCAATCATAAATAACTCATAAACAACTTGACTCATTTACAACTCTATCTACTATAAGTTTTATCAATAACAATTAACATTCATTTATCGGTCTCATGAATGTCGTTGTTAGTCTTGCAAATTCCCCTCTTAGGTCATCAATAGTGATCTATATATTACTCTTTTATTAGGGGAGTCACTCACTTCTCATTGTTTTCAACCTTGGTATTGCCCGTTTATGCATGATGAACACCCATTGATAAGCGTTTTGGATTTCATCAACAATATCAAAATCCTTCGATTTTCCACTTCCTTAACTAAAAATTGATGCTATTCGAAGTATTCGATTACAAACATTGTTGCGAATGAAACTAAGCAACTAGAAGAAGATAGTTTGAAGTTTAATTTCAAGCATAGGTGGCATCTGTGAGCGATTTGAAACTGTCTTGGTTACATTGAGAATTGAAGATGTTAAGAACATTGTTTAGATGATTAAGAATGATAGTGCAATATATATTTTGATTGAAGCTATAGGATTTGCAAAAGAGAGAACACATGACCAGTGTTATTGATGATTGTTATATAGTAGTGACCCGAATTTTGTAAAGAGTTACTTGAATATATAAAATATGAATTAGAAATGTGAATTTTCAAAAAGCTCTAAGGTAATAATAGAGTAGGTCTAATCTCGTAGTGTAGCAGTGATCTCATAGGCATGCGGGACGAATCTTTTGCATATAAACATTTCCAAATATACTTAAATAAATACAATAATTAGGATTTGCCCCCTTGTTAGCCTAGTAGTGGGTACGTCATGTGTGCCAAAGCGACCAACATAGGTGCAATTTATTGTGGATATGCTACCAGCAAGTGAACATATTGAGTGTATGTCAACTAGGGCTTGAATACAAAAATTGTATTAAAATATATATAAAGAGAGCGAATGTGATTGCAAAAATAGAGAGCTAAGATTAAGAGCTCACTTGGAGAAAAATAATCTTTTCTTCATCTTATAATTTTCTTCATTCATACTAAAATTTTCTCCAATTTTTTTTTTTTATTAAGTTTTTCACGTAAATACCTGTGTTTCTATATTGCATGTTGTGCATTTTCTTTGTCTCTATTTCTTTGGGTTTCATATAATGATGGTGAGGAAAAGTTTGCTATTAAGGAGTCATTTATGATTCATTTTATTCAGGTTATTCATGTCTCCTTACGGAGAAGCAAGTATTGCCATGAAAGCTTCCAGGAGGATTGGCAACTAGGGTGATTAACCATGCCCATTTCGGGGCAGAAAAAGAATCTACTGTATGATACAGTCTTTTAGGTAGCACTTGGTTCTTCTCACCTAGTCTTCCAGAGGTCGTGCTTACTCTTACTATCTACCACAACTCATGCATCTCTTCAGTGGCAGATCCAAAGAGGTCAAGAGTGATCAATTGACTGTTTTTTTAATTATTTTTTATATTTAACTGTGACTTTCATTGGTTTTATCAGTGGGTCTACTTCTGTTTCTCGTGCTTGACAGTAGTTTTCCTGGTTACACCTCTTAGCCAATTCTCGTTTTCTAACTGAAATTGCGTTGTCTCACCAGGAAGACCTCTTTGACCAGCATTATGCTGCAACATAAGAAGAGAAGAATAAGTTGAGGAGGAAGAAGTATTGCGAAAAGGCTGAAACTATTGGTGGACAAGTTGTAGAGATATTGTGGATGGCAATTAGTTTTACTCAGTTTTCCTTCTAAATAAAGTTATTAATTAGAGAACTTTCACAGCTTTATTGGGTGAGTAGTTGTCATTTAGTGTGGACAGATCTGAGCCGGATTAGGCTCCATTTGTTGTTTGACTTGAATTAATCAAGTTTGAGTCATAGAAATTTCGACTGATATCTTATTGGTACTGTTATATTAAAATTCGTTTTATTGATGATTCATTTTCTTCTTCTTCTCAATAACTTTTTTTGTTTTTTTCAATAAACGGTGATATCATTCACTAAATGAGCAAATCAAGCTCGATTTTGACCTAATTATTTTGGACTTGAGTCAAACTCAAGTTAGTTTTTGTTCAAGATCGGCTTGACTCCCATCTACCTCTGGTTGCCATTGTCTCAACATGCTTTTTTGAAACTTTTACTCAATCACAGATAGAGAACTTTAATTTATTCTTAAGCTTTAAACTTTAAACTCTAAACTTCTTTCCAACTCTTCAATCTTGAATAGACATTATTTGGACTCAGCTTAGAATGAATCTAAACAAAATTCTAAGGCCTCATGAGAGATCAACCGTAGAGTTTTCTAATGACAAGCAACCTGTAATCTTCTGTCGGTAATGCTTGTAATGTGAAACCATGAGCCTCAAAGGATTAACATATTCCATACGTAATTGATTTCAGCTCAGAAAAATCCAAGTTCTTGCATCTTTTCAAGCGTTTTTACAAGCTGATTGACTTGGACTTCCAGGGATTAATTATTAATTTCCATCTTTTCAAGTGCTTTTACAAGCTGATTACTTATACAGTTTGCATTCACCTATTTTACCACAAATTTCAAGTACTTTAACATTTCCTCGGTACCTTTAATAATGAATACTGACAATTTGGTCCCTGCTGGTTCCTTCGGTACAAAAAATTTGATAGTTCATCAATACTTACAGGTGTTGCTATCCTGAATAAAAAACTCAAAGATTGGGGAGGAGTGAGACAAGTAACAACTGTCAAAATTAAAACTTATATTATACAAAACTAATTAATTTATGTTAAAATTTAATTTCTCATATTTATATACTACTCACTTATATTGTATTTATTAAATGTGAAACTTTAATCTTTAACACATTTTCTCAAGTACAACTATCATATGTTGTTAGACCCGTTCTTTGACTTCTCTCTGCATCTCTTTTACTGTCGATTATCCGTCTTGATTCATTTGCATAATTGTTTGTCATTTCTTGAATCAAAATCATGTTTGCGCAAATACAGGTCCCACCAGCATTTCTTGTAGACTCCTCCTAAAACAATATTAAATCGCAGCCCAGACAGCTTGCAACAACAATATTACTAAAATATGTGCAGATTCCTTAGTAAAAACCGCGCTGCCTTCCCCGTGGAGGCAACAAACTCCATTGACATCGACAGGTACCTTAATAGACTGAGTAAATTGGATGACCATAACGAATCCAATAACAAACATGATTTAACCTGATCGAGGCGGCGAATTCGAAGAATTATATGGTAATGGGGTTCAGCATATTCCCTGTTTAGGACGAAGAAAATAATGCAAGCATCTTTGCTTTTATCAGAAGGAATATAATCTGGAGTGTCCTTAACCGGGTACTTGTGCAATTCCAGGTATAATTTGTTCCAGCGAAACTTGTCCATTTTGGTACCTGGAATTGTGAACAAGCGAGTTTGGATTTTTATGCTTGGTTTTGTGTGGTTCTTGTAATGTCTAATTCTTGAGTAGTTTAACAGTTTTAAACCGTTGCTGTATTGTTGTTTAGCTACTGACTTGACCATTTTACTGTCATAAATCTTAGGTTTAACAGCCCATAGCTTTCAAAATAACAGTATGAATAGGTACAAAATTTTAACAGTTTATCCAACATTTTCCTTGGGTAGGTGGTCAGTTACATGAACAATGATCAAACACAGTTTTAATCTTTTACACACGAATCAATCTGGCATGTAGGTAGAAGGCTCTTGCTTAAAGACAACGATATATTAGACTATATTCTTCTTCAATAAAAAAGTTATTTACACTTATACGAATACCAATTTAAATATTAATGATGATATGTTATCATATGACTAAATGATTTTCAATTAAAGAAAAATTAGCTTTCAATTATATGATGATAAATTATTATTAAGAGTTAAATTAGTACTCGTTATAAATCACATAGCATCACTCATTCTAGTGTCTATATAGGCAAGCAATAACTTAATATCGAATTAGAATTGTTAAATTATCTTCCTTTTACGTAAACAAAAAAATAGTTCAAATTTGAATTTAAGATACAAAAAGTAAGTATATAAACTTTATTTCTTATTTATAATTACAAAAGGATATGACAGGGACATGAGACTTAGAACAACTCTTATATAACAACTACCAATATTTTTGTAAATTCTTTTAAAGATATGAATAACATAAGTGTCCATACTATACTAAATGGTGATTCGAACCATATTAAAAATATCATTGTGTTCAATTTCCTTTTCACATAGTCATATACTTTATATAGTAAATACAAAATTACTTTACTAATTTCAATCGTCATTATTATATTATAGTTCAAGGCTCAGTTGTTCTTGTGCAAAAAATCTCATTAACACATGCAATTATAACATCTTTACCTATCTCGTTGGGTTTGGTTTTGAGAGCTCGACCAACAATAATGTTAGCATTAAAGCTCGTTTCACTGATAATTCTTTTTTTTTTAAACAATTTTTTTTATTTTTTTTTTTGCGATTCTTTCTCTTCTCCAGCTTTTTTTTCTCCTTGTCTAGTGTTATTGTTCAACTGCTCGAGTTAGCCCTTATTTAGGTTATTCTCAACTTAAATTCACCCCTGATTACAACTACCAGTGTAAGACCAAGGAATTTGGATCCTTGAGGAGAAAAACAGAATATGGACACTTACAGTTTGTTTCCACATTGTAAACTTGTCCGAAGCTGCCTTGTGCCCATCGCCCTCTTTGTTTTGACCTGTAAACAGATGCAAGCTCAAACAAAACAGCAATGAGTCCAAAACAAAGACAGATGCTATATATATTTACACATTCTGTTACTCCTCTCAGGTCAATCAAGCAACCAGAGAACGAAAGAAAGAAAGAGAAAAAGAAAGTTCAAAGAGTCAATCAATTCAAGACAATAATTAACTACAGACATGGAAATGACAATGGTGAAAAGTGACGAAAACCAAGTGAGGCACCGCTCATACATGCCAGTAGAGAGTGAAGTTCAGGCTGCGCGATGTGTGAAACGAAGGCGAAGAGATCATGCCGTTGCAGCTTCAGTCGGGTATAATGAAACTAACCAACTTGTGCAGCCAAATGATCAGCAATCTGGAACTGCAGCCACCACTGTGAAAAGAAGTTCAAAGTTTCGCGGCGTCAGCAAGCATCGCTGGACTGGCCGGTATGAAGCTCATTTGTGGGATAAGCTTTCCTGGAATGTCACTCAGAAGAAGAAAGGGAAACAAGGTAGACAGATAATAATTCTTCATTTTTTCTTTCCTGTATTTCAATCTGACCAATTTATCTGTTTTTCTCCCCTTGCTTTGTGCCTTGGAATCAATCTGGTCTCAACAGTTTACCTTGGTAAGAACTTGATCCCTCTTCAACTGCAAGTCAAAGTTCAACTTCTTTCTTATCTGGGGATGATTATGGAGAAAATTGACACATCTTTTCTGAATTTATTAGGTGCTTATGATGAAGAAGAAGCTGCTGCAAGAGCATATGATTTAGCTGCAGTTAAGTATTGGGGCACATCAACTTTCACCAATTTTCCGGTACATATCTGTTCATCTGAAAGGCCTTGTTCTTATGCAAACACTAAAAAAGAATCATAAAATCTAACGTATATTATCAAATAATTTCGACAGATATCAGATTATGAGAAGGAAATTGAGATCATGCAAACTGTTACCAAAGAGGAGTACTTGGCCTCTTTAAGAAGGTAATTATTTCTTCTTTCTGATATACAGATTGTTACCAGCTTCCAGGGCTTTTAGTTTCTCAAAATAACAGTGTTTGTCTTTCCTTTTCGCAGAAAGAGCAGTGGCTTCTCAAGAGGTGTATCAAAATATCGAGGTGTTGCAAGGTGAAATTCTTGAAATTGTTTCTGCAACATACAAAGCATGCGAGAGATTCCTTAAATAGTCTCTGAATTCTTAACTTAAACTGTTAATACACGTTTCTGATGAAATTTGAACTATGCAGGCACCATCACAATGGGAGATGGGAAGCAAGAATAGGGAGAGTTTTCGGAAACAAGTACCTTTACCTTGGCACTTACAGTAAGTTGCAACAAAAATCTGCCAAAACTGAAGCAAAATCTCAAATATTATGGTGTTCATGAATCTATTCTGATTGAATCACTGCAGCTACTCAAGAAGAGGCAGCACGTGCATACGACATTGCAGCAATTGAGTACAGAGGGATCAATGCTGTAACCAATTTTGATCTGAGTAATTACATCAGATGGCTAAAACCTGGAACAAACATGCTGGCTGGACCTGTTCATGAGCTGCACAATATCACAGAACCACAACCAGTTCCATCACCAACCAGTTTCTCACTTCTCAACTCCAATCCATTCACAGCAGATTACTTCAACTCCCCATTAAAGCAAGAAAACTGCACGTTCCAAACCAAAGCTTCTTTCAGCTCATCATCAGGCAACAAGTCTTCAAACCCAACTGCACTAGGCCTCCTCCTGAGATCTTCCATATTCAGAGACTTGGTGCAGAAGAACTCAAGCCTGTCTTCAGAAGATCAGGATTCTGATGGGGATGAACATGAAACGAAGAACCCACAAGCAGGATCAGGCAGTGATGATGATGAGTTTGGTGGGACAATTATTGATGAAATTGGAGACTTCCCTTTCATTTATTCTGCCTTGTAAAATTCTCCTGTAAAAAGCTCAAGCAGCCTTGTAAAATATGTTTTTGGTTTTTGCAGTAATTCGTATTGTAAGAAATTTGTGAATAAGGGCATGGAAGAGTTTTCCTCTGCTGTATCTTCCTTAAAGCAAGGATTTTGTTCATCAATCAACCTACCTTTCTATGAATTTGTATAATAATATAATTACACTTCAAATTTATTGTTGTTCTTGTGCATTGTAAACAAATTATTTTAGCTTAAAGCTACAGCTACTCAAGCTTGAGTTGCTCAAATACTATACTAAAACTCTCTGGTTCTTGATTCGATAAATTTATAAACTTACAACTTATCTCAAATATAATATTAATAGAGCTCAAAAAATTAATTAATTTATTTGAGAATTAGAAATTTTGAGTGTCTTGCGAGCAAATTTCGATGCAATTGAATAAATTCATATGCACGAGTGAGATAACATTTTTAGATAAGATCTATATCAATAAAACACAAAAGATATATTAGATATACGCTTTCCACATTGCTAAAAATAATAAAATAAATTAATTATATAATCTCTAAATTTTTAAAATATCAAATTTTTTTTTTTCTTATAAATCTTAAAAATAAAATTACGATAAATTGTAATTAGTTTATTGGATTGAACTAAATGTTGCAAGCAATGTTACAAACCCAATGTTGAAATGGGCTTGGGCCACTCAACTAGACTCCACCAATTATATTAAAAGCAGTCAATTTTTTTGTTTCAATAAAATTAAATTTTTAAATTTTTATTATTAATTTATTTGTTGTATAGTAAAATTTGAAAATTTTATTTTTAATAAAAAATCTAAATTCAATTTTTTTAATAGTAAAAGAAAAACGAAAGCCTCTTAATAAATTAAAAAATAGCTCAACTCCGGAACTGTTATCCTCGTAAAATTTAGATTTAATTCTTTATTTTTCATAAGGTAAATATACATTTAAATATCCAAAACAGCCCTAGAATTATATTTACTAACCATCGCACCCTAAAGTGTCTTCAGTTCTTCGATATTAACTATTAAGTTGCTTTCGGCAGAACCCAATTACGACTTCACAGAGATGACCACCTTCATCCTCCTCCATCTTCTCCTCATCTCCGCCGTGTCCTCCGCCGCTCCGATCCCCGGCCTTGACACTTTTCTGACCCACCACGCCCGTCTAGATCATCACTCCTCCAATGACTCCTTCAGTTCCCTCCCCTCCTCCCTCAAATCTTCCCTCTCCAACTCTAACTCTCTCCTCCAAATCTCCTCCCTAATCTCCTCTCTCCTCTCTCTCTCCGTCCCCGTTTCCCTCCACGTCAGACTCGTGGGCCCCACCTCCACTTTCCCTTCCTCTGCTCCTTCCCTCCTCCACTCCTACTTATCCGCCGCCCACGCCTCCTCCCGCTTCCACGTCATCTCCGATCACTCCGACGTCCATTCTCTCTCCGTTTCTCACTTACCGCACGTCGACATCTCGCTTTCCCCTTCTCTCTCGTCCCGTCTCTCTCAGACCCTCGAAGCGCTCTTGACTTCTTCGATCTCGCCGCTTCGGCAAGCGCTTGTTCCCGTATCGTACGAGCCCATCGATGAGCTAATTAAGCAGGATTTTGAGAAGGAGAAAGGGGGAAATGGGGTTTATATTTACTTGCTTTCTCTGGGGTCTATGGGGAAGAGTTATGCTTATAGTTACAGCCATGGGGATTCTTCGCCAGGGTTTACAAAGTGTTTGGGGAGCATCTGGACTGGGAAAGAGAGGTATATTTGGGTTGATCTTGGTGCTGGACCGGTGGATTATGGGCCAGCTTTGTCAGGTGATGGGGTTTTGGCTAAGGGTGAGTTTCATCCTTTTGCCGCGTTTCATGGTCGTCCTAAGTCGCAAAAGGCGCTTCTTGCTGATCTAGCTTCGCTGGTTTGGAGTGCTTACAATGTAAGCTGTTTTTAAGTGTTTAGATAATACTAGGTATCTTAAATGATGTGTTTTTTTTATGTGGCATTGATGTGTTAATAATAAGTTAATGTAGTTAGTAATATGCCAATTCTACATCGGAAAATACATCAGTTGAGCCCAAGTGAAATTTCTCTGCATCACTTACTTCTTTAGGATTGTTGAAATGTGTTGACTTTATGAGTTGAATTTTATGCTTTTAGTGTTTGATTAATGTTACCGGTCCCAGTAATATCTTCCTGTAAATGATGATTTAGTGATATGTCCATTTCACATAGGATGATTATCACTTGTGATAGGAAAATGAGGATACTATTATTTACTTAGGTGTTTCCAATTTTTAGTTAGTTGATTGGTGGTGATTTTATGTGTTTATTGAATATTTTTGGTTGTTGGTTTCTGTTTTTTAGGTGCTTGTTGTGCCTTCTTTGAGGATTCCAGTGTATTTTGAGAACTCGTTGATTGTTCAGTTTATTCATGTATATGGGTCAGAAAGTGGAGCGGATTCAAGTGGCTTGGATTGGAAAACAGTTGAGAGGTCATTTAAGGATGAGGTTCATGATGGTGGATTGTTACTGGGAGATCAGTCTTTGAGCTTCAAGAATTATAAGGTTGATTTTGCGGAGTGTTCGATTTGTTCCTATGCGATTACAAAGTCAATTAATTCTTATACATCGAGGTTTTTGTTTGATAATTATACGTTGATTGTGAGTGAGTATCTGGACTCAAAGAAATTGCATCGTATACTCTCTGAGTCGGCTGAGGAGTTTAGGAGGGTGGCAGGGATCCCTGAGGAAGATTTTGGGAGGGTTCTTCCTGTTTATGTCTTTGATCTTGACTATAATATGCTGTTGTTGCTTGATCGGTACCACCAATCTGTTGCCTTTAGAGATATGGTTATTGCAGTGAGGACAAAGAATTCTCAGACTGTGAGTGATTATAGCTGTAATGGCCGTCACGTGTTTACTCATACAAGGGAGCTAGAACGACCTCTTGTTGGTTCGATTTTGCAGAGTATGTGGGGAGTGTCGCCAACCCATTTATCATGGAGTCCAACACATAATAATACTTTAGTAGATTACACATGGAGTATTGGGCAGACACCATTTGGGCCATTCTCAGAGATTTCATCATTATCTTTTGTACAGAAGGATGCAGCTCGGAGGAATGTTCTCTTGACTTCATTGAATTATAGCATAACAAGTGCTGTTGATGTTCTTGAATCCGTAGCTGCTCATGGCGGGGACAGGAAACTTCTTAAACAAAAGCAGCATGTTGAGTTTGTGCAGAGGTGGAACTTATTCAAGTACAAGCTGGACAAGGCCGTTGCTGCTTTGTCACATTTTGACTTTGAGATGGCTCTGTATTACTTGAGGTCTTCAGATCACGACCTTTATACCATGCATTCTCTTGTATACCATGCATCTCAAGAACTGGAAGCAGCACTTGTTTGTTTCAGGGATCCACCACTTCCGTGGGGTTCACTCTCAATGACTGCTGTGGGTTTCTTTGGTCTCTTTTTTGTATATGCAAAAAGAGACAAATTTTTTAGAAACAAGAGAAAGCAATTTTGAAGCTTTAGAAGAACAAAAGTTTGTATTATTTGAACACAAAAACTACATGTTTTTAATTGACAGAGTTAAAGAGTGTTAGAATTATCAAGATCAGAATTGCACAAAACTTGTACTGTAGCTCTAGATGCAGTTTTTCTCTGTTGCTTAACTGTTCAATACTCAATAGCTTCTTGTTATCTGTCAGGTGTGTTGTAAGTTTTGAATTGCCAGATAAATGTTGCTAGAACGAAATTTATCCGAATTCTGTAGTAGTCAGAATGCTTTTTTTTCTTTTATTTCTTTTTACTGAAGGCATGTGACCATTTATCTATTATTGCAATTTGTTTATTTTGAGTCTTTGACTATTACATTATGGATAGGCTTAGCTTACAATCCGATGCATTCCAGGTTTACATAACTGCCACCGCTGTTGACATCCATGTAGTTCATTTGATCCAGGAGCCATGATATCAGTGGTTTGCTGCAAATATCAGAGATTAAACTATTGAGTCTGGGTTTTTACTAAGACAATTCATCAGTAAATGATGGAATGGATGTCAATTTATGCAAATCAACAGACTGGCTTTCTTATATTATTAGTAATATAGAAGCCAAGCTAAGCTAGTATTATAGTTCCCTTAAGTATACATTGCCACCGCTGTTATCAGTTATCTTGGCTGTTAAGATCATGCAGAATTCTGGAAGGTATTGCAGGTTGATCTATAATCTTTTTTGTTTTTTTTTTTTTTTTTTGAACAACAAAATCAGGCAATGACTCAGGTTAGTGAGTTAACAGAAACATCAAATTTTAGTGGGCAGAGGATCAGTCAGGAATCCATTACATGCATAATTTGATAAAGCTTTCTATGGAGAATGCAACTTTTAACACTAATCACTGATAATGGTAGATTTAAGTTGAGCTAAACCTAAACAAAGATTAGCTCGAATTTAATTTAAATCCAAAATGATTAACTTAAAATTAAGCTCAACTTGTTCAAATCATTGAATTAAAAGGATTGTTCAAAATGATAAAAATTGTCAACGGGGTGAATATTACTATAGTGATGTCAGTATAGTAAAAAGGTGAAAATTGTACAATAATCGGAGCTTATCAAATCCTACCCCAAATCACAAATAAAGTATTTCGACCTTATATTTTATTGGTATTCCATGCTGAGTTAAATGATTAACACCAATTTAATATCATTCGTGCATGATAATCCAACGATTGGAAAGGATCGTACCATTGGATTGAATGAAGGTGAAGCTTTTGGGTATAGTGTTACTTTTTAAACTTTATGGGTTAACGGTTTCCCAATTCTAGGGAGAAATTTAAACTAATTAATATACCCCTTTCAGCGCAGCTGATCATCCGTTGCCCCTGCCCTTTCTAATCTTCTCAACTTCCCTCGTCTCTTTCAACACTCAAACCCGCACAGTCAAAGGGATTGGGAAAAACGACTAAACAATACACAAACTTCGAGAGAAGAACAAGAAGGCATTTGGGCTTAAATTTAGAACTCAAAAATAAGGCCAGATTCGGCACATTAGAGAAGAGAGCAGAACAAGGTGAGTCACCCGGTATCTGAAGTCAAATGGGTTTTTCAATGTCTGGTTGTGTTGCAGATTTACTTGAATTTGGGGGATGCTATGGAATCAGGTTTCCTTTTTCTGTTGGATATTGAACGTTTCGAAATTTTCATTAAAAAGTCGCCGAAATTTTTTTCCTGCTCAATTTATGGGCTTCTAGTGGCCGGAAAACGATTTATCAGAGAATTTTAAATCCACATTATGCGGTAAATTTTCCTTATTAGGGTTTTCAATTTCTCGTCTTTTCCTTTGTCCCGGTTTTTTTATTGCAGGAAACTCACAATGGAAGTGAAAATCTTGCTTATGCTTTTGCTGTACATCTGCCTTTTATTATCTTGAATTTTATTGTAACATACCGCTCTAATAGTTTGGCCTCCACTGTCAAAAATAGAGTCCGGTAAGGGGTGAATGTAGCACCTTTCACAAATCTCAAGAGATATGGAGTCTCTATATATATCAAATATCTGTTCTGTATTTTATCGATATAAAATTTACTTAAATTCGTTATATTATACTCTCATACAACTGAAACTCATTGATGAGCTGTGATTAGTTCATCAAAATCCTATTTCATAGTTGAGTAATACTATATGCATGTGTACAAATATGGTACAAATGTTGATATGTGGTCGGCATTTGTATTCATATATGTGCTCTTTGTTAGTACATGTGGTGTCATACTTTTATTGTAGACGATACGAAAGAGATTTGTATAATTACTGTTGTGTGTTCTAGTGAAAGGTTGGGAAGATTATAATACAAATCCACATTTTTGTTATTTGTTTGAGTGATTTGTAGTCAATTGCTATGTCAGCTTACTTACGTAGTAGTCATTGACTGAATTTCACAGAGTTAATCCTTAACCTAGTTTCTCTTGAACTTGTATGAACAGAGTATGTTCTCTTCATCTCCTGTACATCTTTTCTATCTCAGTTTAGCAGCAACATATTTGGATGAATTTGTTGACATTGTTGTGTGATATGAGTAAGGGTGGATTTGATGCAAGTCAAGTTTGAAGTCAGTTTAAGTTCAGATCAAAGGGATAATGCCCGTTTTGAGCTTTCAAACTGGTAAAAAGTGTTACCAAAAGTTTGCTGGCGGTGTAAGCAATATCGTCAGTAAGATATACAATATTATCGATAAAATAAACAATATCACTGGGTAGACAAACAAATTGATTTTCAACCAAACTACTGAGTTAGAGTTCTAACTCGAAATAGACTCGTTCGAGTCAAACTGTGAATTTGATTAAAGTTAGCTAGGATCAAATCCACCCCTAGATATGAGTTTTGTTTTTGTTTGAGTGCAAACAAGTCTCATGAATTTTGAGGCTGGATGATGCAATTCATGTTATGCATTATTCACACACTTCTTCTGTAATATGCTGAAACCATTTATGCTCCTTGTATGATTCTTTTTAGGTGGCATGCCGTAGCCGCATGGACTTGGGATGCACAAGATGAAACCTGTGGAATTTGTAGGATGGCTTTTGATGGTTGCTGTCCTGACTGTAAACTCCCTGGGGATGATTGCCCTCTGAGTAGCTAACTTTAGTCGCTTCAATGACCTTTGATGTTATTTATGGTGCCAATTTGGTCAATGGCGTTGGACAAGTATTGTGAAACTCTTAATCTAATATCCCGACTCATTGTTAAAATAATGTTCATTTTAGATATTCATCACACTATTAAAATATTATAATTTTTAACATAGGATTTGTCATTGTTTAGTTTTTAGGACTTGGTAAACTAAAACGTATTTTAATAATTTAAAAACTTACCGATTATTTAACCAATCTTAAGAATAATGCTCAAATAATGTGAGATATGTATACATATTCAGTATCTATCACGTGCTTTGTTGATATAAACTATTAAAACGTATTTTAATAGTTTAAAAACTGACAGATTATTTAACCAATCTTATAAATAATGCTCAAATAATATGAAATATGTATATATATTCAATATCTATCACGTGTTTTGTTGATATAAGATTTGCCTAAAAATGTTACATTATCGATAAAACATGAGAGATATAATAAAGTATATATACGTATTTCACATTGTTTGAGTATGATAAAATAAGAGTAGTTGAATAATTTATGAACTCAAAAAATATTTTGTATTACAAAACCCAAAAAATAAAATTATAATTAATTGTATGTTCAAAGTGAACAATATTTTAATAGTGAGACTGAGTATTGAACCATAATGTCACGCATGTATTCTTTAGCTTTATTGACGATCGTTATGTTGCAGTATGGCGTGCCTGCAGCCCTGCTTCCCATCTTCACCGCATCTTAAAATTGGTCAATTCACAAACTCCTCAAGCACATTGTACCGTGTGCCGAAGGGAGTGGCAGTTCAAAGGATGATAACTTTAGCTTGATTGTGTCTAAATTGGTCTTCCCCACTGGATGAGAATTCGATTGTCTGAAGGATGAAGATTTCGGACTGATGTCTATCCTGCACCCTGATTGGCTCTAGTGTCCTGCACCCTGATTGGCTCTAGTGTCTTTGGCTTCTTCTCAAGCACACTGCTATTGCATTAAAAGCTTTTTTCAATTTTCTTGTAAAAACACTGGCATCAAGCAGCATGTTACTGTTTAAGTGGAAGACTTAGTATATTGTACCGTCATTTTTAGATCTTAATGGACTGAAAATTACACACCAAATCAAGTAGATTTGAATCAAGTTAAACTCGAATAAAGGTCAGTTTGAAGTTAACTGATTAGTTGGTGAATAAGAAGACAATTTGTCAAAGATGAAAAGAGAAGAGTTGTAAGAGAATTAAAATAAGAAAGAAGAACCATCAGGAAGATATTAAATCAAACACATAAACAAACTCTGTTAAGGAGTGTAAACATAGGCGTAGAACTTAATTAAAACTACAACAATTCACAATAAAATTTGGCATAAAAGGTCCAGAAGCAAATGCACTTAGATCAATAATATTTCATATACAAATAAAGGGTATCGACAGGTACAAACAATCTAAACACTTATAATTTGACATCCATAAGCACCAAACACCCTTGTAATTGGACACCCATTAAAAGCCAGGCTTTACCTTATGACCGACCTTGCACATCCAAGAAACATTCCAATGTTGTCATGTAAAATATTGTGCAAGAAACAGCTTAAATGCAGGATAGTAGTAGTTTGAAAAAGAATATTTGAAAATATTTTGACATGTTTTTTATTCATTGTTCTCAAATTGATAAAATCAATTATTCCGCACAAGTAATTATCTTTAAGAGAAGAAAAATGAAGCGTTGAAACTACTACTTCTATTAACACCATTGTTCTGCATCATGAAAAGCTACAGAACCTTGTCCTCGGATCGATATTATATAAGATGATGAATCATAAATACAAGATCTCTCAAGTCTCAATTAAAATAACCATGAAAAGAAACACATACAATTTTTATTTCTCTCTATCACAAATCCTGTTATTGCTGCAGCCAGGTGAACATCTGTCATTGATGGGAACTGAAGACGATGAATAGAGAAGAAGGTGATTATTTCTTACAGAGTTGAAGCGAAACTAAAATATGAAAACCACACTGTCATGAACTCTTGACTTCTGGTTCTGAGCCACACATTCAGAAATCCACATCAGGTTCCTGATCTCCTGCTCCCTCAGCCTCATGTATGCAAAGAAGACGCCATAATGGAACTGCAGGTAAGAAAATGCAAGGATGAGTTACTTCAACGCAGTCAAAATATAAAGAGCATTAGTGTTTAAGTAAATTAAGGAGCATTTCTTGGAAACTGGATTTCATACAAACCTGCTGCTCAAATGCTAAGCAGAGCCTTTTCACCTCCTCCTCATAAAATGCCTTGTCAAGCATTTGGCTCTCTCCATATGACAATTTAGAAAAGATGGACTGATATGGAGGATAGTTTTCCATCACAGCACGAACCTACATTAGCAACACACAGATAAGCAACATATGTAATTACATTCTAAAGTGCAAACAAATAAAAAGATTAACCCTCATATCCAATTCATCAAAACCTTGCATCATGCACAAAGCATAACAACTTAGCATGTTTTCAAAAAACTGGTTGGAGTTTGGACAAAGAATGAATAATACAAAAAATAGGTAACTGGCAAAAAAAGCCTCCGTGGAAGAACCCAAAACACAACAGGGCTCATTCAATATTCAGTTCAAAATATAGACTAACATGAAATATATAGAGATAGACCTCTATATGGTACAGAGAATGGAAGCAACAAACGACAAAAACTCTTGCCCATGCACCAACAACCCATAACTCACAAACACCAGAATAAATGATCATCCATCATTTTTCAAAGCTGCTTAAGTGAAATTGAATACAAACCTGATCTATATCCTCACAGACAGCAAGTTCCTCATGGCCATAGGGATAACTGTACATAAGCAAATTATTGTAAGAGAAACATATTAAAGCAGCAGACGAACTAATGTGAGACTTAATTGAGTCAAGAGCTTACAGTAACCCAAAGTTCGAGTACAGTTTCCGACGATCATCCCGGGTAAGCTCAGTCCCAATACTGCAGACCAACAAAAACAAATTATTAAGAATTAAATCTACTAAAATTCAGAATAGAAAAAAACATTGTAGATATATAAATATATGTTAAATTTCTGTGGGCAAGCCAAAATAGTAATAGTACCTATTTATGGTGATATTAACAGCCCTTCTGTCAGCCTCAAAAGCTAGTAGGTCAGACATGATCTCTGCAGTGGCACCACCCAATTTCTATCGG
This sequence comes from Mangifera indica, assembly GCF_011075055.1. Taxonomy (NCBI): domain Eukaryota; kingdom Viridiplantae; phylum Streptophyta; class Magnoliopsida; order Sapindales; family Anacardiaceae; genus Mangifera; species Mangifera indica. The sequence continues at coordinate 14,102,873 of NC_058151.1, read as the reverse complement.
AAAAAACAGATTACACATGATAAGGAAATAGTAAGTAAGAAAAATTTGGATTTGAAAAGGGGGGAGAGGAAAGGGGATCATTCTTGATTTAGCAATCAACCTAACCTGACAAAACTTGTAAAAATCTTCAAGGTAAGCCTTGTAAAGAGTGTTCCTCATTATTTCAATGTTCATATCATCCAAGTCCTACAAGGGAATAACTTGAATGAATTAGCAAAAAGGTTACTTATAAAGTATAAACTGAATATAAAATAGAAAAAAAATCTATAAAGACAACATTTCCATGCATAAAGATGACATCCCATTACTCCACAATTAAAACATTACCAAAATTAATGAGGGAAAAAATCATAGAAATGAAAATGTTTCTTTTTTAATTTAACTAAGGACATTAGAAGTTATTATTATTTTTAATAAGGGCATCAGAAAAATGATTCTGTATCATGACTGGAAAAAGTTTATAATTTTTGCCTACCTAAAGGTGTCTTCCAGATTCTTCTTTCAAAAGACTATAAAGCATTTTCAAATATAAAAGAGGGAACTATAGCAGACATTTCTTCAAAGTAAAACACCAACCAACTTTACCCATAACATACAAAAACAACATAAAAGCAAAATATGCTGCAAAATAATCAGCTGACACAAATCATATCATCCATACCTCAGATGTAATACATTCAGAAAAGTATGGAGCTAATGGTGTGTCAACAAGAACCAATCTGTAAAGTTCTCGCATATTTTGAGCAACTGCCAGTGTAGCAATGCTGATAGTGGAAAAGCAAAAATTTTAAGAAAAAATTATGAGTTGCCAAAAGTTTTAAGACCAAAATCACATAGAGTAACCATACCTGTCAAACATGCCCAAAGGATGGCATTTCTCCAATAACTCCTGCACGTCTCTCTCATGCAAGGTTCCAGTAACAATCAAGACAACATTGTCTATCATGTGACCATATCTGGATAAAATAAAAAATAATAATAATTCTACCTCCCTAATAATTGATTTTAGAAAAAAATTAAAGGACCAAATTCACCTCAACACCTATTTCAAACAAAGCTCCAATAGGTCAGGCCCAAAAGAACCACCAAGACAACCCAATTTTATACAATATTCAATACAGAAATAATATTAAGAAAAAGAAAAGAACTACTTACGTGATATACTCTAAAAAGGTTGACAAAGGCTCAGTGGCTTGACATAACATGTGTTTATACTCATCAACCAATTTAAGAGTGCACTTCTCCACTATCGTAGTTGTATGCAATGGTGAAGGTTCTGCAAGCAAGTTCAAAGACCAGGTAAGCATGATCAATGAATTATAAGACAAAGAATACTAATTAAAACTAAGCCAATCCATTTAGGTAAAACTGAATAAAACCAGCAGCATAAACTAGCCGTGACATTAAGAAATATTGTAAGCTCATATTTTCCACTTTTCATTGCCCAATTGAGTATGATCATCGGATGACAACTTTCAAATCCAATTTAGCAACATTTACCACACAAAATAAAAATGAATCTACTAACTGAGCTCTAAAAAGAGTCATTCCCCATACACATATCAAGAATACAATTGTGTTATTCATTACCAGTTCATCTCAATCCAATAGAGAAAAAGCATAACGAAGGCTATCGATCACAAATTTCACTTGAAATCAAACATTCTACTCTAAATCAAACCTTAACACCCCCAAATATTTAGATACACAGCTGAAATCACATTTGAAAAGCAAAACAACAATCCCAAATCGTTAAATCAACCACCCACATAAACACACTAAAATCATAACAATAAAACTATATGTACTTATAATGAGTAAGCTAAAACTTGACCAAATCTTGAATCAACATTACACAACAAAAGATCCAAACTTTCACTTCAATTTCTTCTCCAATCCACCAAAAAACACGGTTTCGATAATATAAACTTAATCAGCCACAATCAAAAAACCTAAAACAATTAAAATGAAAACACAACGTTTTCAACTCCAAGACTCCAATCAAATTAGACAACAAAAAAATAACCAAACCCACCGTTTTGGAGGTAGGGACCGTACTCGGTGGCAGAGAGATGCATCTTGATATCATCCAGGGTTTCGCACTGGCACAGATTGTTATAATCGGCGGCCGTCAAGAGCCCCGCCCTGTGCCCCCTCACGATCGCCTCCAGGTAACCGCCGTGAATGTTGAACGTCATTGCTTCGAATCCGTACATCTTTCTCTACAAGTATTGAAACCGAAATTGAAGTAGAAGTCGATGTCGAGAGAAGAGGATGAAAGGTGTAGTACGGTAGCACTAAAATCGAAAACGCCGATCAGATTCGTGGCGAAGACAGATCTGTTTTCAAAATTTAATTCCGAAAGTGTTTCTTGTTTCTTTCTGATTTTTGGTTTGCTAAGTGGATATGGTTGGGTTTAGTAAACATGTGGTGTATCTAGTAAATCTGTGGTGGTGTATTTAGTAAATGTTTGTATTTAATTGCAAAAGTGTTTTCTTCTTTTCCCTTATTTTTGTTTTGTTGTGTGGATTTGGGTGGATTTAGTAAATGTAGCGGTGTATTTAGTATCTCTTATTGAAACAAACCAAGCCCAACTAGTTACATCGTCACGCCAGCCTCATAGCCCTTCAAGACAGTTGGGTCTCTATCTCATCCAACTCCAAAAATATCATTATTTTTTTAACCCAACAACAGTTTCGCCTAGATAAACCATATTAGTAAAGAAAAATTTGAGTCACACTTAACTTAAACTATTAAATTAAACCTCTAATTTGAATTCAGGTTAAACGGAGTTAAACACAAATTCAAATTGAATAGGTTTGATTCGAATCAAACCCTATTTGTTTCAACACTCGAAACTTAACAACAGAGAAATTTGTGGTATTTTTTATGCCTCAGGGGAATATTTTGTCACATTATAATATCTCAGGGGTTTTCAATAAATCATCATATTTTAGGGGAATTATTGTTATTAATATTAAATTGAACCATGTCTTGCCAAAATGCTTCGATGTGGAATCAATGTGCTGGGTGAATCTTGGGGGAAATGTTTTATTATAAGAAGTGGATTTTCTTTTTTTCTTTTTTTTGTCTTTTTTATAACCGCACAAAATATCTTGGAGATAACATTTTTTATAAGCTCTTGGTGGGTCTTAGCTGGGTCGTGGGTTTGGACCCCGTAAACCGCGTTTCAATGAACTTTTAGTAAATCGATTCATCATATTATATATTTATTTAATTTTTTTTTTTTAATAAATCCTATTGAATCGGTCAATAACCTAAACCTTAACACTTCCAACACACACAACTTATAAATATAATATAATCCACAAAATTACGAGTTGTATTATAGACAAGTTTGACCCTCGCCTTTGTCTAATCTAAACCTAATTCAAATTAGGGTTTTAAAAAATATTTGTTAGATTTATATATAATTTTTATGTAATAATTCTCTATATTTGATTGAATATACATAATTTTCTTTATATATCTATCTTAAGAGTTATTTGTTTAATTTAAATTAAGTGTTGAATAAGGTTGATAGAATAACCGAAGAGTAGATCGTTCTGATTAAAGAAAAAATATTAATATGACATAATTATAATTTTAACACGTATTTATTATTTGATAATATAAATTAACAAATGTTTCTAACTCAATAGAACGACTTCAATATGAGTTTATTGATCTTCTGTTTTATATATATGACACGGTAATGAAATTTTAAATAATTTAATAATACATATAAACCTTTAATTTTATATAAATGACATGTCGAGGAAATTGTAAATAATTTAATGATATATAAAAATAAAATCATGTGAGTCGGATCAAACTTAGATATAAAAACACAAATGCATTCTAGTTAAAATAAAAGGTAAGCATAATTTATAAAATCCTTTTGTTGAGTGGGTGTCATTTTTTAGGTCCGCCCACAGGTCGATAAAAATAAAAATATATCGATCTAATTGAAAAATAGCGTATTGAATAGAGTTAAAAAGACAACTTAAAAGTGGATCGCTTCGATTGAAGAAAAAAATAATATTAATATGACATAATTAAAATTTTTTTATGCATTTATTATTTGATAATATAAATTAACAAATGTTTCTAACTCAATAGAAGTCTTCAATTTGACTTTATCGATCATCAATTTTATATAAATGATATATTGATAAAATTGTAAATAATTTAATAATATATTTGAATCTTTAATTTTATATAAGTGACACGTGGGTGAAATTGTAAATAATTAAATAATATATAAAAACAAAATCATGTGAGCCGAATCAAACTTAAATATAAAAATAGATATACATCCTAGTTAGAACAAAAACTAAACATAATTTAAAAAAACTTTTTCGATGAGTGGGCGTCATTTTTTAGGTCCGCCCATAGATAGATGAAAATAAAAATATATTATTTGCAAACCATGGTTTCATAGATTCTTAGTAGGGTAATTATTTTTAATGGAAGGAACTGAATTTTAAATTTATTTTTATTGAAAAAAATACATTTTTTATTTTTTATTAAAATAATTATTATAATTAATTAATTACTATTACTTTTAAAATAGATAATTGTAATTATATTTATTCAATTATTTCAATAAAATAATTCAAAAGTTTAGTTTTTAATAATTTGATATTTCTAAATATTATTATTTTATTAAAATTACATATTTGTTAACCAATATAAATTAGAGCAATTAGGCATATAAAAAACCTATGAATGTGTTATAAAAAGTTACAGCTAATTTAGTTTCCAAACAAGTTGAAAGGGATTTCTTGATTGTGTGAAGATTCTTGGTTTTTCTCACATGGTTTTAGCATTAAAAAGGGATTTGAATTTGAGGAAGAAATCACAATTTCATATTCAATGTTCTTCATAACCTATAGAAAATGAGGGATTACCATATTATAAGATTCGGGTACATTTCGTATCAATAATTTATGAAAGAGATATTAAATTTATATACATATCTCACATTATTTGATAGTGTTAAAAAATGTAAAACTCAAAAGCAAAATTATAATAGATTGTTAGTCAATGTCCTCGCTACAATAAATTTTATATAAGGTGACAAAATATTTGATCTTTTATTTTCTACAAGTTTAAAATCAGAGATTTATATCTTTAAAATTTTATTTTTTAACTTTGAGTGTAACTTTATAAATTATTGGATTCAACTGTAATTTATCAAACTAAACTCGGATAAGTTATTTCTATCTTATGCTTGAATTAAGAACTTTTCAATTGAAAGAGCTCGAGCTTTCTAATACAATCAAGTCAAGCCTGAGTGAAGCAACACCCGGCTTGATTGTTGCTCGCATGAACCTTGAACCATGAAAAACAAGTTAGGTCAAATTATTCTAGAGAATACATTTCTGAAAAGGCAGAAAATGCTTGACTTTGAATATATAAAATTGATGGACAGAAAGAGCTTTCTTCCAAGTAAAGAAGACTCTACTTTTTAGTTTGTTAGGCAGAGAAGAATATTTTGGAGAGAAATCCTAAGCAAACGTTATTCATGAAGAAAGCGAAAGATCAATAATGACTTGAGTTCGCACCTTGCCATTCTTTAATTTGCCCCATCATATGCTTTCATCGACTTCGACTGTTTAGATATTCTCATACATAATTCAAAGAATAACTTCTCAAAAAATGACTAGTTAGAAAAAATAATAACTTGCACTTCGATTCATGGATAGATATTCCTCAACTGATTAATTAGTATTCCTTATGAGTTACTCACTTATAATAACAAATATAAACTTTTTATATACGTCTCTGAGTAGCTAACATTTGACACTTATAATTAGATAACCTTATCGTAAGTTAAACAATGATACTCTTATATACATCTAACAACTTTTTTCAGAACCCTTTAATTTGCGTCCAACCTTTATTGCATTTATTCTATCTCTCATTCTTACTGTAGTGAATATTATGATTAATTAACTAATCTTTATCTTTACTGTCATACTTTGTTTTTTTACTCTAAATTATATATATTAGTGGTGACCAAAATTTTCATCAATATTATAGATCAAAGGCGAGTGAGAATAAACTCAAATAGTTAACAAAACCGGAGTATTAGACTTCTAAGGTAAAGATTTAGATTTAAACTTTTGTCACGTTTGTAAAAATTTAATTTACTCAATAGAGTAATTATAGATTTGGTCAATATGACAAAAGTTGCAATACACATATCTCAATATTAGCTCAAAATAAATAAGTCAAGATTAATTCAAAAGCAAAAATGTTAACGGTTGATTAAATAAATTAAAATTTTGATCTTAATATATAATCTATGAATTTTAAACCTACACTTCTATATTTAATCCCTTAACTTTTGTTACTTGAAGCTACCCCATTGGATCCCTTAGAAAAATCAGTCACCCGTGAAAGTAATTGATTTATTTAAGTATCGTAATTTTAAGAAAATGGAGTTGAATTTTCTTGGAAAAGACAAAAAGGATAAAAATGTTGGAAAATAAAATATGCATGCCGTCGTCCAAAAAAGACTTGACCTAGAAAATGGAGATAATAAAGAAGAATTTTCAAAAGCTTATCATCAACTAATCTTTGTCAATTAGCGGAAAAGACAGCACGCTTATATGACTAGTTCAAAATTAATTAAGGACTTAATTAAGATTAATGAACTTGGCATCGATGTTTCTAGTTTGTTTAGAAAGTCCATCGACGTGACCTCAAGTTGCATGGAAATTTCAAAGAAAACTTCAAACAAAAGATCCTCTATGATTAGATTTCTTGCAATAGGTCTAGTAGCGTGCCGATTTATGCATTATCAGAAGAATATCATGGTCCTTTCTTGTGTGCTCGTATAAACATGCATGAATCATTGCCATCCTAACCTTTCTCGAATGCCATTGCGACGGATTTTCGAAAGGATGTTATAATACTTTTTTAAAATATATACACATAATATTACTCTTTTCTTGTGTAATAAAATTATATATATCATAATATGATTGAATGATTTCAAATTAAAGATAAAATAATATTTAATCAAATGATGATGCATCATATTTATATACTTAATTGTATATTTAAAATGTGAATATATAGAATTACTCTTTCTTGTAAGCAATGGTTTTAAAACCAGATCGGTGATTGAACCGATTATTTCACCAGTTAATAGTTCCACTGGTTCAACCAAAAACTCGTTGGTTCAATTTATTATTAAATTATAATAAACAAATTTTGCTTAAAATTTGGTAAAAAACAAAATCAATCAAGATACCTAAACTTATAATGATTAGAACATATCATTTCTAAGAAGTGATAATTATTCATTTGATTTCAATTAAATAATTAGATGAAAAAAATGTTCTCATCTCATGATTAACAAAAAAACATAATTCTCCAAGTCATTGTCTATAGAAAACATTTCAATGAATATGAGATACTTTTTTTTTTTTTCATTTTATTTTTGAACTTATATTTTCCTTACAAACCTTTAGAAATTCATCTAATTTAATATAAAATAATTAAAATTTCTAAAAATAACCTAAAATTTGGTTAAATATGATTTTAATTGGTTCATCTAATTCACTAGTTTTGATAAGATTTGATAATCAATAAGAAAATCATATTTTAATATTAATTGGATCGAACTTAAAGCTAGTTCTCAATTCAATCGATTGAACCGATTTTGAAAACAATGCTCGTAAGTATATACGAACATATACAATTTGTCACCACCCTAACATTACCGAATCCCAGTTGAACTGGTTTTGAAAACGATGCTCATAAGTATGTACGAACTTATATTTTAAACTTATATTTTCTTTACAAACCTTTAGAAATTCATCTAATCTAATATAAAATAATTAAATTATTAAAAAAATAATTAAAATTTCTAAAAATAACCTAAAATTTGATTAAATCTGATTTTAATTGGTTCATCTAGTTTACTAGTTTTGATTAGATTTGATCGAATCAATAAAAAAAATCATATTTTAATATTAATTAGATCAAACTTAAAGCTAGTTTTCAATTTAATCAATTAAACTGATTTTGAAAACGATGCTCGTAAGTATATATAAACATATACAATTTGTCACCACCCTAACATTACCAAATGCCTAGTTGAACTGGTTTTGAAAACAATGCTCGTAAGTATGTACGAACATGTACAATTTGTTGCCACCCTAACCTTTCCGAATGCCTTATGCGTGATAGTTGTGATTGTGAAGGATGAGCAAAAACTTTGTTTCCATGCACATACCAAAAAACGAATGCGAAAAACAAAAACAAAGAAGGAAAAATCAAATTAAGTTACACGAGGCAGGCAAACACCTTGCAAGCTTCTTGAATCTGCGTGCTGAGTGAAACGAAAGGCCATTAAACCAGGCAGAAAACGCAGAAAACAAAGAGTTTTTCTGAAAGTATTTTCGTCTTTTTAGAATGAAAACAAGTTTAAGTTCGTTCCACCTACCACTTTAGCCCTTCGTCAATTGTCTTGTTGTCAAAGTTTACGTTACAAATTCTTATTGATTCAGCAAGATTAATGTGACCTAAATTGCATCCTTTCTGGATGCCAAACACGATAATTTATTACATAAATTAAACAATTAAGAGGAATAAAATATTAATTTATTCACCGTTCTAGTTCAAAACTTGAATAGGGTTTTTGTTGATTTTACCATGTTATCCTTCTGTTTTTATTGAAATTAATTAGGGTTTTGAATGTTGATCATGGAAAACTCTTTTTATTATTTGCATATGGTGTTTTGACTTCATGGAATTTATGATTATTTTAGCTTCATATGTAAATGTGTAAAGTATTTTATTAATGTTAAAACACATCCCCTATGTTGAATTGCGTTTTAAACATAAACATAATCCGGCATGATCTCCACATGTCGAACTATTTCATGTGAATTTTTGTTTCTACTTTTATTTTTAATTACCTTTATTATAAATAAATAGGGAGAGTCTTAACGTTTCTTACCTTAATCGTCTTATAACCAGTGAAAAAATTTAATATATAAAACTATTTTATTCACTATTTTGGAAAGATTAATCCAAGAACCTATGAAAGTTAAAAAGTTTTTGGTTTATCATCAAATTTGGTCGTATATTATAACTTGAATTCAATTTGCAAAAATCTCAGTGTTATTCAACAGATGCAAAATTTTGGTAAGAAATGTTCGATTTTCATGAATATATTTGGTTTTCAAATTAAAAACTTAATAATTGTTAATACATTTTTCGACATTGAAACCCGCTTATCATTTAACCCTAATTTTCTTTTTTCTCTTTATATATACATAGAAAATGTTTTATTTATATTTATTAGTTATAACTTGGAAATTTTGATGATTCTTGTGATTAGAGTTCATATTCATAAAGTGATTTATATTTAATCTCTAATTTACAAATTTTCTTGCAGGATATTTTTGGTAAATTTCAAGATGGGATTCTAATTTTCAACAAGATTTGTGAAAAAAAAAAAAAATTTGAAAGGTAAGAGATAAAGGTCCTCAAAATTTATCCAATGTATTATTTATTTCCATATTTAGATATTACTGATTCATCAGAAATTAAAAAAATATAAATTAGCATGTTAAAAAATATATATATATGCATAAAAATATAAATAAATAAATTTTATCAATTTAATATTATTTATTAAATAAGAAATTTATGCAACAATGAAAATATTTATTTTTTTTGTATAAATTAAATAAATAAACTTTCTTTTTATAGTTTATAAATTACTAAATTAACAACTCAAAAGTATCGATATTCTTCCTATACATCAATTTTTATAATATAAAGTTTTCAGTTATCTAAATAATAAAATTATATGTACACAATTTCGAGTATATAATTAGATATATATAAATAATATGTCATTATATAATTGGATAATTTTGAATTAAACATAAAAACTGTTTAATTATATAATAATATATCATCTGTATACCTAATTATATACTTAAATACATATACATATAACATTGTTCTTACCTAAATTGTAACAATTTTCTTAATACACCTCTTGAGTTGAATATTTCCATAATTAGAGGGCTCTGTCACAATTATTGAGAACAAGCAAATCAGCTCTCATGCATTTGCAAAACCAGAAAACAAAAAGCTAATTTCTCTAATTATTACCATAAAATATGGTAATATTTTAATAGTTTCTGTTTGAAATTAATTTGGTACAAATTTGTACTTTCTACAAAACATAAACATGTTTAAGGATGTTTTATAGAAACCATTTTCAACCCACTTATTATTTCAACCCAAAATATTATAAAAATCATTTTTCAACCCCTATAAATTAAAAGATTTAAAACTCATATTGAAATGGTTTACCCGAATTGGGTCGAACTATCATGACGATATTACTATGGCTAAAATCAATTATGGATGAATAAGGAACTCAAACTAAGTCTTCTTACATGTGGCTCAACATATATATATATATATATATATATATATATATATATAGAGTTTAATAAATATATTTAATTTACATAATTTTTATTATATCATATTGATATAATCAATTTGAGTGGTTAATCATAACAATCAAATTGATTGACCTAAGGATTTAATCAAATGAAGGTTATGTGGGTTTAAAAACATTGTTCATCGTATCAAATAATCAATATATATTTATATTACAAAATATCATATTTATTTAATAATTAAAGGTAATGTTTAGAATTTTGAGATAACAATCAATAAAAGTATTAAACTATCCTTTTTTTTTCTTATTCAAAATCACTAAATTCCTAAATATTTTTATTAAAATATAAAATAAATATAATTAAAATATTTATTTTGTTTTATCTTAACAATACTGTATTATTATCATCAATAGAAGATTACTGAAATATTTGTATCCCTTATCCAAAAATCAGTGTAGTTTCTTTAATAAGAATATTGGATAGAATTCATCCAAAAGGGGTTTTGAAGAAACAAATCTGTATTATAAGCCAAAAATAGAAGCAATTTTTAGTAGTAAATTTAATGAAAAAATTATTATTAGCTTGGATTAGGGATCGTCATAGTAGCAAAAGTGAAGGACAAAAATGGAAAAAAGGGAAATATATAATTTTTTTCTGGTAGCCCATAGATTCAAGCAAAACCATGGCCCCTGGTTTTCACTGTCTCAACTCTATCTGCCTTTCACCTTTAACCCTGAGACCAAAACCAAACCCTCCCTTTATATATCATCTCCATCTCCTTCATAATCACAATCATCTACAGAGATAGTTTTCGCTTTCATATCTCTGTGATGCCTAAAAGAACCATAAAAAACAGTGCCTGTTAGCCACTGTTGCACTGTTTTTTATTTCCCTCTGTTTCTGTGTGTTCGTCCTTGGGGATGCGTAACTTTCTTGTTTTGGGTGATAACCAGATCGAGTTTTGACTTGTTTAAGTGGTTTATGAAATACGCATCTCTAGTTTGTGTTGAGTCCTCTGTTTGGAAGGTGTAAAAGGTTGTGTTTTTGAATGGGGATTGGGACGACTTTGGTTGATTTGAAAGGAAAAGAGTTGAGTGAATTGCCTTCGGTTGCTGATAATTCGAAGAATAACAGCAACACTCATTCGAATTCAGTTGCGAGTACTACTAAGAATAACAATTCAAAGAAGAACCGGCGACGACAGAAGAAGATGTTACCTGTTCAGAAGCTTTATGACACTTGCAAGGATGTGTTTGCCTTTGGTGGGCCCGGGATTGTTCCCTCTCCCGAGAAAATCGAACGCCTACGTTCTGTTTTAGGTATGTACATGTTGTTTATTTACTGGTTTATTTGTTATTTTTTTTCAGCGTGTTTTTTGGGGGTTACTTTGCTAGAATATGAAAGTTCGATTGAAATGTGAAGGTGATGTGCTCAAAATTGATTGAAGTTTTTGTTCTTACGTGATGCATTTATGAATTCTGGTTCAAAATCATGTATCAATTCTAATGTCCTTTGAGATTGTGTATGAGCTGACATCATTTCATGATTTTTTAGCAGTGTGTACTGTCTCTTTGACATTGATATTATAAGGTTTTTTTATGGTTGGAGTTTGTTCTTTTTTATTTTATTATGTTTTATTCCTTATTATACGGTGCATGCATTTCTGTTTAGCGGCTGTATTCATGCAAATTGGTGTACTTTATTGTACTTCGAAATATAAATATTTAGCAACTAGATCTCATGGTAAATGAATGACAGTGGCATTGCACTTTTTGTTGCTGGGTTTGTGGGTGGTAATTTGTAGTTATAATCTCTAGAAAAAGTTGATAAAACATAAGCAGACAATGTATAGATTCACTGTAATCATCTTGAGTGTGTAATTTAGGTGTGTTTTTTTTTTTTTTTTTTTGTGGCATTGAGGAGAAATGTCTTTCAAAAGTGATTCTGGAGTCTGACATGAATATTGTTCCGCAAATAGAAATGCTCCATAGTGTATATTTCTTCTATGTACTGACTTGAACTTTATGCTCCTTTATCTTTTTTAAGTTATTTCTTACTTATCCCAATTTGTTTGTCATTGGTGCTTATGAGATTGGCTTTATTTTTTTCAGATGACATTAAGCCAGAGGATGTTGGCCTGAATCCGGATAAGCCATATGTCGGGAAATCAGTGGCCCGTAGAACTCCTGCTATAACATACTTGCACCTTCACGAATGTGACAAATTTTCTGTAAGTAGTTTCATTTGAGGTCCTTTCAGGCATAGTTTTGGGAGAGGATTATTATTTATTCTTTCTTTCTGGGTGAGGCCTTGATTTCTCCTATAACTGCAGATGGGGATCTTTTGCTTGCCACCAAATGGTGTCATTCCTCTTCATAACCACCCTGGAATGACTGTTTTCAGCAAGCTTCTCTTTGGGACAATGCATATCAAATCATACGACTGGGTGGATGATGTTCCTTGCAACACATCTTCTATCACGAATCCCTCAGAAAGTAAGTTTTTTCATGGTATTTCTCTCTGCACGCCTAGTAGATTGACATATGGCAGCATTTACTTTTTCTTGTTGTTGCATGACATTTATAAATGAAAGATTTGAAAGATAGGCCGCCCTGAAGAGTCAGGAAGGAGAATATACAGACTGAAGCTATTGCTACGTGAACACTAACCCAAAAAGCAACAAGTTTAGCCTTAATTTGTGGGCAATGCCATTAAAATAAAGATCACAATGAAGATTATCTATGCCAGCAGTATGTGAATTAGACGTTAAATGAACTCTCTCAAAACATTTGAGTTATATTCTTGCCCAATGTGGCCGTTATATGCTGAATTCCATGTTAGAAGGAAAAAAAAAAGGTTCCCTGATCCTTTTCCTGAATTTGAATTTGTTAAAACCCCTAATTTTACATTTTAAAAAGAATCTTCTAAAAGCACGGGGTGTCACCTTGTCCGCCAGTCTGAAAAAATCAAGGGTGCCAAATACTGCTGAAATTGTATCTGTTTTAAGCATATATTCCTGGCTTTAATTAGAAAGAAACATTCAATAGATTTTTTTTTTTTTTTACCTTAAAGCAGTTCAGCATGCTGGAGTGCAGTTGGCAAAGGTTAAGGTCGATTCTGACTTTACTGCTCCTTGCAACACCTCAATTCTCTATCCTGCTGATGGAGGCAACATGCACTGCTTCACCGCAGTGACAGCCTGTGCAGTGCTGGATGTTCTTGGCCCTCCATACTCAGATGTTGATGGCAGGCACTGCACATACTACTTAGACATTCCATTCACAGAGTTTTCGGGTATGGCATTGCACCTTTACATTCAACTTTACTACCATCAATCTATTCACAGAAACAATTAGCATTTGACCCTCTGGTCTTGGAATTCCAGCTGATGGTGTATCTATGCCTGAAGAGGAAAAACAAGGTTATGCATTGCTTCAAGAGAGGGAGAAACCTGAAGACTTGGTTGTAGATGGAGCACCATACAGAGGTCCAGTGATAGTGAAGAAGTGATGTTGGCTGTCTACATCATCTTTCGTTCCAAGTTGTTAATGGCTGCTTCCAGTTCTATGCAGCATTAGAACTTTACTGTCATTTTCTCTTTCTGAGTTTGTTTCTTCTTTTTCAGTTTTTTCCTTTTCTTTTTTTCATTTGGTGGGTCATGAAGCACTTAGTGGTGCTTTTTCATTCTACATCTGTACATAAAAGGAGAGAAAAAAAAAACACAAAAAGAAAAATCTTGGAACTTCTAAGTGTGCACTGGAAGAAGTATCTCAATTAATGAGTAAATGTTAAAGGTGCACTTGTTTCTTTTTGTACATCACCACCCTCATCTGTCATTTCTCAATTAGCTGTCATTTCTCAATGACATGTGAGCTGTGGTACACAAAAATGGTGGCTGGGAAACTTGTCTGACATAACAAGCTACGTTTGGGACTTATCTTTAACAACAGTTTGCATTTTGGTGAACCTTTTTTGCTACTTTTGCCATTGACATTTACACTATTCCTGGTGGGCTGTTTTACTAATACAAGTCATGTTTTCCATATGCCATTATTATTATTTCTAAACAGTTGGTGGTTGGAGATCATCATCCTATGAACAGATTGCCTAGCTTGGCTGTGGCTCTCCATTTCCATGAGAGCTTGGATGTTGGTCTATTAATAGACAATATTTAGACAATTTACTTCTGCTTTTTGTGGAATATAGATAATTCCGTGTGGGGGTTAAAAGCTGTATATTCAGCACTAGAAAATTTTTTCCTTTTAACAACTGTGAACTTCTTGACAGTTGGGTTTTATGAGGTAAGACCCTCGCAGGTTGTAAAATCATCGTAGAGGGTCATCAGAAAGTCTACCGGTCATACCTCTTCTTTGTACGAGGAGAGCGAGTTGGAATTTTATACTAGCTCAATTGATTTCTAGTAGCAAATTTGGAGGGTACAACAAAAATTTGAGACAACGTAATGGATGAAGTGTTTATTCATAATCCAATATAATTTCATCCATTATTAATATATTATTGGTTTTGGACACAAAATTTTTTATAATTTTGTTTTTGAGTTTTGTAATCTAAAATGTATTATTGTTGGAGATATTTTTACATACCCAACATTACTTTTTTGATGTTACATCCATCTTTTACGAGACTTAATATCTTGACTGAGATTTGCCGTTGTAATTCAAATTATATTTTGATAGGTTAGGAGTTCATAGATTTTTTAATCAATCCCCTATCAATAGGTGACAACTCAATTCTCCAACAGAAAAGTGCTCATAATCTTGTATTATCATGCACAAAAACCTGGTTTATATGATTGGTCATTGATTAATATCCCCAGGCTATATGGATTCTATAGGATTCTCAACGCTGAACTGTGTATTATACTATTATCCATTGATCTTAGAGCAAGTTTCAGCTTGTTTTCTATTCATCAGGTTCGACATTGAACCAGCCAGCCAGTTTTCTTGATACCATCACATCATGCCCGACAGGTTAGACAAATCATAAGCCGGCCTTCAACATGCATTGCCTTGTACATGTACGTTCTTGCTTTGATTCAAACGAAACCAAAACTGTCCACAAAATTCAATGCAATTCTTTGGCTACCATTGTAGAAGACTGATCTCTCTTTCTATATCTCCTCTCACATGGCTTTTTGGTTCTTATTCTCTTTGCTTTTCTCTTCTTTTCGCTCCAAGTCTTATGCGGAGCTCATAACTGCTCTTCCAGGGCAACCTGCCAATGTCTCTCTCAAGCAGTATTCTGGTAACATTGTAACGGATGCTAAACATGGCAGAGCTTTGTTTTATTACTTTGTTGAAGCTCAATCTCCTGATCGTCTTTTACTTCCCTTGACATTGTGGCTCAATGGAGGTTTGCCTTGATTCATTTCATGTTCACAGCTTTACACAACTTTCATTTCATTATTTTTGAAACTCTCTTTCTTTCTCTCTAGGTCCTGGGTGTTCTTCTTTTGGTTTTGGTGCATTCATGGAGCATGGACCTTTCCCACCAGGAGTCAATGGAGAGCTCATTCAGAATAAGCATTCATGGAACTTGAGTTAAGTACCTACTTTAGTATTACTGACTGTTTCAGATGTAATATATAGTCTTCTTCTAATGCAGACGTTAAATGTTGTGCAGCATCGAACGTGTTATATGTTGAATCAACGTTGGAGTTGGATTTTCATACTCAAACACATGCTCTAATTACATAGATTGGAATGATACCAGGACTGGTAATGCACTTTCTTATATTTGAGTATCCATATGTAACATTTTGGTCTAACAGTTCAACTCGTGTTTTAGACAAATAGTTTATTAAAATTAAGATACTATCCGTTTTAAACTTCTAATTTATTATTGTTTTGCTTACGGGATTTCCACTTAAAAAAAAAAGACTATTTAAATAGTTTTGTATTAACTTCTCTAAATGATGTGGGCATTTTGTTTATGTTTTGCTAATATAGGATTTGTCTTGGATGTTACACACATTTGTGAAGAGAAAAGTTGATAATGTGGGTTGCTTTTTGTGGCATGGATTGCAGCTGAGGATAATTTGAGATTTCTTGTGAACTGGTAGGAAGAATTTCCACAGTTCGAAGATTCTGAATTCTTTCTAACTGGAGAAAGCTATGCAGGTAATTTAAACATAAAGTGAATTGAATTTCAACTTTTGAAGTTTTCTGATATGCTTATATTTTGATTTCAGGCCACTACATTCCACAGGTTGCAGCCTTGATAATGGAGTACAACAAGCAGCCTAACATAAAATCCATTAAGCTCAAATCCATTGTTGTAATTACTCTATACCAATATGATTTATTTGGATAACACTTTATCATTTTTTTTATTGAAGAGATAAAACTTTATTTTTTTCTATTAAAAAAACTTAATTTTCGTATTTTTCTATTAAGGAAAACGAACTTTCAGAATTTTCTATTTATAAAAGCCAATCATTCAATAGAAAAAATAATAATTTAATATTTTTAAATGTTGTTATTATCTGAACTTGAGTGAAAAAAAATTTCAGCTCAATTACCTCAAGCTTTGTCTAAATACAATTAAGCCAAGCAATAGCCAATTTGCCTCGATTGCAACCTTAGCGTGAAGTCAAAGGACCCAACTTGATGCTACACTTTCATGAACGGATTGAGCATACACAATAACACTTTCTATTATGTTTATATTAAAGTGGAAGATTTTGACTATGAGTTGTTAGAGAAGTCTCTTTGAGGTTTCTACCTCAACTATAAAAATAAATAAATAATTAAGTAGAGAAAATTGATGAACCCACCATTCATATCTTAGTCAATACTCAATACATTTTTTTTCAATCAAATAGATTTCAAAATCTTAGAGTATGAACTGGGCTTAGTTCATTTTCTTCAGTTGCCGGTAGATAGAAAAGATACGTTAAACTAACATGTTTTAGGTCAGATTGGTTGCAATTATTTATCATTTTCTTCTGTTACTTCATATGAATCATATTGTTCTAAAATTTTTAGGTGCAGATATTTCAAAGTTTTTAATGAACTGACAACAGATGAGTTGAGCACCAGATTGGCTTGACTGGGTCAAGGGTTTGGTTCAAATCTTTTCCCATCTAATCTTTTAGATTGAGATATAGACACGATTAATCCAGTTCAACTATAATTTGAAATATCTATTAATCTCAGTCAAACTAACCAATCTAATCCGAGTTTCAAAAGCATTCAAAAGATTTTAATTTTTAAATATCCGAAGCTAGTATGGAGACACTAATTTTTATCTCTATGTTGAAAATATCAAGGCATTTTTATCCAAAAAAAAAAGATGGTATATACTATTGAAATATAATGCAAATATAAAGGATGGAGGTATAATTAAATTGATGGTTAGAATCTCATATTGAAACAATCAATTCAATGCCAAATCTAAACCATTGACCAAAGTGAATAGATTAATCACAAGTTGGCATTAAAGTCTTGTGTGGATAGCAACTTGCTGGCGAAATTAAAAAATTTATTTCAGGTCTTAGAATATAACCTACTTGAGTTGACCACCCACTGCCCATATAATTGAATAATGATTAATCTTTAAGATAGAAACTTTATGTTAATGAAATTATAATATATATAGAGTAATTAATACTATATGCACAGACGGTGGAATTGATAGAATTATGTTTGAGTAATCTAATTGTTTATTTTATCTCTATTTTTTTTATAATTATCGAATCGTATGATGATATGTTAGTTTATTTACATACATTAATATCCAATCGGTTGTATATAATATACTATTGATAAATATTCTAGTGGTTGCAATAGATACCTAATGGTAACCCTGATAATTTTGATTTGCTTGATCTATATTAGGGGTGTGCAAACTAATTGAGTCGAGATTTGCTTTGTTTGAGCTTAGCTCGATTAGTTCATTGAGGGCATGAGTTCAGGTGTTATTGGCTCGAGCTTGAGATTGAGAGTGAAAGTGAAGCCTCGAGCTTGGTTAGAAAAATTATGTTCAATCTCGTGACTTATGTATTATCAATTACCACATATTCAAAGTCGTTTAGGTGTAAATGTAAGATTTTAAATTTTTAAGAGTTTGATAGTATTATATTTGAGCTAAATAGCGAGCTCACTGAGCCGTGCAATAGTGAGCTTGAGTTTAACTCGAGTATAAAGCTCTAACCATTTGAGCTTAACTCAACCGTAATCAAATCGAGTTTAGCTTAATATGAGCCAAACCGCGTCTCAAGAGCAACCAGACTCATTTGCAGGCCTAATCTATATAATTTTGTATCTATTATTGCTAATTAATTAACAATTTCATGTTACAATCAAAAATAAAACTTTGATAAACTGTATGTTCAAATTAAACAATTTCCTATCTATATAAATACAAGATATTCAAGTGATTGATTACTTACAAAACATTCAAAGTGAAGAAAAATCTCCTGAAAATCCAAAAATAAAACCTTGATCGATTGTATATCCAAAATGAACAATTTGCTATCATGTCCATATAAAAGGATATTTAGGTACTTGATTATTTACAAAACATTGCTTCATGACCCAAAAGCAAAATCTTGATACATTGTATGTCTAAAGTGAATTATTTCTTACGAACCCAAAAACAAAATGTTGACCGATAATACATAAAAAATATAATAAATTATATGTCCAAAACAAAACAATTTCATGATATAATCACGGACTGATACAAGTCGATATTAAAATAGGATATTCACAAAGATTACTTGATTACTTACAATAATTAATTGTGGTGGATAATATGGACGGTTCCTATGTGTTCACATGGCAATTAACACACAAGTCCAGGGAAATTAACAAGTAGGGTTCTTGATATTTGGTGTAGACTTTGAATTTAAAAAGAAATATAATTACTATGTCGTAATTATATTTCATCATGGATTAAGATAGAAGTGTTGTTTACTGGGTCCTCTTTCATCATCATGGAGTAAGATATATAACTAATTAAGACTTGTTAATTCTGATTATAATAAAATTAAGTAACAATGAAAGCTATGGATTTAGTTTTGATCTCATCTCCTTTTTTGTTTTACTTCACTGATTACTATAAAAAATTTGTGCTATTGAAAATGGCAAACATGGTATCTAAGGGACGAAAGGAGGGGGTCAAGGATGATCACTTAATTTTCCCTGAGGTTTTTAAAATTTTTTGCACATATATATGTTAAATACATTTTCTCTAATCATGATTCCCTTTTATCTAGACTCTCTTATATTTCATTGTTATTTCAAGTTTAATCTCTAATATTTTATTCTTGATAGAGATGGATTTAAAATGAACTAAACTGAAATATAACTAGAGCTTAATTTATTCAAATATCAAATAAGAGGGTGTTATCAATAAAGAAGAAGAAGTAGAATCATTAATGAGCCATTTTCCAGTGTGGAGTTCTAGCTAAAATTTCTTCCATTCTAGCATGATTAGTTCAAGTCAAGCATTGATTTTAGCTTGAACAGCTCAGATCAAATTCACCCTTACTAGTATGATACAAAGACCAACTTTGCATGCTAGTTGCACAAAGCTTGTAGCCAAACAAGAATTGTCATTAGAATTTGTTGAAACACTTTTAAACAAATCACACATCAACAAAGTACGAAAAAGATATTGGATTTGCATGTGCATCACATATCGACTGAAGATACTAAGATAAAATTGTTTAAATAGTAGTTTTTTAAACGGTCAAGTCTCATTTTAAGCTACAAAGCTTAAAACCCAAATCATATTTAAAAGTAAAATTATAATAAACTATGCATGTACAGTGGCATATATTAACACCAATTGAATCCAACCCTAATTGTCATGATAGTCTTTGTAAACCATTCAAGAACAGAAATTATGACTTGTTTCGTTCCTGTATTATGACTTTCTCTACTCCATATCCTGTATATAAAAGTTACAATTTGTCGGGTTTTCTTTTTTTTTTTTTTAAACTGTTTAAAAGTGAGAACGTCAGGATCAGAAAGTCTATGAATATGTATGAAAGTTGAATATTAAAATGGTTTATGTAAGCAGTAGATTCAGGTCAATGCTTTGGCATGGACATAAGGAAGAGTATGAATTATGATCAAGCCGTGTTGGAGAAGCGTATTGACCGGGAAGTTGACAGCCAAACAAAGGCTGCACCTGCACCACCACCATTGAAGGAAAAAATTAAAGCTGACCTAGCTGGCCATCCTCCATCCATGGCTGCCTAGCTCATAACCTTTGACTCTTAGCCATGTGACGGCGTCTTGGTACGAAGCTTCAAAGATTGTGCAATAATATTCATCTTCAATATAGTTTATCATTATCAGGATAATAAAATACCTTTACACATGTAGATGGAGATCCAGTTGACATTTTGTATTAATGGGAAATGAGAGATGGCCGGACTGGATCAATGAGATTTGAACAGGTTAATTAATATTAATATTTAAGTCAAGAAAATTAATGATGGCTTTTTTTTAATTTTTTAAAGTAAAAGGACCAGACCAAACTTTCAAATTTTTATATTGAAAGAACTAAACTTTCAAATATTTTTATTAAAAGAATAAAACTTTAATTATTTACTGTTAAAAGTTTTAAACTAACCACATTGTTATAAAATAAAACAAATAATTAATTATGTTTATTTAGATCGTTCATTAGAAAATATTGAAAGTTTGATCGATTATATATAAAATATAAAAGTTTAATTTTTTCAATAGTAAAATTTAAGAGTTCAATCATTTTATTTAGAAGAGAAAACAAATTTTGGAGTTGATAATTTTCAATAAAACTGTGTGTACATAATTAAATACACAGATGATGTATCGTCATGTGATTGAAAGATTTTAAATTAAAAATAAAATAATATTTAATTATTTGATTATATATTTGTATTTCTGATTGAGTATTTAATATTAAGTGCACATTCAATAGTCTTATACCTTAGGTATTATTATTCTTATAACGTTTATTAAAGAAGAGAAAAGGGGTAGCCATGACTGTATATTTATAGGGGAATTCCTGTAGAGCTTCAATGGATCATGTGATTTTAATGAAGATGCCTAGCTTTAGAGGAATAGTCAAGGAAGAAAAGGGTGTTGAATCTCTCAGCCATGAAGAGGGTTGCAGTCAAGAAGAGTCTCCAAAGGTTTTTCTTCTTAACTTTTTTCCTGTTTAATAATTCTTTTCTTGAAGATTATGTAATTAATATATACATATTGACATGGAATGATGAATTTTAGGTTGAATTTGGAGGACAAATCAAGGAAGACATTAATGGCCTGAAGGTCTCTTCAAACAAACATGATGAAGACATAGCAGATTGCAAAGAGGTTCCCTTCTAATATTTTTTTTTCCATATGAATCATGCATGCGGATCGTGCCGATTCCCTGTAAAATTTTCATTTTGATTTCATTGTTGAATACTTATAGGAGGATGAGATTGAATCAGCAAAAGCTGAAATGGGAGATGTGAGAGAAGAGAATGAAAGGTTGAAGACGATGTTGGAAAGAGTAGAGAAGGATTACAAGTCTCTACAGTTGCGTTTCTTTGACATAGTGCAACAGCAAGAGCCTGCCAAGAAGCCTGTGGCTGAACATGATTCATCTTCTTCCTTTGATGAATCAATCGTGGAGCCTGAGCTGGTTTCGCTTTCTCTTGGAAGAAGAAGCAGTAGTGGCTGTGCTTCAAGTGAGGCTAAGAAAGAAGAGAAAACAAGCAAAAGCACAAGGGAAGAAGAAGAGCTGAAGGGCAGTTTGACTCTGGCATTGGACTCGAATAGTTCAGAAGAGCAGAAGGATGAGGCTGAGAAGGAAGCAACGGCTGGAGAAGGTTGGCCTCCCAGTAAGATGTTGAAGACGGTGAGAAATGGATCAGATGATGAAGCTTCACAACAAAATCCTGTGAAGAGAGCTAGGGTTTCTGTGAGAGCCAGATGTGACACCCCCACGGTAAGTTTCAATTATGATTTCCAAAAAATCATTAGTGATGATGAAAGTAATTCAGAATTCAATCTAAAGGCATAAGGTTTGCACATATCAACAGATGAATGATGGGTGCCAATGGAGGAAATATGGACAGAAAATTGCAAAAGGAAATCCATGTCCAAGGGCTTACTATCGTTGCACTGTTGCCCCCGGATGCCCCGTTAGAAAGCAGGTACATGACATTCTTAGACAAATCCTGAGAGGTGTTGGGTATGTACAAGTATCTCATATCGCTTAAATTATGTCTTTAAATTTCAGGTGCAAAGATGTGTTGATGATATGTCCATTTTAATCACAACCTATGAAGGAACTCACAATCACCCACTTCCAGTTTCAGCCACAGCCATGGCATCCACCACCTCAGCCGCGGCTTCCATGCTATTATCAGGCTCCTCCACATCTCAGCCAGGCCTCGGTTCCACAGCCGCCATCACCACTGCTGCCACAGCTTCCAATGGATTGAACCTTGGTACCCTCTTTGACAATTTAAGAACAAAACAATTCTACACTCCAAATCAGTCCTCTTCTTTGCTCCCAACAATCACTCTAGACCTCACCACTCCACCATCCTCCAGGTTCTCTCATTTTAACAGGTTCTCTTCCACCCCAAGATATCCCTCAGCAAGTCTCAACTTCTCTTCTTCTTCAGAATCCAATATGTTGCCAACGCTTTGGGGAAATGGATACCATGCTTATAATGGCAATACTTTGCTCTATAACAATCAAACTCAAAGTGGGAACATTTTAAGCCTTGGAAAACCATCCCAGGAACAGTTCAATTTTCAGTCTTTCATGGATAATAAAAACCAGCAAGCTGCATCTGCATCTCAACAGGCCTTGGCCGAGACTTTAACCAAGGCTATTGCGTCGAACCCAAGTTTTCGATCATTGATAGCTGCTGCACTGTCAACAATGGCTGGAGCCAGTGGTAATAGTGATCAACAAAGCGGAGGGGATAGTGTTTTTGGACAGAATTTGATGAATCAAAATGGGAAGGGTTGTGCATCAAGCTACTTCAATGGATTGTCATCTTCTAGTAACTCTGAAGCACCAAATTTGCTCCAATCTTCACTGCAATTTCCAATCTTTAAGAGTAGCGGTACCTCTAACACTATTCACAATAACAACAATCAGAGCAGCTGATGCTGTCAACTGAAAGTGTAAAACTTCATGCCCACATGAAATGATGGTGAAAATCAAAGTGCGTAATTTTTCTTCATTTTCTTAGATGTTTTACCGTGTAATATTTATACATAAGATCAGCAATCTTGAATTAGTCATGTTTTATCTTGATACACAATCTATATAGTTTACTTATTCATGGTGCTGAAAAGCATCAGAGTTGAATCTGGGAGAAGATTTCTTGATGATACACTTCACTGAATCTGTATTCTATTGTTTCATTGACAATGCAAAAGATAATTTATTTTAATAATCTGCATCTACTTGAGGTATAAGTCAACTTACAGGAGAGACCTGTTCATAGATGAACTCAACTGAGAGTTTCAATAGCCGGGCTCTGTGAACCGTCAACTTTGAAAGCATGCCCATTGAAGATTTAAAGCCACTTATGTTGATATTATTATAAACAAATCAGAATATTGTACTACCTATGAGAGGGTAACAATGAATAAACTGTCATATTTCAGTCTCACCAAAGTAATCGGAAAAACAAAAAGGGCTATCTAGCCTACACCTCATTATTGTTGGTATCACATTGCTGTTATACATAATTTATAAGCAGAATTGTTGCTGGTTAGTCATTAATAAATCCAGCTGTTTACGCAAGACAGTTCTGTACCAGATCAACAGGGGCAGTGTATCCAACAACCTCCACGCCACAGCGATGAAACCGCGATAACTCTTTCCAAGAACCTTTCAAGGCAAAATTTCTAGGCACAGGCTAAGAGAGACTAGGCAACTCAGCAGGGTAATGAATTCGGATGAGTCATTCAACCTTGGAAGAACAAAATATGAAAACTTGAATGTCATATTACAAAAATAATATGTCATTGTACAAATGATAAACTTAGAGAAATGAAAACATTACAGGTTCATGAAACCTCACCAGCAACCTTAAAAGTTTGGCTGGCTCTGAGAGCAATTCTCTCTATGAAACTTTTAATAGTTCATGAAAAGCTTCCTGAGGTATATCAACTGAACCAACACGCTTCATTCGTTTCTTTCCTTCCTTCTGCTTCTCCAATAGTTTCCTCTTCCTAGTAACGTCTCCACCATAACACTTTGCAAGAACATTCTTTCTCATAGCAGAAAGCCTATAACCAGCACAAAGAGGCTTAGCTGAACTATAATTATGTTCAATAATGGCAAAAAAGAAAATAGGCAACCTTAAAATGAAAACATCTACAAATTTATTGATGGCAAAGGAAGACTAAAGGAAATTAATATGTAATATATACAGCTTTGCGCTGCTGATCATGTATCAAAATAATAATACAATCATACACCAAGAACTTCAGCATGAAACTCACAAACTACATATAACAAAAGTAAAGTTTGCATCACATACGTTTCCCTTGCAATAATTTTTGATCCAATCGCAGCTTGTATGACTATCTCGAACATTTGCCTGGTTAAAGTAAAACAACTGGGTTACCATGGAAGAAGAAAATTGACTAAGAAATCACAACTTAAACTTTCAAGGAAAAGACCTGTCAATATGTTTCTTCAACTTATCTACCAGTTCACGACCAAGACGCTGTGCCTTTAATTTGTGAACAATTGTTGCCATTGCATCAACTGGTTGTCCATTTAAGAGGATATCAAGTTTCACCAAATCAGATTCTTGATATCTGTTAACAACATTCCCCAGTATGTGTCAAAGAGTAAAACCAAAATTTTAAATATTCCATCAAAGCATCTAAAATGACTGCCTTATGTAGAAATGAGAAATGTCTTCACGACAAATTAAATTGTGACTTGGCTTGAAATATGAGGAAAGTCTGCTGGGGCTTCATACAATGGCATAAGATAGGGTATCCAAGGGTGTGAACTTTTAAGCAATCAGCACAATTCCAGCAGTCCAGAGCTAACCACAAAAAAGTTGCAACTCTCCCCAAACATTAGGATATGAACCAAAATATCACATCCTTCAGCTGGTGCCAGTCTTTTTGATTCAGATTTTGTTTGTGGGTGCACATGCACACATGTATGAGTATGTGAGAGTGACTGAGAGAGAGAGAGAGAGAGAGAGAAACGAGAGGAGAGAGAGAACTTACTCTGAGTCTTCATAATCAAATGATGCATAACCAGATGTTATACTCTTCAATTCATTATAGAAATCAACAACAATCTCCCTCAAAGGTAGGCGATACTTCATAAATGCCCGTTGACTGCACATATAAACTCAAAAGATCAATATTTTTGCTGTGGTCCAGTTCATATAAGGTATACATGAAAATTGGAAAATTACATGACAAAATGAGCAACATGACTAACGTATGTATACGACCAATAAAACTGGTATTTGTATTTTATTTACAGCTTTTCATTGGTTTAAATGAAACATTAACAACAGCTGGCAATAAGAATTTCAAAGAGACTACCATCCTGGCCTGGCACCAACCTGTCAATAAATGAGTACTCCAACTGCTGTCCTCTCCTCTCAGAGCAAAGAGTAATAACAGATCCCACATACCTTGAAGCATACAACAAATTAGAAAAAGATAAATAAATGTTTTGCAGAATGCAATTAAAGTAATTAAGTAAAGGGTGTATGAGAGCTTACTCACTAGGAATGATAATTGTAGCTAAAACTGTAGGTTCCCAGGAAGCTGTGACTCGTTGTTTGGGATTAGATGGCAATGCAGCAGGATTCTGAACTTCTACTTTGCTAAAAACCACCAAGTATTGTTTGGTAAAGGATGGTAAATGACAAAATTATAAAGCAGAATTACAACACATACCTCCCATCAGAATACTCAAATATATAAGGAACAGTGGGAACTGTTGAAATGACATGTGCACCATATTCCTATATTAATTGAGTGGTGGATAAGTACAAACAAATATTTCTGTTATTTTTCTTATACTAAAACAGAGAACAAGCAAACACTTTCAGAATCACTATGCCAATTTAGGTGTGTGATTGGTTGTCTTTGGAAAAAATCAAAACATTATGTAGCATGGAAGCTAGAGAACAAAGACATTCAACATGGTAACAGTACATGACAAAAATTTTGTATTTATGCACATAAGTTTGGCACAGTAAACACAGGTAACAAGATATATTGACAAGTTTAGCTGAACTTCCATGCATTTTCAATGTTATTGACCAAGTGAGCAGGGAAGATAAGGTGAAGACAATTACTGAACTACGCAAATGTTGTCAAGTAATCATTTTTAAATGACATCACAACATTGTTGACCCTAAACGGATGCTCCATAGTAATCTACTTTCAACTGAGAACAACTCTACAAAATAAGCACCAAGGCATAGTTCCACTGTCAATTGCAAATACAAAAGTGCAAAAAAATACCTGTTCAAGTCGCTGATGGAAAACATCCATGTGAAGTAAGCCTAAGAAACCACACCTGTCAAAAGAAAACAATCAATAAGGTGAAACAATGCTCCATGTATAAGTAGTTACATCGCTAATAATTATCAAAGTAGCTTTTGATTTACATAAACAAAATGAATTATGCCATTGAGGAGGCCACACCTAAAACCGAGTCCAAGTGCTGTGCTGCTCTCTTTGGTAACAGAGACACTAGCATCATTGCAGGTAAGTCTCTCTATAGCATTATTGAGAGCTTCAAAATCAGATCCATCAGCAGGATAAAGACCAGAAAACACCATATGCTTTGCAGGTTTAAAACCTAGAAATCAGGAAGAGCACATAAGCAACATTGAAAAGTGTCAGAGCCATTGCAATGAGAACCACTTCATTGAAGTTAAAAATGAAGGGCCCAAACAATAATAAGGAGTAAGGTCCCTGGATTTAGAACACCTGAATACAGAGTAATTTAACAAACAAAAAAAAGGCCAAAATAAGCACCGCTCTATTCTCTAAAAACATAATTATAAATAAAAGAAGAAAGCACAGTGGCCAAATAGTAAGCCTGATGCAAGAGAATAATCTATTTCTGATGGGAAAAAAACTCTTTAGTGGCTGGAAATAGAACTACAAATATGTTATGGAGAGGAAAACGAGATTATCTACCTGGAAGAGGCTCTACAGTACTCTTACTGTGATGTAAAGTGTCACCAATTCGTGCCTCCTTTGTTGAACGCATGCCAGTCACAACATAACCCACCTGTCCAGTTAGAAGGACACCAGTAGGTTTGAGTTCAGGATGCATGATTCCAACATCCATAATTTCATAACTGTGACCAGTTGCAGCAGAAGCAATCTTATCTCCTTTGTGCAGTGTACCATCAACAACTGCAACATGGCAAATTACTCCTTTGTATTCATCATAATAAGAATCCAACAGAAGCATACGCAAAGTTGAGTTCACAACCCCAGGAGGGGGAGGTATCCTCTCTATGACAGCAGGAAGGACATGCTCAAGACCTAGCCCCGTTTTAGCAGAGGTTAAAAGGGTATCACTAGGCTCGAGATCAAACATGGATTTCAGCTGAGCTTTGACACGATCGGGATCAGCAGTTGGCTGATCAATTTTGTTTATGACAGGTATAATAGTGAGGTTAGACTCAAAAGCAAGATAAAAGTTAGCCACAGTTTGTGCCTGCACACCTTGGGCCGCATCCAC
Organism: Mangifera indica; assembly: GCF_011075055.1. Taxonomy (NCBI): domain Eukaryota; kingdom Viridiplantae; phylum Streptophyta; class Magnoliopsida; order Sapindales; family Anacardiaceae; genus Mangifera; species Mangifera indica. The sequence continues at coordinate 14,074,695 of NC_058151.1, read as the reverse complement.
CACCAGAAGGGCACCTTGGCAAGCTGCCAGGGATCTTGACACTTCATAGCTGAAATCCACATGACCAGGTGTGTCAATAAGATTCAGTAAAAAACTTGATGGTTCATCAGTTTCGTCAATGCCAGGGCCATTAACCTTGTGCTTGTAGAACATAGTTGCTGTCTGAGCTTTCACAGTAATTCCTCTTTCCCTCTCCACCTAAAAACATCAAACTTCATCACAAATAAAGCAGATAGGAGAAACCTTCCTTAAATGATCCGATTTTGCAAAGATTCAATCACCATTATTATCCCTTTAGCTGAATTTTCTTTCTCTTATCACTTGTCAAACCTATAACACTTCTTAACACAGACTAATCAGCTTGTGTCCCCATCAGAATAACAGACAAAAAATTCAGCTAGTGATATAAAAGTTCCACATTTATAAAACAAACATTACACGAACTACTTATAACCAACGAAAAATCTAAAATTTACCAACTTATTTACTCATGCCAAAGAATCTCGAACACACGAAAAGAATTTAAATTCATACCTGCAACTTATCAAGATACTGAGGCTGCCCATGTCCTCTTTTGATAGTCCCAGTGAGCTCCAAGAGCCGGTCAGCTAAAGTTGACTTTCCGTGGTCAACATGGGCAATTATAGAGAAGTTTCTGATTTTCTCAGGAGGGTATTGAGTCAAGTCTATATTAGTGCTGTCTTTGGGGCCGTTATGACGAGAATGAGAGCAAAACAAGCGAGTTAAATTGCAGAAATCAGCCTGGTTTTGGCTTTGGCTGAACCTAGAATTTAGGGGGTTGGCTCTGAGGATTGTAGAAAGTATGTTCTGAGGCTTTTTTAGGGTTCTCGAAGCTCTATAGAGAGAACCCATTTGCGGGGTTTTAGCAGAGACTGGCAATGATGAATTACAAGACGATGCTTTACACAATTACATTTGTGTCATGCCCTAAAACGGCACCGTTTGGACTCATAGAATTTCCATTTTCACAACCCGTGACCCAAGTTACATTATTATATAAAAATAAATAATTAAAAGAATGTTTATTAACTTAAGTAGAATTTATTTAATTAAAAAAGAGGTAATATTTAAATTTTTTAAAGGTGAACTTAAGTGTGTCTCTTCCTCTGTGATAATTATAGATGAATTCGATTTGAATTATTTGAGTTTAAATTATTATTTGATTTGAATAAGTCAAGATATAATTGAAGAAATTTCGATTTATACTCAGTTTGACTCAAACCTTCTTATAGACGTTGGTGTCCTTGCATTATAGTTTATTTCTCCAATGATTCTTTTTTTTTTTGGCAATTTAAACAAGTTAGACTCAATTTTAAGCTAATTATATTAAATTTAAGTTTATTTTTGTTCGAATTCAATTTGACTCAAATCCACCTCTAACATTAATAAACATATTTTTCAATTATAAAAAGAGGTTAAGGAAAACATTAGTATATGATATTTATACAATTTAATTCTTTAATATAAAACATTAAAAGTTTAATTATTTCAATAAAAAATTTGAAAATTTAGTTCATTTAATAAGAAATTTTGAAAATTCAAATTTTTCAATATAATAAAAAAATTCCAATTCTCAACTAGAAAAAAGAAAGTGACAATTCATACCATTCGAGTGTTGTTATCCCATTATTATATCACATTTGAAGGTTATACCTTTAAACGGTTGATGACAATGTCATGTGAGCACATAAGGCTCGGTCAATATAAATGTGACCATAATTAAATCATATTTTCTCACCTAAAATTTGTTTAAAAACATTTTTTCATCCTTTAATGACACAAATACACTTTTCTAATTAAAATCAAATTTTATTTGAAAAAACTTATCTGGTAAAGATAAAATAGTAATTTTGTTATCTAACAAATTTTTAAAATTAACTATTTTACAAATCTCACTTTACTATTTTAAACATTGCTGTCTAACGATTATAAAAATTTAAAAACTTGCATTGAGTCCTTATAATTCTTTGGAAACATTGCCATGTTTACCACTGTCACTATCTCTCCTATTGGGCTTTTGTAGACATTTTTTTACTCAATCAAGTCGTGGTAAAATGTTTTTACCAACAACTTGATCGAGTGAATGAGTAGTGATAATAATTAAGATCACAACGGGAAAGAGAGAGAAACAGTGTGGATTGAAGGGTTGGAGATTGTGTCATAAATTGTCAAAGAAAGAGGATGATGAAATTGATCAAAGAATCGAGTAAAAAATAATAAGAGTGAAAAAAAAAAGTAAATAATATATCTCAAGAGTTTTTTTCTTTATCTTCGTTAATTTTGTTGGATAAAATGATTTTAAAAATTAAAATACTTAATATGATAATTTAATTTTCCATGAAAAAGTGTTTATAGTTACCATACATTAGAAAATTGTAATTTACTCTTCAGATTATGTATTACCATAATCTAATCAGGTTTAGTACATAACAAGTTGTTAATATCATATCAAACATGCATGTGGAGGTTCATCAATGATCCATGATTATAATAATCTTCATATAGATAATGAGGCTCATGCCTGGCAATGTGTTGACTTCATTAAGTCCTGAGAAAATCCAAAAACAGGCCAGGTTGCAGCGCATGCTGTTGATTATTGCTTTAACTTTTTCTCTCACAGCCGATATGTATGATTATTCAGCTTTCAAACACCACTCATATATTGGAACTCTCTTAAGCCATCATTTTCATTCATAGTCTTTGAACTAACTGGTTTCATAATTTTTCATCTTTTTCTTTAAGAGAAAATGGTGAAGATTTCTGTGTTGCTGAGTTTTGTTTTCCTGATTGCTTTTGGGTTTGTGGTTCATGGCTCTTCAGCCACAAAGGAGGTTGGAGTTTATGAAATAAAGAAGGGAAATTTCTCTGTGAAGTTCACCAACTGGGGTGCTACTATTATCTCTGTCATTCTCCCTGACAAGAATGGTATGATATATACTTTTAAAAAGTCCTAGGTTTTTTTTTCTCTTTTTGTTCTTGGTTTCTGAATTTTTTGGGTGTTGATTTTTCAGGAAAGCTTGGTGATGTTGTTCTTGGCTATGATTCAGTCAAAGATTACATGGTGAATACTCACACACTTTCTTCTTCTCTCTTTCCTTTTTTCTCACAGACAAACACATAGAAAAGACAAGTTTCTGGTATGCAAAACTGCACCAGTATTAGCTGATTTCTATATGGGAAAAAACTTGTTCTGTTTTCATCTTGAAATATCTGGTCAATTGGGTGCCTAAATGTTTGATTTATCAACTGATTAGTTTATTTAAAGGGGGTTTTGTTCTTGTTCTTGTTCTCTCCTTTCACTAGTAACAAGAAAACTAACTTAAAGACTCACTAGGTGACACAGCAGAATAAACATTAGTAAAAGATGAATTTTGACGTTGTGAGATTTCATTTTTCCTTTTCTAATATATATAGAAGTGCCTACTCTAGCTTTTTGTAAAGCTAGAATGGTTGTTCTGGTATCAGCTACAATGAAATGATGCATGGTGTACAACATTAGCTCTACGTTTTTAGCTTTCAGTAGTATATTAACAAAGTCTTAATTTAACACCCTTAAACAATCTCACGTCAATGGAAGAAATGTTGAATATATATAAACATCCCATATAACTTGAGAATTATAAGAGAAGATTAGGTAAATAGCTCTTAAATAGCCAATATGCGTTTTGATTTGCAAAACCCAAAAACAATACTATAACAAATTATGTGTCCAAAGCAGACTTAGATATTACACTTAGATTTCCTGGCAATGGTTTATATATCAACAAGTTATCTAATTAAAAACAGAGCTCAAGGAATGGAAACCTAGAATTGCAATTATGTGATTCCTTTCAAATTTCTTCTCATTGATTTTATAGTCAATGTTGGCTTAATGGCTTTGAAATTTGCGTTGAGCTGTAACATATGATATTTTATTGGTGGGGTAGTTTATTTTATAGAAAGCTGTTCTGGTATATTCTTTGTGCTTTATGATGACCTGTGAATTTTCTTATCTCTAATTATGAATGTGTTCACTTGTATGAATGGCAAGAATCTGATCCATATTTTTCTGCTCCATAATGACCCGTGAATTTCTTGAAGCATAAAAATATTAATTAGCATTTGTTTTCTTGTTACTTCCATGAATCTTTGAAAGACATTTCAGATTTGGGTTTGCATAATACTTTTGAATTCAATTATGAAGAAATTTTAAGCTCTCAATTAAGTTGAATAGACTCGAACAGTTATCCTGATAGTGCATTCTCTAATTGGACTGGTGAAATTCTATATATCAATCCAAAATGAGATGAAGTTTTATTACTCTGAAAGTTTGTTACATAGGCTGACCAATTGTTGCCGCTCTTTTTGATAGTTTAGGACCTCTCATGCTTTTAACCAATTTTCTCTTGTCATCTCCGAACAACGTGGAATGCATATACATATTAAGCATCTCTCTCATGTTTAATCGATGTAGAATTTGTTCGAGAATATTACAATTTTGTTATGAAGTATGCTAGGAATCCTGAAAGGTGTTAATTGGTGTTTTCTGATGTATTGTTTGCATGGTTATGCAGAATGATTCCACTTACTTCGGAGCAATTGTTGGACGAGTTGCTAACAGAATTGGAGGCGCTCAGTTTACTTTAAATGGAACCCATTACAAACTTGTTGCTAATGAAGGGAAAAACATACTTCATGGTACAATTCTGCCTTTGAATTGCTGAAATTGCCCTTCTCTTCTACTGTAAATAGGTGTCTTATAATTTCCTCAATGAATTCTTATAGGTGGCCCCAGAGGCTTCAGTGATGTTATTTGGAAAGTGAAGAAGTATAAGAATAAAGGTGATGCTCCCAAAATTGTCTTTGCCTATCACAGCTTTGATGGCGAAGAAGGTAGTTTGTATATTTTTATTAGCTCTTTGAAGTTATGATTTTCCCCTTTGCCTGTACAAATTGTAAATGTTCATATTAACTTCTTCTTTCACAGGATTCCCTGGTGATCTAAATGTTACTGTTGGTTATTCTCTGATCGGAGACAAGAAACTGAGAGTAACAATGAAAGCCAAAGCTCTAAACAAGCCAACTCCCGTAAATCTAGCACAACACACCTATTGGAACCTTGGAGGTCACAACAGTGGCAATATCCTTTCTGAAGAAATCCAGATATTTGGTTCCCACTACACCCCTGTCGATAGTGAATTGATTCCCACCGGCAAAATTGAATCTGTAAAAGGAACTCCCTATGATTTCCTCGAGCCTCACAAAGTTGGCAGCAGAATCTCCAAGCTGCCTTCTGGCTATGACATTAACTATGTGCTTGATGGTGCTGCTGGAAACAAGCTGAGGCGAGCTGCGATTGTGCACGATAATATGTCAGGAAGAATGATGGAGCTGTTGACAGATGCTCCTGGAATGCAGTTTTATACAAGTAACTCTCTGAAGAATGAGAAGGGGAAAGGTGGATTTGTATATCAGTCTCACGCAGCGCTATGCCTGGAAACCCAAGCCTTTCCGGACTCAGTGAATCACCCCAATTTTCCTTCAACTATTGTGACTGCAGGGAAGACTTACAAGCATCACATGCTGTTTAAGTTTTCAACTCCAGCTCCGTATTCTTAGCATTTGATGACAAAACTGAGCAAACTCTTTAATCTCTGTGATTTGAGATCTTGTAACACTAGTCTACAACAGATGAATAAATTAATGGTAGGGGTATTGAGGCCTTGCCATTGCCATGCCTGTCTAGTTGATTACTTGTGGAACGTTAATCTTTCAGAACCTGCTTTTCCTGAAGTTGGTTTGAACATCCAGAACAATGCTTTCAATGGACTATCTTTGTTGATATTTTATGCATGATCTCTTTTGTAATGATCTCTTCAGCTAAACTAAACTTTTTTACCAAGGTCATAAATAATTTCCATTATCAGAAAGACTAGAGGTTTGATTGGTCCAAAGACTTGTAAAGATTTCCCAAATTACCCCTATCATTAGAGTTGCAAAGTCAAGGTGATTATCATTCGGCTTGATTGCATTAGGTAAAATTTGAGCAAGAGCTCGTTGAGTTGACAAGTTCTTGGCTTGAGCTCAAATTCAAGATCAAATCGTTTAACTTGGATCCAATTCAAAAAATTGTAGTTAATTTTTTTAGTTTATGGATTTATTAATTACTATTGTATTGAAAGTTAGAAAATTAAATTTTAAAGAAATAAATATAAAATTTTAAATTTATAATAATTTATTAATATTTTCTTTTAGCGAATCATTAATTCGCTAACTCACTGGACTGACTAATGATTCGAGTTTCGCTCAATAATAATTTAGCCAAGCCGGACTTAACATTTAGCTGTGTCGTGAACACTCCGTAAGCAGCCCTACTTGTCTTCCTCAGGGATTCACAATTGGACTTTCTACTGGGCCTATCTTTACAGCCCTCTACACAAAGCCCACGTAATCCAAATACGAGTCTCTACCGATCAGTTCAGCACCTATACCACCGCAATATACACAAGACATGGCTTTACTGTCTTCCTCCCTTGGTACCTCCAAATTCTTTAGCTGCTCACTTTCAAAACAGGTTTTTTTACTTCTTATATTCATGTCCATGCATAAAAATCATGCCAACTTGCATAATATCCTCGTTAACATGCTTCACTAATTCATTCTAGTGACGATTGTCCAGATTCGTGGAACGTTTTCAGTAGAGTAAACTATTGGAATATTCGCCCGCACAGAGTTAAAAGCAGCCCTTTTTGTGTGACAATGTGTTCTGTTGAGAAGTCAAAGAGGGTCTGGATATGGACAGAGAACCAGCAAGTTATGACTGCTGCTGTTGAGAGAGGATGGAACACTTTTGTTTTCATGTCTCAGAATCATCAACTCGCAAAAGATTGGTCAAGTAAACTTTTTTTTTTAAAATAATATTAGTTAAGTAAAGTCTTGTTTTTTTAAGAGATTGGTCAAGTAACATTTGGTTTTATGTGAAAGTGTTCAAGTAAAGTTTTGTTGTTGATGATATTGGTCAATTGAAGTGGTTTTTTTTTTTTTCATGATTTATTGGGACTTTAACGTCTTAGTTAACGTTTGTGACAATTTTCAGAGTGGAGTTGTGAGTTTTGAAGTTTTTTATTTTCGTTTTTTTGTTTTATTTTGTTGGTGAATGTACAGCAATTGCTTTGATAGATCCTTTGTTTGTTAAAGAAGGGGAGGTATTTGATGGTATGGAGAAAAGGGTTGCTAGTATTTGTCAGGTTGCAACGCCACAAGAGTTGCAGAAGCTTCAGCCATCAGATGAGCAGGCGGATAATATTGTGATTGATTTACTGGATTGGCAAGTAAGCTAAAATTTTTTGTTTAATAATTTCATGCGAACTTGTCTTTATCGTGTGGTTATGCCCTAAGACTTTAGTTATGAGATTAGATGAGGAGTGTGGATAATGAGATTATTAGATCATTAGGAGATGTTCTGACCCAATAATGCCTCCTAGACCTGTAATTTGAATTTTCTCAAGCTTATTTAACGTACAGACTTCAACTTCTAGAGGAAGCTGTCTATTGAAACAGAAAATTTTAATGATAGGAGTTCTTAAAGTTTTGCGTTTGAGTAGGGAGAACTTGATTGTAACTTGGATTTATTTGTGATCTTTTAGTTCAAAAAATGAGTTTTGGGTATTAATGCATTGTTGGAACCATCTTAAATTGTATATATATACTTAATTTGTAATGTTCTACTGTGGCTTTTATTGTGGAACGCCAAGTTTTCATTTTTTTTCTTCTTGTTGATGCCTGAAATGGCTTTATCTTGTTTTAGTTTTCTGAACATAATCTTTTGTGCAAGTTGTGATAAATTTCATAGATTTTTCTTAATGGAAACATGATTCATTGTTGATTATTTGTTACCTTGGCAAATTGCCTTGACCGGTCTTGCTTCTTGCTTCTTGCTTCATTAGCCTTTCATGTGTAAATAAAGAAACTTATAATATTTTCCTTTTGGAAATATATGAGTAGCTTTTTTTCTTCCAAAGTATCTTATGTACTATATGTTAGGCCCTGGTTTTGTGTTTCATAGGTTATACCTGCAGAAAATATTGTTGCAGCATTCCAAGGCAGTAAAAAAACTGTATTTGCAATCTCAAGAACTCCCTCTGAAGCCCAAATTTTTCTTGAGGTGTCCCTTAATACTGTTCTTTTGAAACCACTTAATTAACTCAGTATTTGACAAAACTTAGTTTCATAATTTATTTCTACTCCTCAAACTTATTGTGAATTTTTTGTGTTTATAGGCCTTAGAGCAAGGCCTGGGCGGAGTTGTACTGAAAGTTGAGGATGATGAAGCTGTTCTTGAGCTAAAGGTAACTTGTTCTTGGGCTAGGCTTCTGAAGAAGTAAGACATAGTTCCTTATCTTTTACAAAATTATCAGGAATATTTTGACAGAAGGAATGAAGTAAGCAATCTCCTTAGCTTGACCAAAGCCACTGTAACTCGAGTCAATGTAATAGGAATGGGTGATCGAGTTTGCGTGGATCTTTGTAGCCTCATGAGACCTGGTGAAGGACTTCTAGTATGCTTCTAACCTCCATTCTGCTGGTGGATTTTCCGGTTTGTCTAAGTTAACTATATTTTATGCCCCATTTTTATTTGCACAAGCACTTTTTATAGGTTGGGTCCTTTGCTAGGGGACTTTTCCTTGTCCACTCCGAGTGCTTGGAGTCAAACTACATTGCCAGCAGGCCTTTTCGAATAAATGCTGTGAGTTTTGTCATTGAAGTTACTGCAGATAGCATTCATTATTCAATCAATTATTTTCAGTGGAAGAAATTGGTCAATTAATGCCACATATAAACAAAGTTTTGGTGATTTGTGTTTTTCTAAGATCGTGAATAAGGATGTAAACAAAGTTATGATGGGACTGTTCATCCCATAGATAAGCAAAACTGGATTGATTTACCACATGTAACGAAACGTATCTTGATAATTTGTTTATGGGATCATTAATGGTTCACTCTTTTCTTCCATTTGTTTGTCAAGGGAAGAAATTGATTTTCCATACTCAAGAATGATAGTTGTTTCCATAGAGCCATTCCTTGATTTATTTTTCTGTTACCAAGTGCTGTGTTTTAATTTGCAGGGACCTGTGCATTCCTACGTGCTTGTTCCTGGAGGAAAAACTTGCTACCTTTCAGAGTTAAAATCTGGCAAAGAAGTTATTGTGGTTGATCAGAAAGGCCAGCAGCGAACAGCAATTGTTGGTCGTGTGAAGATAGAGTCTAGACCTCTTATCCTTGTAGAGGCAAAGGTTTGTGCCTTACATACCATATCTAAACAAATGGAGTTTTCTTCCAAAGATATTTAATTTTATTGGCTGAATTTTTGGAGTATGAATGAATTATGCAACAGTGCTTTTGGTAGTTAGAACCAACTGTATCTTAAGTTTGGAGCTTCTTAAAAACATTGTTGATATACCTGAAAAATCTGTAATAACTACAACCAAATATCCGTCAGACAAATTTGGCTCAATTGCTCTAAGGTAACCAAAATCCTCCCTACAAGAATTTGAAGTTCTGTAGCTTCTTGAAGAAAGAACAATTTTGCAGAATAGGTTGTGAATAGTATTCTCTTGAAGGTGCAAAATGTGAAACACTGCTTCAATGAAATTGTGCTGAGAAATATTTTTGTTATGCTTTAATTGTGCTGAAAACTCATTTCCATGTTCACCAGTTATGTGCAAACAGAATTAACTTTAATCCTTTATGGGATTTGTGGTAACATGAATTCATGTTGATGCTACATTTTTCAAAACTACTGGCTAATACCGTCATTGGTTTGTTTTTATAATATCACTGTATGCTTCTGCTGTTGCAGGGATCAGATCATCAAACTCATTACAGCATAATTCTACAGAATGCCGAAACAGTCGCCTTAATCGCTCCCTTCCAAGGTTTCATTTAGATATTAATTTGATTAATAAAAGTTCTAGCATTATTATTTACATTCCTTGTTTACATGTTTGAAACTACTGTTTTAAAACTTAGACCAGTTTGGATGGTTTGACGGCGAACCAATGACAAATCCTATATGGTTGATAGCTGAACCCGTTTTAGCCATCAAATTGGATTGACCCAAGGTTGAACTAGATGAATCAGTGCTAGGTCATGGTTCAGTTGTTGGGTCAAACCACTCTGACCATTATTATGGCCAAAACTCATTTTAAAAAATTAATTATGTCATGTTGATGTTATCAGTCCGGCCAATTGGTCAGACTGGTTGACCAATGGACCAATTCTTTGACCGGGTCCAGGCTGGTTTGGGTTTAAAAACATTTTTTGACACTTTACCTTTGATTTTGCCCAGAAAATGGAGGAAAGAAAACAACTATACCTGTGACCTCACTGAAGATGGGGGACGAAGTTTTGCTGAGGGTACAAGGCGGTGCACGACATACAGGAATAGAAATTCGAGAATTCATTGTTGAGAATTAAAGAAGCATGATGAAATATTCCTGCTGAATTTGTTCATGACTGTAGCTGTTATAATGTCAATAAGTAATATCTGCCCTGCTGAAAGTCTTGCATCTGCATCTAATGACAAACGGATAATAAATTTATCATGCAATGTTAAAAGTTATTTCTCCATATTTAGTGAGCCTACCTCAATTACCAGTTTTTTCTCCAATCACAAAAGTATCTCTATCCAAATCAAGTGGAAGTACCCGTAGCAAAAAGGCATGAGCAAGAATTAGTTCTTTTTGTAGTTGAGGCTAAGGCCACAATCAAGTCGAGTCGAACAAAGTAATGTCAAGTTTGAGCTTGGCTCGATTGGCTTTAAGCAAAGCTTGAGCTCAAGGTAAGAAATTTTGACTAGAGTAACTTATATATTTATCAATTATCTCTCGTATTTGAAGTTTGAAGAGGTCTTTCAATAACTCCAACAAATAAAAATTATATGATTCAATTTGATCTTCGAAGATTTATAATTGAATTAATTTAGGACTTGCAGTTTATTTGGTTTGATGCACAACTAAAAATCTTTGATTCTTTCATTTCTGTATCTACTGATTTATTGATGATAAGAGTGGTGATCTTTCTCCAACTTCATCTGGATTGTTTGGTTTAGAAACTCTTCAAAAAATCCTGTGAATAAGGATTTTAGCATGGTAAAGTCTGAAACTTGAGATTTTCCCTGGAGGATTCATAATATCTTCAAGTTTTTTGCTCATTTCTGTTTATTGGATTCCACTGTGTGGAAAAATATTTTATCTGGTAAAATTCATTGTGCTTGTGGAAGATTGCTATTGCCCTGTTTATACATCATTTTGATGTCATTACGGAAAATCAATAAAATCAAAGTCTCTTCTACATCTTTATTGTCGTGTTGATTCTCTTCTGTGTCTTTTACATCCTGTTCCTCATATAAACAGAACACACAGCTTAACAATTTTCTGGGTTTAGTCAACACGGTAGTTCTAATGACAAATTAAAGGTTGCTATGCCGTGAAGCTTCAGTTGGTCGAAGTAGTTTTGTTGTCATCTTGTGGAGACGTATTCCAAAAGAACTGACTTATTTATGATGTATCCTAAATTTAGTCCTTAGAAAAACTAAATATTTCGGATTTCTGTCCCCCTTGTTTTCCATTGTGTTTACAAAAAATCACTGTGTTTTTGTTGTTTCTTCTCAAAACATTATTGCATAATTTTCAATATAATCTTGGACATATTGGTCTAGAATTACATATAGAGCGAGCCCAGAAGAGCTTGGCTCACTTTGTGCTTGTGTCAACACCATAATTCTAATGGCAAAGGTTGCTGCACTTTGAAGCTTGCCCTGGAAGAATGTTTTAGCTGGTCAAAGTTTGTGTGGAAATGCCTTCCATCTTAACCAAAATTATCTATAAACCTGTGTGAAGATGCGACCACTTGCATGGAAATTGTTCATAATTTTCTAAGGCCCAGAATTCTCTTGAGCCATTAGACGTTGACAAGTTACAAAGGTCCACGTCTTCGACAAATTAAAATTGAATTTGAACACCCCGCCTAACAATTTTCCAGGTTCAGTCTACACGGTAGTTCTAATGACAAATTAAGGGTTGCTATACCATGAAGCTTCAGCTGGTCAAAGTAGTTTTATTGTCATCTTGTGGAGACGTGTTCCATTTAGACCTAAAATTGATAAGCTTGCTTACCCTGGAGAATTGTTTAGTTTGGTCTGTTGTTCTTGTGGAAAGGCCTTCAGTCTTAACCGAAAAATAAATCAAAAAATTGATAAGATTTTCAATATTGAAATTATATTGGTTTACGAGAAGATATGACTCTTTATAAATTATGTAATTTATGATGAAAAAATATAACTCATTATAAGAATATAATTTTTTATAGAGAGTTACTATTCATATTATAAATAGGGATTGATCGTCTTTCTACCCTTTACAACAGATATAATAAAATTATTACAGATGATTAGCTCTTACATCTTCAAGAAGAGGGCTTAAATAAGAGAAATCAACTTTTTAAAAATTTTCTTCTACAATTCTCGTTATACTTTGCACGTTTCAGAATATAATGGATTCGAGTATGTTTTATTTTTCAAAACTATGTGAAAAACATGAAATTAAAGATTTATGAATGTGATTAATTGTATCTTCTTAATGACTTACATTATGAGCATAATTGACATTCACTATAGGCATAATGAATTTTCATTAGGAGCATAATTGAATTTAAATATGGGCATATTTAATCATTTATTCATGAAAGTAATTATAAGTTACATAAATGTTAAAATGTTTTTTAGTGTTTTTTTTTTAATATTAACTTACATGAGCATCAAGGCAGGCATGATCTCCAGTTTGAAGAGGTCTTTCAGTAACTCTTAACAAATAAAAATTCTTTGATTCAATTTGATCTTTGATTGTTTCACTTCTGTATTGTTTGGTTTAGAAACTCTTCTAAATATCCTGTGAACGCGGATTTTAGCAAGATAAACTCTGAAACTTGAGATCCTCCCTGGAGGATTCATAAATCATAATATCTTCAAGTTCTTTGCTTATTTCTGTATATTGGATTCCATTGTGTGCGAAAATATTTTGTTTGGCAAAATTCATTGTGCTTGTGGAAGATCGCTAAGGCCCTGTTCATATATCTTTTTGGTGTCATTATGAAAATCCTACAAAATCAAATTCTCTTCTACATCTTTATTGCCCTGTTCATTCTCTTCTGTGTCTTTTACATCCTGTTCCTCATATAAACAGAACACGCAGCCCAACAATTTTCCGGGTTTAGTCAACACGGTAGTTCTAATAGACAAATTAAAGGTAGCTCTACCGTGAAGCTTCAGCTGGTCTAAGTAGTTTTGTTGCCATCTTTTGGAGACGCGTTCCATCTAAACCTAAAATTAATTCTGAAAGAGCCGGCACAATCGACAATTTAATATAATTAAATTGCGTTCGACAACTTATCAAGTTCCAAGTCCAACAAACCAGGTTCAAGTCTTCTCAAACTCAATGCAAACTAGGTCCAAGTCTTGTCATGTCATATAATTAAATTGTGTTCGACAACTTATCAAAGTCCAAGCCTTTTCAAGTCAAGAAGATCTAGCATTATTTATGATTGAAGGGTGACCAATTAAATGGAGGTTTGGTTATCTTCAAACTTATTATATATAAATTTATTTCAATACAGGTAGAAAGTATCACACAAAAGATTTTAAACATGGTGTTCGCATCCTTCACTTGTAGAGTGGTGTTCATATGGGCTACCCTTTTGACATGTTGTTCTGCAGCATCTGAAATATCATCAATACAACTAGAAAAACAAGCTCTTCTTAACACCAGTTGGTGGAGTTTCGACATCTATAATACTTCAGATCATTGCAAGTGGAAGGGTATCACTTGCTATTCAGCAGGAAGCATCACAGGGATAGTTCTCCACGATTCATACTTCGGCGCCGAGTTTGGACGATTAAACTTTTCTTCCTTTCCAAACCTAGAAATTCTCAGTCTTTCAAGGATTAATCTCTTCGGAGAAATTCCACCACAAATTGGTGCTCTTTCAAAGCTCAAATTCCTTTATTTGGACGAAAATTATCTTACAGGTTAGCAATGGAATCTATCAGAAATTAATTGGTGATCTTCCAAAGGTCAAATTTTTTACTTTAGAGTAGATTATCTAATGAGCTACTAATTGATTCTTCTTACCATACATTTTTCTTAGGTGTCATCCCTCTGGAGATTGGAGGCTTAAGCAATCTCAAGGAACTGCATCTGTCATCAAACCAACTCTTTGGACCAATCCCATCGACTATTGGTAGTTTAACAAACATGCAATACCTTCATCTTTCTTTTAATACACTTTCAGGTAAGCTACTAACCTATTTTTCTTGTTATATATCCTTACAGACAAGGAATTAAATGCATTGACATTTCCTTTATTATTTTTTTCACACTTATGAAATTAAAGGTGTTATCCCACCAGATATTGGGAGATTGAGAAATCTTGTGAAATTTGAACTGTCATATAACAGTCTCACTGGGCCAATTCCTTCTAGTCTATGTAATTCAACACACTTGGAATACCTACGTCTTTCTTCTAACAAACTTGAAGGTTTGTTACCTCAAGAGCTTGGGAATCTAAAAAATCTCAATGAGTTAAAAGTGAGTGGTAATAACCTGACTGGACCTATTCCTTCAACTCTGGGTCTTTTAACCAACCTATTTAAGCTAGATTTGTCCTCTAACAAACTTGAAGGACTCTTGCCTCAAGAGATTGGGAATCTAAAGCATCTATTTTACCTCAACCTTTCCTCAAACAAACTAGATGGAAGAATACCTTCTCAACTTGGAGAAATTCCAATCATGTTTCTTTTGGATCTTTCGCACAATGAACTTTCTGGAACCATCCCCAAAAAACTTCCTACTGTGTCATGCGAAGGCTTGGACTTGTCATTCAATAATTTGGGGGCGAAATTCCAACTCAATTGCAATACTGCTTTAGAGGAAAGCAATTTGTTGGTAACAAAGGTCTCTGTGGGAATGTTCCTTATGGTTTTCCTTCCTGTCGCACGCCTTCTAAACCCAAAAATACTGTCTTTCATCATGTTACAATTTTTCTTCCCGTCACCACATTTCTCATCATGTCAATCATCGGATTCCTATTTCTCATTAAATGCAAGAACAAAAATTCTATACTCAAAACAGGAGAACCAAAGAATGGAGATGTGTTTTCAATTTGGAATTATGACGGTAGAATAGCATTTGAAGACATGATTGAAGCTACAGAGGATTTTGACATCAAATATTGCATTGGAACTGGAGCTTATGGTAGTGTCTACAAGGCACAATTACCAAATGACAAAGTAGTTGCTTTGAAGAAGCTTCACAGTTCAGAATCAGAGGAATTGACTTTCCTTAATAGTTTTCAAAATGAAGCTCTTATATTATCTGAAATACGACATCGAAATATTGTGAAGCTTTATGGATTTTGTTTACACAAAAGATGCATGTTTTTGATTTATGAGTACATGGAGAGAGGAAGCTTGTTTTGCATTCTACGTACAGATGATGAAGCTATTGAGTTAGATTGGGGTAAGAGAGTGAACACTGTGAGGAATATTGCACATGCTTTATCATACTTACATCATGATTGTGTACCATCAATTGTTCACCGTGACATATCAAGCAACAACATTCTACTAAACTCAGAATTGGAAGCATCTGTTGCTGACTTTGGGTTGGCTAGACTAATAAATCCTGACTCTTCTAATAGAACCATCTTAGCAGGAACATATGGATATATAGCCCCAGGTGAATTACTCAACTACCCTCCTCATAATTATATGTTACTGTTATAAATTTATAGTGGATGCAAATTACAAAAATAGAATCTATATACACCAGATATATTTTATGCCATTAATTGCTTGAAAGTAAAGTAAATAAACATATTTTTGTTTTACCTCCTAAATGCTTTTTAATTTTTTGTGTAGAACTTGCCTACACCATGGTTGTGACTGAGAAATGTGATGTCTATAGTTTTGGAGTTGTGGCATTAGAAACATTGATGGGTCATCATCCCGAGGAACTACTTTCGTCATCATCATCTTCTTCTAAACAAAATATGATGCTTATTGATGTATTAGACCCACACCTTCCACCTCCTTTGGACAAAAGGGTTCTTCGAGATATTGCTCATATTGCAAGAATAGCATTTGCTTGCTTGTGTTCTAAACCAAAGTCTAGACCTACAATGTACGAAGTGTCTCATGAATTTATTAGCAGCAAGAAGACACCACTGGAAAAACCATTTCATGAGATTTCAATCTCAGAGATAAGATACCAAAATATGGAGGCAGTTGATAATTGTGTTTCACCGTAATAATCTGTAGTTTGGCCCCTTTTTTAAGGTTGTTTCTCTTAATGTACTTTGTATCTTTTATATCGTAAAGCAACTTTTCAGGATATGCTCTAATATTTGCATTTAGAAAGATCATGAATTTAGCTTTACCGTTTGTGAATGTTAAACTAGAAACCAAAAAGTTTTTCCATGAATTCAGCTGATTAAAAAATTACTTGAAAAGATAAACTTGTATATTTATTAATTGTCTCTCATATTCGAAGTCAAAAAATAAAATTTTAGAAGTGTAAGTGTTAGATTTATAAATTTAAAAGATTAATGATATTATACTTGAGCTAAGTCACAAACAAGCCAAGCCAAGAAACTACAAGCTTGAGCTCAAACCTTGCTTGACTTTAATTGAGCCAAGCCCGATTCAACATGAGTTGAGTAGGAGCAGC
Organism: Mangifera indica; assembly: GCF_011075055.1. Taxonomy (NCBI): domain Eukaryota; kingdom Viridiplantae; phylum Streptophyta; class Magnoliopsida; order Sapindales; family Anacardiaceae; genus Mangifera; species Mangifera indica. Next base: position 14,057,914 of record NC_058151.1, on the reverse strand, counting down.
TCATGTACACTTTGCACCTTTCACTTTGTCCAATGTATGTATTCACATGAGAAGCTAACCCGCCCAAAGCAATTAAATTATGGCTAAGCTCGGTGTTTACCTCACATGACAAAGATTCCAAACAATACCATTGTATAATCTAAGGCAAACAGTCCCAAGGCCATTAATCTGCACCTTCTTCTTGTTGCCAAACATGATATCACTAAAATTTTTGTTCTCTTCCAACTCCTCAAAGCAGCTTCTATCAGAAGCAACAAAATCTAAAACCTAACATTTTTCACCTTTCAAACCCGGAGTCATCAAATCACAATGAAATCAGTAGTAGAAATGAGTTTGCAAAAAAATGTTACCCGCAGCTTTCTGCCATTTCTCTTTACAGTAAACAGCATAACATTTTTCTCAACTGAAATACAGAAACTTCATGCAGCAGCAGTAAAAAATCAATCCCGCGGCACTCCCCTGCTTCAAATTCATCTTATTGCGACTGCGTTCCTTTGTTTTTACTTCATTTCCTCTCTTCTATAACTGTAAAATTCACAGTGGTTGTCTGCCAGCTACATTTTTAATTCATTGTGCTTGGGGAAAATCAAGGCCAATTAAGTCTTGTGAAAAATGGTAGTATTTTTTTTTTTTTGCACTCTTTTTTTCCATTATAAGCGTTGGGAAATTCACAGTGGTTGTCTGCCAACTTCATTATTAATTTCTCATCTTCTTTACCTGCATCTTTTCTAAACTCTCTTTCTTAAAAACTTAAAGAATGAAAAATCTGTTCAACTGAATTGCTAGAATCATGTATTTCTCCGAAATTAGAATCTGTTCATATATCTTTTTGGTGTCATTATGAAAAATCAATAAAATCAAATTCTCTTCCACATCTTTATTCCCCTGTTAATTCTCTTCTGCTTCTTTTACATCCTGCTCCTCTTATAAGCAGAACTCCCCGCCTACCAATTTTCCAGGTTGAGTCTACACAGTAGTTCTAATGACAAATTAAAGGTTGCTATGCCATGAAGCTTCAGCTGGTCAAAGTAGTTTTGTTGTCATCTTGTGAAGACGTGTCCCATTTAGACCTAAAATTGATAAGCTTGCTTACCCTGGAGAATTGTTTAGTTTGGTCAATTGTTCTTGTGGAAAAGCCTTCAGTCTTAACCAAAAAATAAACCAAGACTTTGAGTTTTCTCTCTTTATCTATACATGTATTCCAAAAGAATTTTCTTGTATATGATGCACCCTAAATTTAGTCTAGAAGAAATACCTAATATTTTGGATTTCTGTCTCCCTTGTTTTCCATTGTGTTTTCATAAAAACTTTGTGTTATCGTTGTTTCTTCTCAGAACATTATTTTGCAAGTATCGATATAATCTTGGACATATTGGTCTAGAATTATATATAGAGCCCAGAAGACCTGTGCTCACTCCGTGCTTGTGTCAACACCAGAATTCTAATGACAAAGGTTGCTATACTTTGAAGCTTGCCCCGGAAGAATGTTTTAGCAGGACAAATTTTGTGTGGAAATGCCTTCCATCTTAACCAAAATTAACGCAGAAAGACCTTGACTTCTGCTAGCTTCCTTATCTATAAATCTTTGTGAAGAAGTGACCACTTAAATGGAATTTTTTCATAATTTTCTAAGGCCCAGAATTCTCGAGCCCTAAGAGGTTTGGTTAGCGTCAAACTTATTATATATAAACTTGCTTTTGGACAGGTGGAGAACATCAAGCAAAAACTTTTGAACATGGCGTTCACATCCTTCACTTTTAGAGTGATGTTCATATGGGCTACCCTGTTCACATGTTATCTTGCAGGATAATGAACAATCATCAACAAAATTGGACAAAACAGTAAATTTGAGTGTTTTGGGTTGCAAAGCTCATGACTGTTAAGCTTGATTTAATATTTGACACTTGTCATAATAGAGTGACTTAACTTGGGTCAGGTTGTTTGGTCTATGCTTCTTATACCCAAAGCCACTTGTCATATATAAAGTGACTCATTTAAACTTGGGTTTGGCCGTTAGGCCCTGGTTTTGTGTTTCATAGGTTACACCTGCAGAAAATATTGTTGCAGCATTCCAAGGCAGTAAAAAAACTGTATTTGCAATCTCAAAAACTCCCTCTGAAGCCCAAATTTTTCTTGAGGTATCCCTTAATACTGTTCTTTGGAAACCACTTAATTAACTCAATATTTGACAAAACTTAGTTTCATATTTTATTTCTGCTCCTCAAACTTATTGTGAATTTTTTGTGTTTATAGGCCTTAGAGCAAGGCCTGGGTGGAGTTGTACTGAAAGTTGAGGATGATGAAGCTGTTCTTGAGCTAAAGGTAACTTGTCCTTGGCTAGGCTTCTCAATAAGTCAGACAAGTTCCTTATCTTTTACAAAATCATCAGGAATATTTTGACAGAAGGAATGAAGTAAGCAATCTCCTGAGCTTGACCAAAGCCAATGTAACTCAAGTCGATGTAATAGGAATGGGTGATCGAGTTTGCGTGGATCTTTGTAGCCTCATGAGACCTGGTGAAGGACTTCGAGTATGCTTCTAATCTCCATTCTGCAGGTGGATCTTCCGGTTTGTCTAAGTTAACTATATTTTATGCCTTATTCTTATTTGCACAAGCGCTCTTTATAGGTTGGGTCCTTTGCTAGGGGACTTTTCCTTGTCCACTCTGAATGCTTGGAGTCAAACTACATTGCCAGCAGGCCTTTTCGAATCAATGCTGTGAGTTTTCTCTTTGAAGTTTCTGCAGATAGCATTCATTATTCAATCAATTATTTTCAGTGGAAGAAATTGGTCAATTAATGCCACATATAAACAAAGCTTTGGTGATTTGTGCTTTTCTAAGATCGTGAATAAGGATGTGAACAAAGTTATGATGGGACTGTTCATCCCATAGATAAGCAAAACTGGATTGATTTACCACATTCAACGAAAAGTATCATGATAATTTTTTTATGGGATCATTAATGGTTCACTCTTTTCTTCCATTTGTTTGTCAAGGGAAGAAATTGATTTTCCATACTTGAGAATGATAGTTGTTTCCATAAAGCCATTCCTTGATTTATTTTTCTATTACCAAGTGCTGTGTTTCAATTTGCAGGGACCTGTGCATGCCTACGTGCTTGTTCCTGGAGGAAAAACTTGCTACCTTTCAGAGTTAAAATCTGGCAAAGAAGTGATCGTGGTTGATCAGAAAGGCCAGCAGCGAACAGCAATTGTTGGTCGTGTGAAGATAGAGTCTAGACCTCTTATCCTTGTAGAGGCAAAGGTTTGTGCCTTACATACCATATCTAAACAAATGGAGTTTTCTTCCAAAGATATTTAATTTTATTGGCTGAATTTTTGGAGTATGAATGAATTATGCAACAGTGCTTTTGGCAGTTAGAACGAACTGTATCTTAAGTTTGGAGCTTCTTAAAAACATTGTTGATATGCCTGAAAAATCTGTAATAACTACAACCAAATATCTGTCAGACAAATTTGGCTCAATTGCTCCAAGGTAATCAAAATCCTGCCTACAAGAATTTGAAGTTCTGAAGCTTCTTGAAGATAGAACAATTTTGCAGAAAAGGTTGTGAATAGTATTCTCTTGAAGGTGCAAAACGAGAAACACTGCTTCGATGAAATTGTGCTGAGAAATATTTTTGTTGCCTAGATGCTTTAATTGTGCTGAAAACTTGTTTCCATGTTCACCAGTTGTGCGCAAACAGAATTAACTTTAATCCTTTATGGAATTTGTGGCGGCATGAATTCATGTTGATGCTCCATTTTTCAAAACTACTAGCTGACACCATCATTGGTTTGTTTTTATAATGTCACTGTATGCTTCTGCTGTTGCAGGGATCAGATCATCAAACTCATTACAGCATAATTCTACAGAATGCGGAAACAGTCGCCTTAATTGCTCCCTTCCAAGGTTTCATTTAGATATTAATTTGATTAATAATAGTTCTAGCTTTATTATTTGCATTCCTTGTTTACATGTTTGAAACTACTATTTTAAAACCTGGACCAGTTTGGATGGTTTGATGGGGAACCAGTGACAAATCCGATATGGTTTATGGCTGAACCCATTTTAGCGATTAGATTGGATTGACCCAAAGTTGAACTAGGTGAATCAATGCTAGGTCATGGTTTAATTGTTGGGTCAAACCACTCTGTCCATTATAATGGCTAAATGCCATTTTAAAAAATTAATTATGTCATGTTGATGTTATTGGCCAGACTGGTCGGCCTATGGACCAATTCTTTGACTAGGTCAAGGTAGGGCTGGATTCGAGTTGAGCCGAGCTCGGCTCGCAGCCAGCTCGGGCTTGGCTCGGTTTTTTTTATGGCCGGTTTGAGTTCGGCTCGAGCTCAACTCGAGCTGATCTCGGCTCGGCTCGGCTCGAGTTCGACTCGTTTTCTGCTCGACTCATTTTCGGCTCGGTTTGACTCATTTTTCATATCAAAACGACATCGTTTTGTATATATGTAAATCAAAACGACGTCATTTTGTATAAAAAATTTAAAAAAAAATCAACCGAGCCAACCCAAGCCAGCTCGAGCTCGAGCTGGCTCGGCTCGAATCCAGCCCTAGGTCAAGGTCTGTTTGGGTTTAAAAACATTGTTTGACACTTTCCCTTCTATTTTGCCTAGAAAATGGAGGAAAGAAAACTACTATACCCGTGACCTCACTAAAGGTGGGGGACGAAGTTTTGCTGAGAGTACAAGGCGGTGCATGACATACAAGAATAGAAATTCCAGAATTCATTGTTGAGAATTAAAGAAGCATGATGACATATTCCTGCTGAATTTGTTCATGACTGTAGCTGTTATAATGTCAATAAGTAATATCTGTCCTGCTGAAAGTCTTGCATCTGCATCTAATGACAAACAGATATTAAATTTATCATGCAGTGCTAAACGTTATTTCTCCATATTTAGTGAGCCTACTTCAATTACCATTTTTTTTTCCAATCACAAAAGTATCTCTATCCAAATCAAGTGGAAATACCTGTAGCAAAAAGGCATGAGCAAGAATTAGTTCTTTTTGTAGTTAAGGTTAAGGCTACAATCAAGTAGAGTTGAATTGAGTAATGTCGGGTTTGAGCTTGGCTTGATTGGATTTAGGCAAAGCTCGAGCTCAAGACAAAAAATCTTGACCAGAATAATTTATATATTTATCAGTCATCTCTTTAGTTGTGTGAGTGCTAGAGGTTAATGATATTATACTTGAGCTGAGTCGTAAGTAAACCGAGTTAAGAAACAGCGAGCTTGAGGATTATATTCAGGCTGCTTGAGTTCAAATGTGGCTTGACAATGATCAAGCCAAGCCTGGCTCAACATGAGCTGAGCTGCAATTGGCTCCGGTACACTTTGCAGACATCATCAAGGCAGTTTGAGGGATGAATTTATGAGCATCATGGCAGACATCATCTCCAGTTTGAAGAGGTCTTTCAATAACTCCAACAAATAAAAATTGTATGATTCAATTTGATCTTCGAAGATTCATAATTGAATTAATTTAGTACTTGCAGCTTATTTGGTTTGATGCACAATTAAAAATCTTTGATTCTTTCATTTCTGTATCTGCTGATTTATCGATGATAAGAGTGGTGATCTTTCTCCAACTTCATCTGGATTGTTTGGTTTATAAACTCTTCAAAAAATCCTGTGAACAAGGATTTTAGCATGGTAAAGTCTGAAACTTGAGATTTTCCCTGGAGGATTCATACTATCTTCTAGTCCTTTGCTCATTTCTGATTATTGGATTCCATTGTTTGGAAAAATATTTTATCTGGTAAAATTCGTTGTGCTTGTGGAAGATTGCTATTGCCCTGCTTATACATCTTTTTTATGTCATTACGGAAAATCAATAAAATCAAAGTCTCTTCTACATCTTTATTGTCGTGTTGATTCTCTTCTGTGTCTTTTACATCCTGTTCCTCATATAAACAGAACACACAGCTTAACAATTTTCCGGGTTTAGTCAACACGTTAGTTCTAATGACAAATTAAAGGTTGCTATGCCGTGAAGCTTCAGTTGGTCGAAGTAGTTTTGTTGTCATCTTGTGGAGACGTATTCCAAAAGAACTGACTTACTTATGATGTATCCTAAATTTAGTCTTTAGAAAAACTAAATATTTCGGATTTCTGTCCCCCTTGTTTTCCATTGTGTTTACAGAAAATCATTGTGTTTTTGTTGTTTCTTCTCAAAACATTATTGCATAATTTTCAATATAATCTTGGACATATTGGTCTAGAATTACATATAGAGCGAGCCCAGAAGAGCTTGGCTCACTTTGTGCTTGTGTCAACACCATAATTCTAATGGCAAAGGTTACGGCACTTTGAAGCTTGCCCTGGAAGAATGTTTTAGCTGGTCAAAGTTTGTGTGGAAATGCCTTCCATCGTAACCAAAATTTTCTATAAACCTGTGAAGATGCGACCACTTGACTGGAAATTGTTCATAATTTTCTAAGGCCCAAAATTCTCTTGAGCCATAAGATGTTGACAAGTTATAAAGGTCCACGTCTTCTCAAGCCAAGGAGAGCTAATGACAACTTAAATGGAGATCTGGTTAGCTTCAAACTTACTATATATAAACTTGCTTTAGGACAGGTATAGAGTATCAAGCAACAAATTTTAATCATGGTGTTCACATCCTTCACATGTAGAGTGATGTCCATATGGGCTACCCTTTTGACATGTTATGTTGCAGCATCTGAATTATCATCAATACAATTAGAAAAACAAGCTCTGCTTAACAGTGGTTGGTGGAGTTTCAAAAGCAATTTCACAGATCATTGCAAGTGGTACGGTTTCATTTGCAATTCAGCCGGAAGCGTTACTGACATGCGGCTTCTCTACAATTCTGACTTAGGAAAAGAGCTTGACAGTTTTAACTTCTCTTGCTTTCCAAACCTTGAAAGTCTCAATCTTGCAAACAACGACTTCTCTGGAAGCATTCCTTCACAAATTGGTGCACTTTTAAAACTCAAACGTCTCTCTTTGCAGTACAATCATTTTACTGGTAAGCTACTGATTAATTTTTTTTAATTATTCTTTAAGATCAAGAATGAAGTATATTGACTCTTTTTTTTTTGGGTTAAATGAAATGAAAGGTGTTATCCCTCCAGATATTGGCAGATTGAGCAATCTTGTGGCATTAGATCTGTCCTTTAACAATCTCACTGGACCAATCCCTTCAAGTTTAAGAAATTTAACACAATTGAAATACCTAGATCTTTCTTCTAACAAACTTGAAGGTCTCTTACCTCAAGAGTTGGGGAATCTAAACAATCTCACTCAATTAAGAATCAGAGATAATAACCCAATTGGAGCTATTCCTTCAATTCAGGGTCCTTTAACCAACCTAATTGAGCTGAATATGTCGTCAAACCAACTCTCTGGAAGCATTCCAGCACAAATTGGTGCATTTCCAAAGCTCAAACGTCTTTCTCTGCAGCACAATAATTTTACAAGTAAGTTATTGATTGATTTTTCTTGTTAAATATCCTTTAATTTAAGATAGGGATTGAATTACATTGACTTTTATCTTGTTGTTGAACGAAATAAAAGGTGTTATCCCTCCAGATATTGGAAGACTGAGCAATCTTGTGGAATTAGATCTGTCTTTTAACAGTCTCATTGGACCGATCCCTTCTAGTCTATGTAATTCAACACACTTGGAATACCTACATCTTTCTTCTAACAAACTTGAAGGTTTGTTACCTCAAGAGCTTGGGAATCTAAAAAATCTCATTATGTTAAAAGTGAGTGGTAATGACCTGACTGGACCTATTCCTCCAACTCTGGGTCTTTTAACCAACCTATTTGAGCTGAATATGTCATTAAACCAGCTCTCTGGAAGAATTCCATCACAAATTGGAAGGCTAAGCAATCTTGTGGAATTTGATCTGTCATATAACAATCTCACTGGACCAATTCCTTCTAGTCTATGTAATTCAACAAGGTTGGAATACCTATATCTTTCTTCTAACAAACTTGAAGGTTTGTTACCTCAAGAGCTTGGGAATCTAAAGCAACTATTTTACCTCAACCTTTCCTCAAACAAACTAGATGGAAGAATACCTTCTCAACTTGGAGAAATTCCAATCATGTTTCTTTTGGATCTTTCGCACAATGAACTTTCTGGAACCATCCCCAAAAAATTTCCTACTGAGTCATGCGAAGGCTTGGACTTGTCATTCAATAATTTGGAGGGCGAAATTCCAACTCAATTGCAATACTGCTCTACAGAAGAGCAATTTTTTGGTAACAAAGGTCTCTGTGGGAATGTTCTTTATGGTTTTCCTTCCTGTCCCACGCCTTCTAAACCCAAAAATACTATCTTTCATCAAGTTACAATTTTTCTTCCCATCACCGCATTTCTCATCATGTCAATCATTGGATTCCTGTTTCTCATTAAACGCAAGAACAAAATTGCTATACTCAAAACAGGAGAACCAAAGAATGGAGATGTGTTTTCAATTTGGAATTATGACGGTAGAATAGCATTTGAAGACATGATTGAAGCTACAGAGGATTTTGACATCAAATATTGCATTGGAACTGGAGCTTATGGTAGTGTCTACAAGGCACAATTACCAAATGACAGAGTAGTTGCTTTGAAGAAGCTTCACAATTCGGAATCAGAGGAGTTGACTTTCCTTGATAGTTTTCAAAATGAAGCTCATATATTGTCTGAAATACGACATCGAAATATTGTGAAGCTTTATGGATTTTGTTTACACAAAAGATGCATGTTTTTGATTTATGAGTACATGGAGAGAGGAAGCTTGTTTTGCATTCTACGTACAGATGATGAAGCTATTGAGTTAGATTGGGGTAAGAGAGTGAACATTGTGAGGAATATTGCACATGCTTTATCATACTTACATCATGATTGTGTACCATCAATTGTTCACCGTGACATATCAAGCAACAACATTCTATTAAACTCAGAATTGGAAGCATCTGTTGCTGACTTTGGGTTGGCTAGACTTTTAAATCCTGACTCTTCTAATAGAACCATCTTAGCAGGAACATATGGATATATAGCTCCAGGTGAAGTACTCAACTACTCTCCTCATAATTATGTGTTACTGTTATAAATTTATAGTGGATGCAAATTAGAAAATTAAAATCTATATACACCTGATATATTTTTATGTCATTAATTGCTTGAAAGTAAACTAGATAAACATATTTTTATTTAACCTTCTAAATGCTTTTTAATTTTTTGTGTAGAACTTGCCTACACCATGGTTGTGACTGAGAAATGTGATGTTTATAGTTTTGGAGTTGTGGCATTAGAAACATTGATGGGTCATCATCCCGAGGAACTACTTTCGTCATCATCATCTTCTTCTAAACAAAATATGATGCTTATTGATGTATTAGACCCACGCCTTCGACCTCCTTTGGACAAAATGGTTCTCCGAGATATTGCTCATATTGCAAGAATAGCATTTGCTTGCTTGTGTTCTAAACCAAAGTCTAGACCTACAATGTACGAAGTGTCTCATGAATTTATTAGCAGCAAGAAGACACCACTGGAAAAACCATTTCATGAGATTTCAATCTCAGAGATAAGATACCAAAAAATGGAGGCAGTTGATAATTGTGTTTCACCGTAATAAATTGTAATTTGGCCTCTTTTTTAAGGTTGTTTCTCTTAATGCACTATGTATCTTTTATATCGTAAAGCAACTTTTCAGGATATGCTCTAATATTTGCATTTAGAAAGATCATGAATTTAGCTTTACCGTTTTTGAATGTTAAACTAGAAACCAAAAGGTTTTCTATGAGTTCAGCTGATTAAAAAATTACTTGAAAAGATGAACTGTACAAAGACTTGTCACCTTGAATTTCTTCCGCGAAAATTAATGAAAGAAACTCAAGAATGCAAACATGAAAAGAAAAAGAAGAAAGTTGAGCAAGAATATCCAACAACAATCCATATGCCTGTCTCAACAGAACAAAGATGTCACAGATGTTCAAAAGGCATAAGCTGTATAAATTATTTTTGTCATGTTCAAAACTAACTCACCAGTTACTTTTTCAGTAACAAAATAGGTAAACATTAGATAATATACCTGTTAGTTCCTGTTACTTAACTTTTAGGTATTAATAAAACTATTCGTACACACTTTTACTACAAAAAAAGATATACAAATTATGTATCATTACGTGATTAAGAGATTTTGAATTAATAAAAAAATAACACTCAATCACATAATAATACATCATGTATATACCCATTTGTGTACTCAAAAGTGTGTATACATAACATTGTTCTTTAAGTATGATCTAAACTAAGAGCTATGGTTGATGGCCATTAGGATTAGGTGACTGGTTAGGATTGTTACCAGGATTGACATTAGGCTCAGTTGACCATTCAGGACTAGGCTTGGGTGATCGGTTAGGATTGTTACGATGATATGGTGAGCCATGTGGACCATTTGGTACAGAGCCACTTCGCATTGGTTGTCCATTCCTTGATGTGTTCCCAGCCTGCACTCTAGTGCCACGGTTAGAATTCGAGTGCTCTGCTTGCATTGCTTGAAAGTATGGAGAAGAAGAGGCCATGTCTGTCAGGGAGGGCAGTGGCTTAAGGGCTTCAACCACTTCACTCATAAGAGGTCTGGTTTTGGGGTCGCGGCTGACGCAGTGGCCAGCCAACTGAATTGCTATATGAGCACCTTTGATCGAGAAGCATCCCTCAAGGCGAGGATCCATTATCCGATAGAACCTTCTCCTCTCTACAAGATATGGTCTAGCCCATTCAACCAGGCTTTGCTCTCCATTGGGTCGGTTTCTGTCCACTGATCTTCGGCCAGTCAACATTTCAAGCAAAACCACCCCGAAGCTATAGACATCACTCTTCGCTGTAAGATGCCCTGGCACAAATTGAATTCTGTTAGCACAAACTTTGTTCATTATGATTCAGATAACTTAACAATATTTAATTCCCGTCTAAATGCATCCAGTATCCACCAAGAGGATTAATCCTCTCGGAAGAGAGAATTTTAACTAGTTTTTCTCAGAATATTTGGTGGATAAACCCTGAAACTGGAGAACAATTCATTTGACAAATGAAATCAAACAATGCCAACCTAAATTTAATAACAAGAAGCCTTATGCACTAGAACTCAAGTCATTTGACTTATTCTGCTATTAAACATGTATTTATCCAGTAATTTGTTCTGGCATAAAATACAAAATAAAGAAACTGAATATACATGGTCTACACATGGAAATCTATAAACCATTGTAATTATAAATTTTCGTATCAAAATACCTTCAGCACTAATACTGTTTTCTTTTAATGCATGTAGCAGCGGACCAGCAGTGAGAAGTAAAGGTGAGTTGCGTATGGTACTAATAGTGGTTCTAGCCACTAATATACAAGTGAACAACCTAACACAATTAATAGGGCAACTAGGTACACTACAAAGAAAGGCGAGCAAAAACATGCAAGTGAACAACCTGAAACTAACAGGTGTGGAAAAGGGCAAAAGAATGCTGTTCTATGTACAAGAAGTTAAACCAGCTGGGCATTGTTTTAATCCACAATAAGGATAACCATAAATACAAAGAAAGACATGTTGTTTAGTCATTCTGACCTGTCATCACATACTCAGGGGCCGCATAACCATAAGTTCCCATTACTCGGGTAGATACATGAGTCTTATCTCCCTCTGGACCATCTTTAGCAAGTCCAAAATCAGAAAGCTTGGCATTGTAGTCCTGGACGAGTGATTTAGCGAATAATTAGAAGTGACTTAAATAAGAAAAAGATAGATTATGTTGGTTTACGCACCCCATCTAATAGTACATTGGAGGTTTTAAAATCTCGATATATCACTGGCTTTTCAGCTTCTTCATGAAGAAAGGCGAGGCCCTTTGCAGCATCAAGTGCAATTTTCATTCTGATAGGCCAAGGAAGAGGCACAGACCCTGTCGCATAAACTAAGGTCAGTTCCAAAAGAAATGTAAAACGGTTGTGCTAGTAGATCATCAGTTGGCCACAAGGATACAGCTACTAAAAAAATAAGGGGCTAGTTGGGTGCACACCTCTATTGTAATTTAATTGAGAAATATGCATATTTATGATAAAGAGAGTATGCAAAAGATGCTACAGGCTGTACATTCCATAAACGACTGAGAAAACATTTATGTGATGCAATAGAAGAAATGTGGGTAAAAATTGTGGAGACAGTAATTGCAGTACATACTTCTAAACAGTTGATTTTCCAAACTTCCTCGGGGCATAAACTCATACACAAGTAGCCTCTGATCATCCTCAATGCAACAACCAATTAACTTAACCAGATTAGGATGGCAGAACTCGCCAAGAAAATTAACTTCAGCCTGCCATATGGTAGGGATCAGAAACTCTTTTTTCCATCAAATGGAAATCTCCCAAAAAAGATTTATATTTATTTATATATATTCACACACATGTAAACGGGCACACACAAGTATAAACACATGCGCAGACATACATACATATATGACAATAATTAAATGATAAGGATCTCATACAAGCCATTCTTTATGACCCTGAAGTCCCTCCAAGTTGAGGGTCTTTACAGCAACAGGAAGGCCAATGCCAGGTTTCAATGGACACGTTCCAGCCACATTGATCCAACCTTTGTATACACAGCCAAACCCACCCTCGCCAAGAAGATTCTCACGTCTAAAATTTCGGGTTGCTGACTTAAGCTCATTATAGGAGAATTTCCGAAGCTGGGGAGAAATTTTAAATTCTTCGAGTCTGTTGGGAGTTGATGATATTGGACTTAAGGTGTTGCTTGTAGTTGTAGTCGAGGGTGATGCTGTTGGAACAACCGGTTGGTCCCGACTGTTATCATTTGTTGATTTACTTTCTGCTGATTCAGACACAAAAGAAAAATGGAAAGAACAGTAATCAGTTAAGTTATGCATGACTAAACCATACAGTGGATAAAGGATTTAGATACAATACATTTCAACAAATACAAGTCCAGACATGTGCAAATTATGAATGACAACACATGGATTTTAACTTTGTACTTAAATGGAGACCATATAAGTCGAAGATTAGGTTAAACCACCTAGGAGACCATATATAAAAGATTGTAAGTTTGAAGGAAACATTAAAGAGAACACAGCTGTTAAATGCTCTGGTTGGAGACAAATATGAACAAAAATATGAAATAGTTGAAAGCCTGCAAAGTTTAATTTCCGAATTTGGCAGCAACACTTTTAAATATGTACTTTAAAAAACATATCATTTGAGAACTCCTCACCTGAAGTCAGTATATTTTCATGCTTGTGGACACTACAACAAACATTTTTCTTTGAACATGCATGAAAAATGTGTTATGCCTTCTTGTCATGGAACAAACTAAAAAGCTATCACTTTCTTCAATATATCCAAACAAGCAGTTTTGAAGCACATTTTATGCATTCAGAGAACCAATGGCTGACAAACGTTACTTTAACCACCAAAACAGAGGTGAAGAAAATTACTATCAAATGCGACAACATTTTTTAATTTCTTTACAATCATCATCCTATGATTCAGTAATCAACGAGAAACGACAAAACAATAATTATGAACAATTGTCTCAGCAAATCTAAGACAATTAAATACTAATAGAACTACCATCCACCAAGCACACAGATGGAAATTGATCACGACATAATATGCTATACGACAAAAGAATTCATTAACATTCTATGGTGAGGTCATTATGCCAAATGTGAATCAAAAATATGGAGGGAAAATGAACCAAATCCAATAAAAACGCAGAATCCAACCCAACAAAAACACACAATCAAATTAAATCAATTAAACATACACGGATGGAAATTGATCTCAACATAATATGCTATACGACAAAAGAAGTCATTAACATTCTACAGTGAGATCATTATGCCAAATATGCATCAAATAATATGCAGGGGAAAAAATCAAATACAAGAAAAACATAGAATCCAATTCAACAAAAACACAGAATCAAATAAATTGTATGATTTGAAGATTCTGTTCCTAATGGCACCAAACAGGGCATACAATCAAATAAATTATATGATTTTAGACCACAGTGCACCACACAGATAAATAGTGTGATAAAAAGTGACATAGGCAAAAAATCAAACAGCGTCTAAAAACAATGAGAAGATAATGGAGTATGCAACTAAGCATATATATGATGAAACATATCTAAAATGAGGTTATATAATACCATAAGGAGTGCTAGTGCCACTACTGGAACCATCCCTTTTGGACCTGGAAGATAAGGACCTTCCCATTAACCTAAACTTAAACCAACACCCTGAACCAGTCTCACCGGACTCATTATCTTCCTTCTTTTTCTTTGATTTTCCAACACTCCAATTCCCCACATTAACAGTTTCAGGACCTAATCCCATCTTCTCCAAATCCTAAAACTCAATATTCACGCCACAAAAAAGCACCACATTACAACAAACATCAACCCCAAATAACAGTGAAAATCAAAACCCACCCAGAATGAATAAACCAAAATTGCATAAATCAATCAATAACCCCCCATATCTAAAATCAGCTTACTTCAAAAACCAACCTTTTCAATCAAAAACCCACAAACCCAGACACCAAAACACCAAAGAACACAAAAAGAACTCAAACCCAGATCAGAAAAACAACATGCAAATCAAAAGAACCAACAATGAGACTAAACAAAGCGGTGGCACAGAAAGAAATACACAACTCAGTGCCAAAACACAAAGCCCCAGAAACTGAACAGTACACTATAAATGCAAAACAAATTTGTCAGTTATATTTGAGCTGACCAAACAAATCCAGACACACATGCAAACAAATTCACAAAAGCAAACCCAAACGCAGCGCAAAGTTACAAAAAAATGTACACGCGAGATTGCATTAAAAATTTTAAAAAAAGGGCCAGATATGGGAAGTAGAAAACTGAATCAGCAAAAAAGAGAAACGTGCATTACATGCGTGAATAGGAGCGAGTTGAGTTCAGTAAAAACAAAGAACAACAGGCACTGAAAGCATGATTCTCGCTTCTCTGGTTGGCCATTTGTGAGTTTGCATTACAACATCAAGGTTGTGTTTTTGTCGTTAATATGCCCAGTTTTAGTAATATACTTAATTATTTATTTATTATTCTGTTTTACATTTAACATTATCCAGATTCAATTGTTCTTTTATTTGTTGGAAGACGATACTAAAAAATCAGCGAACTTTTTCAGGTCAAACGGAAGAGGATCTGAACGCAATTGTCAATTGGGTCAGGCCAGGTGTGGGGCACCACCAGAAAAAATCCGGATCATGTCAGACATGCGGGTTTTACAGGTCACACCAGGGCCGTCACGTCAATAGGGCAAGCCGGTCGGACTCATGGGTTGGACTGAGCCCTCGCCCATACAATAACAAACCTTCGGATCAAATTGGCCTATAAATTTCTAAAGGTTCAAGGCCCGACCCTATATATATAGGGTCGAGCCGGTCAATAACTTTTTTAATTTTAATTAAAATTTTTAAACACAAATTATTTTCAATGATTAAAAGTGAAGATAGTATCCTAAATATTTTATTTATAATTTCTTATTTGTGACTGAGAAATATTACAGTTACATAATCAAAAATATTATAAGTTTATAATATAATATAAATTAATTAATTTACATATTAAATAATTACAAACATAAACAAAATATATATATACCATATTATTTATATATTCATCCTCAATATCTAAATTTCTAAACTCATTTGACATTAAATCTATTTGTAATATTTTATAATGATAAAATTGAAAAGAAAATGAAATTATAAACACAAATAATTATTATTTACAAATTCAGATAGTTTCCGAAAAAGAGTTGATGAGAGAAAATGAGATTATAAACATAACGAAAGAATTGAGATTAAGAGATTTGTAAATAAAATTGAAAATAAAAAAAAAATGGATTGATTTATATAGAAAAATTTTTTTAAAAATTTCTACCTTTTTTTTTTAATTTGTAAACAGTATCGGGTTAAGCTAGGCGACTCATAAGCCTAATATTAAAACTCATAGTCTGACCCGAAAGGTCTATAGGCTAGACCCATGGTGCTACAATACCAGGCAGAACCATTCAGATTGGGCTTGAATTTTAAGCCTCAGATTGAATCTCTATTTGACTTGGCTTAATTGATATGTCTACAACAAGGGGTTTTAAAGTCCGTCCTACAAGACAACTTGATAAATAAAAAATAAAAAATATATATAATATAATAAGTATTAAAGCATATTTACCGATGCACCATTTAGGGGTTTTGGGTTATGCTCGAGCTTTGCCATTTGGTGATCCTTGGCATGGTAGGTGACGCCAAATATAACTCAACAAGACCCAGTATTGTGAATATGCAAAGATGGTTAGAGGTGGATATAAATCGAATTACGTTTGAATATTGAATATAAAACTTGAACCCCCATTGATGTCTCATTGCCTCTATAGAACGTGAATTTATAAGATAAAAAAAAAAAGATAATGAAGTTTACATGAATAAATACGCTTGGATTATAATACAATTGAATCTAGAGTTGAAAGGGTAATAAACAATTATATCTAGACTTGTCAAGAATTATGTCTCTAAGAGAGTTGGATGATTGTGTGATTACTATAAGGTAAAAAGTGAATGATAATTTGTTATTCCAAAAAAGTGCGGAATGAAGGATTTTCCCGTCATAAAATTGACACTTTAAAGACACCATGGTAATAATTGAAAGTCTCACCAATTACTCTTCCCGCTACCTTTGGATGGATAAAGGACAACCCACATTTTAAACCAACTTGCATGAAGATAGTGAGCCTAGTTGCTAGTGACACAAGTACAACTTCTTTGATGCTACTCTCATGTCTCAATTAGGGGAAAATCTAATTACACAAATTAGTTCTCAATATAACCGTAAACATATAGGGGGTCGAGCTAACCGATGACCTGACTTAATCTTTTATTTGATACAACTTATAAAATTATAAGAGATATCAGACTTATAAGTCGAGCTGGCATAACCTATTAACAAATTAAAAAAATTAAAAAATTAAAAATATAAATCATATATAATTGTATAGAGTCAACTCAAAAAAACATACAAGTTGTCTCACTAAAACCTACAAAGACATGAGTCAGAGGCATTGGATTATATTATGGGTCTTGTCATACTAACAGGTAATCCAACCCATTAAACCTGCTAATTGCATGCTTAGACACGGTGAGCCACACCAGAGTTGTCTGGTACGTCCCAATACAATGTCTATACAACATATAGGTTATCTTGTTATACTAAGACTTGCAAAGGCATGACCTAGAGGTATTAGAGTATGTTATAGGTCTTGTTATACTACCAGGTCAGTCCAACCCATTCAACCCATTAATTGCATGCTTAGACACAATGAGCGTCCCAAGGCGACGTCTGTACAGCATGAAGAAAGCTCAAGAAATTGTGAAGGAGCATTATAATTGGAAATTGGGTTGGGCCTGAATTTCAGATATGGGCTTTTAACACAGTAGAAGACGAATAATCTTAAAATCAACCCGTGTGCATTCTTTGTTCTTGCTGATACAGTACAATGAATTTGACGACTAATATTGCACAGCGGACTTGAATCAAATCTCTGAAGCCTGACCTCTGAATGAGAAATTGCTTTGGAACAAGTCTTTGGACTGAGACCTCAACTCTTTGGGATAATGTTGCACAATCTGATGAAGTTGATCGATCCTTCATGAAGAATATGGGGACCCTGGTACTTGTACCAGAAGATCTGACAAGTCTGAAAAGATAAAATTGTTTTTTCATGCACCTAAAAAATTTATGGTCCTCCGATGTTAAGTACAGATTCATCCCAATTAGGGGTAAAGGAGCCCGGCTTGATCAAGCTCTAAACGAGCAACCATGGGTATGTGATGCCATTGAGTTTAAGCTATGGGTTTATTTGGTTCGACAAGCTAGCATATATAAATGAAACAATGTTATTTTACCCACTTTAAAACAACTTCATTTTATACCAGTGTTTCACAATATCATTTTGCTAAAATCTTTGGGATCTAAATCCCCCTGTGCACTAAAAAAAGATATTTCAAAACTGATGAGAGGTCATATCTGGAGATGATTTATGTTGACAGAAAGACCAGAAAATGCAAATATTTATGTATACTTGCAGAGACATTGAAGCAGGTGGTTTGAGCTTTCTCAGAAAAAGTATTATCAGCCAACCACTACGTGGTAATAATTGATGGAAATGAATTATTGTGCACTTGAATGTACAAGTAGAAGTGACCTTTCTTTACAGACATGGTAAGCCAACCCACATAAACAGTAACAGCAAGTGAAAAACAAAAAGAAATTCTGCAGTTAGTACTTGGTACGCCTCTCTCTGTCTCTTGTCATTTGCAGACATCATAATCCTTACTTTAGTTTAATGCACAAGTTGAGTCACTTGTTTCGCATCTAATTGAAATTACCTTTCTCAATATAATCAGAATTTAATCGATTACGCCAAATAGAAGAAAACTGATTCCACAACAGCTAGCTTCACCTAGAGTTTGTATATAATATATCTCCAGTGGATTTTAAACATTTGTCCTCTTACTTTAGTGCGCCACATTTGTCATTCAAGCTCTCCCTTGGACAGTGATGATAATGCAACCCTCAAAACAAGGTATTTGGCTCGTTTCTTTCAAATAGGAAGGAGGACAAAGATTAGGATGGGAACAATTAAAACCTGTGCAAACTAAGAATGGGCCTTTTGGAGTTAGCTCCCCCTCGCGGGGTCGTAGCCCTTTGTCTTAGCCATTGTAGCATGTGTTGCCCCGGGTATAAGAGGCATGATGACTTGATGTGAATCTCACCTTCTTTTGGCTTATCACTAACGTTTTATTTAGGGTTTTAAATGCAGTCAAAGACGAGTGTTAAAATGAAAATAGATATATTTTTTATTCATCTTTTTCCTCTTATATTTCCTAAACTCTTAAATATTAAATTATCTTTATAAATTTTAAATTATTACAAATAAATATTTTATTATTTTTTAAAAGGAAAAGAGAGTATACAAATTTTCAATTATTCCCACATCAAGGATAGAGTGGAGACAGGAAAAAATCTCCCCGATAAAGACAGGAATGGGATAAAAGTATTTGACCCAACTGAGCCCCATTGCCATCCCTACCATCGGGGGCAGTTGATTCATAATTGAAGATAAAAACCTGAAGGAAGGGAACAAAGGGAATCAAACTGGTACAATGTGGCAGTATCTAAATCTTCCTTGGAGAAGTGCCAAAGGGAGTAAAAATGTAAATTAATGAATGAATTGCAGTAGATTATTTAAGCAAGCGAATGTTTAAATTTTGAAGAATGTTATGTGGGATCCCAACAAACTATAACAGGATCCAACCGGGATTTTCTCCCTCATTCAAAAGAAAAAATTAAAAAAAAAAACTTTCCATCAATGAAGGCACTCAAGAGCCCTCCCAAGGTAGGAAAAGACTAAAATATTAGGCAAGTAATAGAAAGAGAACACTGAAGATTTATAGTGGTTCGGCAATCAGATTAATTATCAGTATCCACTTTTCGAGATAACTAAGTAAATCATTTCTCACAAACCCCTTCTTCTCTATGTCTTTGCGCACATTGCACACGATTACATCTTTTATATGTAAACCCTAACGCTAAGCAAGTGACATATATACCGTCCTTGCGCACACTTTCCCAAGTCACACCTGCTTTTGCTTGACTAGTCTTCCCAAGTCGGACTTGCCCGACTAGTCTTAGCCGTTTGGGTAATAAAACGTCAAAATGTGGAGTCGTCAAGTCGACACCTCCTGGATTTAGAATGCTCAATTCTATTCCAGATATAGTACTGTAAAAGCCAAAATATGAACCCAGGAAATGTGCAACTGCTTGGATTGAAAAGAGGAAAACTGGTAGATTCGCCCTTGAAATGAAAGTTAAATTTTTATGAAGAGAGATCTTCTTATTTCTATTTTAAGATTTTGATAGTTGACCAATCTCTCAATCATGTGACCTGCATTACTCATGATGCCTCCACATCTCTTCCCTTGATATTCTTATAATCCTCATCACAAACATGCCAAGATTTTATAGCTTATTTAATTTGATAATCCTGTCGTATTGCAACATTACTTCATGTATAAACGGATGAATACTAACATATATAAACAAATTGTTATGTCATTATATGAAAAATGATTTTCTCAATCATATAATAATAATAAATTTGTTTAATTGTGCTTGTTAATATTTACCGTTTCTACTAATATATATCCTAATTAGCTATTTTGTCATAACTCTTTGAGTAGGGTTGGATCCAAACCATGGTATTCGATTTGATTCAAATCAAATTTAAGTTAGAGTTTCATCTTGAAGACTTTGTTTAAATCCCCTTCTGACAACATTAGTCATTTGATCATTGACAGTGTTTATACCATTATTGACACTATTTATCTCATCAATAACTTTTTAATTATATCTCTAACAAACTTGAATGAACTCTAATTGGTCATTATAGATTCAAATCAAACTTGAGTTAGCTTTTATTCAGGTTAGATTTAATTTGAATTAAATGCATCTTAACCCTAAGATCAGTGTTAATATTATTGAGATTTGAAACCTTCTTGACACCTCGTTATCTCAAAAATCGAATGGAATCTATGAAAATGATCTTCTAACAACTTAGCTAAAAGGTTTACGTGTGTGTTTTTTTGTATATTCCCATCTGTGTTGGTGGTTACAGGTTACATCGAATTCTTAGTCTGTTTTAAATGAAACAATGGCTACTAAAGACATGGCAAATAATGAATGAGAAGTGAAAAATGACTGAGACGTAAGAGACAGAGAAAGAGAAAGAGAGAGGTGGGCTGATGAATGATAGAGAAATGGTGGCAGTAGGTCACATGGATTTCCCTCAGATAGGGCTGCACTGTTAGATACTTTCTTTCTCATGTCAGATTCAAAATATACAAAGGTGAAATGATTATTTATCACCCGAACTTTAATGAAATGCTTAAAAAGTTCAATTTTTTTTATCTCTCAATTATTTATTTATACAATAAATTCCATTTGATTTTCTCAAAAGGGATTGTTTCACCCTTTTGGGTAAAAAAACCTAAGTTGCTTTAATACATAATACAAATATTAATTACTAATATATCCTTACAAACTTAAAATTTTACCACTTAAACTCCCAAAATATCTAAATCCTAACTAACTTAAAATATATTTTTACTTAGACCCGTGAAGAAATTCAACCAACAGTTGAATCGACCAAGGGTAGGAGCTGGGAACTAGTCATTAGTAGAGATGAAGGAGTTGTATTAGAGTGGGAGAGCACAATCATAACGACAAAGAAAACAAAGGAGGGAAATAACATATGTACAATGAGAAAAGGGAGACAAGGCAATGATTGACAACAACATAAGAGAGATTGATAACAACTGAGAAACCGATTGAATCTAGATTTAATTAGACATGAGAAAAATGAATATAAAAAAATAGAGATGGTCGGTGACAATTTACAAGAAGAGATCACTATAACAAGTTTTATAAAAAGAGACGAAAATTTTCCTTTCAAAAATTCAAAAATTTGTTTTTAAAAGTAAAAACGTTCTTAAAAATCAAATTTTCATTTTTAAAAATAAAATATTTTGTTTCTAAATTAAATATTTATTATAACAAAGGAAGAAAGGGGAAAAGAGAAAAAAAAAAAAAACACAGGTGGAAAGGGATAATAGAAAGATTAAGAGGGAAACAAAACAAATAGCAGGTCATGTTAAAAAAAAAAATACAAAGATCATGTAAAATAACTATTTTATCCTTTTAGGCAATAGTTTTCACTAATAAAAATCGATGACAAGTGAAAATTTAGACTTTTCAAACTTATATGATAGTAAATATTTTTTCATCAAAATTCAGATGGAAAAATTATTTGGCCAATATACAAAACCAAAGCAAATGAAATGGCCATTTCTTAGCCTCTCTAATTGTTCTCTTCTCCAACCATCTCCTTGGTAGCTTTCTTCTTGGAATTTGTGTTGAGAATCTCCCACCACCTCATCTTTTTTCTTTTTGATACTTTCATTTTAACTCCCGCCTAGATTTTGCTCACTAATTTATGAAGCCAGCATCCTTTTAGCTTCTCATTACTGCAACTTTCTCCAAAGCACTTCCACGCAATTTTTTATAGTAAACTCATGATTCCACAGCACCAACAACAATTAAAAGATTTAAACAATGTTTGGGAGAATCCCTTTTTTTTCTTATTTCATGGCCCATGCTACATGCCATAGCTGGAAAACCACTCACTGGCACATGTACCTTAATCAAATATAAGAAAAATAAAATAAAATAAAATAAAAATTTTATACTATGATCCAACCTAGCAAATGTGTCACAATTCATCAATGTATGGGAGAAGGGAAAGTGTATTATTCATAGCCAACCTATCCCCCATACTCATTTTCAGCACAATATGTTCAGTTCTATACACCATTTATAATATATTACCCATATTTGAACTGAAATCCATAGCTGAATCATCAAGTAATGGTTGTTGTGTATTGATTTTCCTTTTTTATGGGAGATGACATGACAGAAGTGGGTTTCAACGAAAATTTTGTTGCTCAGGCCACTGCCAGAACCCTTGCTGCTCTTCAATACCATTGAACATGTTGCAGAAACTTTCCTCTTGAACCATTTGATCCATTTTTGGGCACTGAAGGTCTGGCCTTGCTGATCCTTGATGATGGAGAGGTTGAGTCATGGTTATTGGCCTAATTGATGAGGGAAAGAGCTGCTTGCTGCTTAAATGAGAAGACACTGGGCTGGTTATTGCTGCTGCTCTTGAGATATCTAAGTTGGCATCTGAACTATTGTTGTCACTGCCATTGCTCCATGACCCTTCAGTTTCTTTCTTCAGATTAACTTCATTTGGATCTTTCTTTTTCAGGGAAAGTAACTGTATCATCAAAATCAAGTAATCATATATCAAAATCATGGAAGAAGCTGCTAAGATTAAAATAATTATGTTCCTGCAAAAGCATTTCTGGCACCTGACACCTCAAAGTTATGATGAACTAATCAGAAAGATACTAAATTAAGGAACATAATGAACTTTCAAATTAATCTATGTTGGATCATGAGTTCAACCATATAAAAATCAAGGTGTTTATGAAAATTAAACATGCCCAGATGATGTAAATTGAAGTTTGTTATTACCTCCGCATGAAGCTTTTTGTTCTGAGATTGAAGGGCATCATTATCAGCCTTGAGAGCTTCAAACTGTTTCTTCAAAACTTCATAATCTTTCTCCAACTGTTTAGTCTTCCATCTAGCCCTCCTGTTTTGAAACCAGATGGCTATCTGTCTTGGTTGCAGGCCTAAAGCCCTAGCCAACTGCATTTTCCTCTCAGGCTCAAGCTTGTTCCCCTGCTCAAAGCTTTTCTCAAGTGCCTTAACTTGCTCAGAGTTGAGCCTCTTCTTCCTCTCCCCCATTTGGGATCCATCATCAGACAAGTCTTCATCTCCATGCACATCTTCACACTTGTCAACTCCCGAAAACGACATCGATCTCTTAATCATAAACGGTGCACCTACACCAAAACACAAACACATATATTCATATAAACAAGCAGCAAAATAGGATAAGCACTGATGAATTTGACAGAAACTGCCATACTGCAGCTACATCTAATTGTTTAAACATATATACCATGGAAGAATTGAGGAGGGCAAGAGGGGAGGGAGCTGAGGGAGGCCGGAGAAGGGAGATGGTCCAGAGAGTCTTCATGGGATTGGAAGATGAAACTATGCCGAGGAGGGAAGGCCATGTGTAAAATGCGAAGGAACTAAACAAGAGACATCCCTTTAAGAGAGATTGAAAGAGTATTATGGAGAGAGTTTGATGGTGTGACAGGCTAAAGCTAGGAAGAGGACATGTAGAGGGATGATGGGTTGCAGAGAGCGAAAGATAGCGGTTTTGAGGCTGAGAGAGACAGAAAGAAGGAGATTGAAGAGAGAAAGAGAGGTGCAAATCGGTTAATATATGAGAGAGAGGAGTTTTCCTGGACCCCTCCTTTAATATGGAGTCTGTCTGTTTCAGATACACATGTTTGGCACACAAATTGCAATAGAAAAGTATTACAAAGTTTAGTTTATTCTTCTTCATGATTGGAATTCTCACTTCTCATCCAGAAATACACATTGTTACTGGCGGAGTTTGATTAGATAATTATATTATTATTTAACCCTCTAATGATCTTGATGAGAAGCAATATCATCTACCTCAGTTTTTTTTTTTTTTTTTTCTAAAAAACCTTTCAAGTAACTGTTTGAACCCGAAAATTTAACAAGCTAAATAACCCACATATCACTTTTGGCATTTTCAGTGAAGGGTCCTAAGCATAACTTGAATAATCCTCGTCTTGCTTCTCACTATCATATATCAGCCATGGTTAAGATATTATCTTTTTTTTTAAATAGATAGAGCTTAGCCTAACGTATTGGGAAGATATTAATTACTTTAAATATATATATATAGTCTATCATTATTTTGTTTTTGAATTTAGCATTTTTTTAATAATTTAGAAGCTATAAGCTTGTTAACCAAATTGTCTTTGCATCTTCAAATAATGTGGAATGAACATATATGTCTAACATTTTGTGTTTTGCTAGGATAAGTCTAAGAGTGTTACATTTGCCACCCCTAAGAGACCTAGTGTCATCATCGAGACTTTCTCCATCATAGCTCAAAAGGATACTTAGAGTGATTTTGATATTATTAGTAACATTCTAGTTCAATACTCCATTTCATTACTAGGATATTATCTTTTTTAGATACATAATACATCACAATTCTATTTTTAAACTTTATAACTTAAAATGTGTCTTAACAATTCAGAAACCAAGTAATTATATTTAACCAGTCTTATATTTACAAGTCTAGATTATCTCACTCTAGTTAAATGAAACACGCTTGCATAAAATTAGAGCTAAATTTGATTCAGGTCAAGTTTGAATGAGATTTAATTCAAGATCAATTAAAATAAAAAATAATCAATTTGAGATCGGTTTGAAATTGACAAGTTAAAGTTTAAACTTAATTTAAAAATAATTTTATCTTAGTTTCAATATGAGTCAACTCAAACTCCACACATTTTATTAAATCAAGTTAAATTCTTAAATTACACTTGATTTTTTTTATTTGAGTTCAAATTCAAACTCGAATAAACCATGAAACCAATAACAATTTATGAGAGTAAATGCCACTTACATGATTCGAAAACGGTGACCAAATCCTATCCAATGAATCAGGATCAAACTGTTTCTTTAATCAGTTCAACCAAACAATTAAATTAGAATGTAAATCCCAACCAACGACGTCATAAGAAGGATTGCTTTGGATTAGATGTCAAAGGAAGAAAGAGTGGGAGAAGAAAGAGTGTATTAAAAAAAAAGAATACCTCTTACTTCAGTGTCACAATCACAAAGAGAGGCACAGGCTAAGCCATGTGTGACGAGGAAACCTGGCAACATGAAAATCCAGAATCCAAGGGAAGAAAATAATATACTACTGCATTACATATATGCCTCTCTCTTTCTATAAACACTCATCTCTACATAGTGGACCTTTCCATGCATTATTCATTAATTTATAATTACTTTATTAATGCTGAGTCTGGCCATATTGGCTGGAGAATTTTGCTTATTTTGTATATATAAATATATGCATATCTCCTTAGATTAGTAAATTCATGTTATGGAGGTCAGATTATGTTAATTAAGAATAATATTAACATCATTCACTTCATCATTTTCAGCTTTCTTTGGCCCATCAAATTCATACATCATATTCATATGCATATCACATATGTCACGGCGGTTGAATCGCATATCACGATTGAAAATTTAATTTTTGAATCGTATATCGTGTATCGTATTATAAAATATATCTTTTAAAAAAATTATAATAATAGATATTATCACTTTATCTGCAAATCTATTTAATAAAAATCTATGTAAGAAATCGATAGATAAGATATTCATGAAACGTAAAATGAAGTATTTACCGAATTCATACTTACAACTCTAAAAGGTGCAAACATACAAAAGATTTTAGATGTCTTTTACTACATGAAAGGAACAAAACATATCAAAATGGGACACATAAATTAATACGTTTGTATCAATAAGATAACAAGGCAGTCTCCCAAATCCTCGTCCGCCTATAGCTATGAGTAATTTGCTAGATAGCTAGATAGTTTTAAATTATAAGGTGAGGGTTGAGGTGAAGATTCCCAATACTACACATAGGGGCATCTCCTAGTTTTGGCATCCAATACTTGGGTGAAAGGTTGGCTTGTAGCTCTCTTTCATAATGTAGCTTTAGATATATGAATGGAAAAATATGTGACAAGTATCCATTGTTGAAAAAATCATTCGTTGCTTTCACTTTTCTAGTGTTGTGTCTCTATGGGAATTGATATTGAGATATTGAAAATGAAAGCCATAACTCGGCCCCCTCCATTTAATTGTAACGTCTTTTCGTTCAAATAATCCAATTCATTATTAATATATTATCTCATAAACTATATAAATAGTCTTATTTTATTATCTTTAAGTGATGTAAAATGCATATACAAATTCAAAATCTATCATATATTTTGTCAATGTAGTATTTGTCTTAAGATGTTACAACTTACAATAATATTTTTGTGATAAATGAGACAAAGAAAGAATAAAACCCTAAGAAGTAGCTTGAGTGATAAAGATAAATTTATTGAAGATATATAAAGATCAAATTTTAATTTATTTGATATAGTTAATGTGAGGACAGTCATTGGATACAATGTTTATACCTATTTAGTGTGACCGATTCATACATAACTAGAATGAACCAACTCCTATTAAAAAAAAAAAGGTGTTGAGGGTGTTTTTGTTTGTGTTTTGTAAAATGAGAGTGTTATGAAAATGGGTCCTACATGCAATGCTTTAGCCAGTCCTACAACAAGCTCTTCACATGCCCTTATTGGAATTAAGTTTAAGGGTACCCCTTTAGAATAGGGTGGATCCTTCCATGTTATTCCTTGTTGCTCACCTCTAAATTTATTAAATAAGAAAGCTTTCTGAATCTTCTCCACATGCCCTCCTGTTCCCATGTGCTCTTGCTTCATCTACTTCTCTTTCTCTCTCTCTCTCTCTCTCTCTCTTTTATTGATTTATTCATCAACCATATGCCTTCCTTCAATTTTTCTTCTTTAAATGTTTCTTCTATTCTTCAACCAAACAATATTTTTAATGTTCATTGTTTAGTATTTGTGCTACACTCACTCTTATCAACTCATCCCACTTTAAGACCATCCCTTTTTTTTTTTTTCCTTATATTAGAATTTTCAATATCACTTTTGATCCCTGAATCATCAAATTCACATTTAATATATATATATATATATATGTATATATAGTTTGGCCTACTGTCTACTCAGCTATCATGAACTATTTTTAAGTTTTGTAACCCAAAACATGTTTTAATAGTTTAAAAAGCTCACAATCAATCTAATTTTAACATCTTGAAACAATATAGGATGAAGATACAAACCTAATGTTTCTCATATTTTACTAATGTGAAATCTACTTAGAGATGCCACTTATTTATTAAATATATGCATGATGAATTTATATGGTTTGAATCGTTAAACACTTTCATTATTGGTTTTGGAAAGTTCATCATGTAAGTAGAATGAGATTCATGTTCATTCATTTACATAGAACTAACAAATCCACTATCTGGTATTAAATTACAAGATTTGGGAAGAAAAGAGAAGAAGTATCCCAGAAAGATTTGGATTAGTTTCATCAAAACTAATCCAGTATGAATAATATAATATGATAATAGGTTAATGGAATACAAATGTTTAAATCCAAGAATTGTGACTCCTACTGAGAATGAAATATTGGGCTGTGGACTCTCTGGCCTTGCCATTTTGCTGTAGGAAGATCTTGTCCAAAACGAAACACATATCCACAAGAAGAGTTGGATTTGTGCTTAATCAAATTTGAATAAAAGTCAAATCGAACTAGATTTGAATCCAAAATAGTCATTTTGAGCTTGATTCAAATTTAAATTACTCAATTTGAGCTTGAGTTTAACGCACTTGAACTGGTGACACAATAATTTTGAAGAAGGAAAAAAAGAATCTTCAGGGAATGAGACAAATTGTCAGAAAAGAAAAAAAAGAATCATCAACAAGACAAGCTCTTGATGTTGATCACGAGTCAAGTTTAACAAGTTGAAAATGTGAAAAAATAAAAAGAAGAAAAATTGCCGAAAAAAAAAAAGAATTACTGACAAGGTGAGTTCTAATGTTGACATTGATCTCGAGTTTAAATAAACTAATATTAATTTAGCTCGAGTTTAGCTTATTTAAGCTACACAACAAATAAAGTATAAATCAATTCGGTTCAAATTCATCTAACGACAAACAAACCCATTTTAGAGTTTAATATTTGCCAGAAGTTTGGCCCAAAGTAATAGAAGTGGGCTTAAAAAATTTCCTGAAAATGAGTTGGGTGTTTGAGCCACTTACTGAAATGGGTTTGTGTTCAAATTTTTTCGAAGGAAATTTATGGCCCATCAGATTACACACCATGACTTGAGCTCTTAGCCAACCCAATTGTAAGGCTTATGTTCAGCAGTCATTCTTCCAACTCAAGCAATTTAAAGATAGAATCTTGAAAAGTGGTGATTTCCGTAGTTAAATTTTCACCGTACATGAATGTAGACAGTAAGAACAATGAATTCATCGCTTTGTACCATGGCATTGCAATTAGAGCTCGTCTGACTTAGTTAGGATTAGAAAAAACAAAAGGTAGACACGAATCGAATCAAGTATGAATATTTCTTGGCTCGAGTTTGGTTCGAACAAAAAATAAGTAAGCTCAAGTTTGTTAATCCAAAATTAAAGTTAATTCAAGTTTAGCTCAATTTTTTAAGTTCAATATTCAAATCTCGGCTTAAATTTGCGTCTCAATTTCATGATTTAAATTTATGAGTTTTTGACAAAACAATATTATTTTATCAATAATAGGTAAAATAATATCGTTTTAATAATTATTTGATATGACTCTAGTCAAGCTATGAGTCAAGTTCGAAGCAAATAGACTCATTAATCCGACTCTCAAGTTAAATTAAGTCAAACTCTTTCTAGTTCAAATTCAATTTGATTTTAAAAATAAATTGATCCTCCTAACTCAAGCTTGACTCAGTCATGTTTACCTCCAATCCTAAATTGAATCCAAACTATTCTCAAATAGAGTTTAAATTTAAGCGTATCGATTTCAAATTGATTTTGAATTGACTCTTTTGAATTCAAATCAATCTCAAATTGGTTTTTTATTCAAACTTACCTTAAGTTAGGTTTGGTTTGGGCACAATATAAATCGAATTTGATCATAATCTCGGTTATAGAGAAAAAGTAACTTAATGAAATTTATATAATAATTTGAGAGATAAATGGACGATGATCAATAATAAGATCAATTCTGTCTTGACATGACAAATCCAGAATTTCTCTCTAATTAGTTCATATTATCCTTAATTGGACTTAATTAATATTAGTTATTCTGTCTAAACTGTCTGCCCTTTTTATTCAATTATCTACCAATTTCATTAACTTGATAATTGATAATGTCTCTAAAAGCACCACAAAGTCATCAATGATCATAAACGGGGCATATATATATATATAATTTTTTATTATTAATAAAATAATAATTTTATTTTTAATTTTAATAAAAATTAATCTATAAATAAATATTTAAGTTTTTAAAATAATATAAATATATTTTTGAGATTAAATTAAAATTTAAGTGAGAAGTAATCCTTTGGCCCTCGGGATATCACATTTGAGAGCCAAAATGTTGGATCCCAACACATAAAAAAGTACTTCCCCAAAAAGCACTTCTGAAAAAAGCAAATTAATGATAATGATAATAATAATAATATATAGTTAGTGGAAGGCATGAAAACACACAGAAGCAAGCAATGGTCAAACAAACATTCCATCCAAGAAACCACGAATTTCTGGTAAACCCTAAATAAATTATTTCTCTTAATGAATAGATTATAAGTTTTTTCTGCACATAAATAATTAATGCAAGTGACAAGCAAGCACGTTGCATGTATACGTTTAGTCGCCTGCATGAAAATAAACCAAGCCCCATGCAATGTTAATGTTAATATGACAATTTGACTAGTCTAATTTGACAATTGAGTCATGTTTTAACATAACATATCGGGTTTGATCTTAAGTTAATTTAATTCAATGTCAAAAACGAATTTTAGTTATAATCCAGATTAAATGCATTTGATAAAAATATTTATCATATACTACAAAATTACAATTTTGTTTGGTTAAATATATTAGTCTAATGTTTAATTATTTTAACTGTCATAGGTCTAACTGATTAAGATTCGATTGACCTCTAAACCGATCAATGTTCGATTCGAAAATACAAACATATGAGTATGAACAACATGCATTACATTAGTAATAAAGATGAATTTGATATGATGTTCAAATTGATCATGAATTACGTTTTGAATTATACTCAGATTTACTATTTTTGAACAGCAACGAATGGGAGCTAACACCACCATAGCAAACCCCATTATTATTATTATTCTTTTACTTATGAGTAAAGTTAGGTGTCATCATTCATAAAAATTAATTATTGATAATTAAGAATTAACAAGATAATTTAATCTTATTGGGTTATTAGGGTATTGAATGTGAAGATCGATCACGTGGATTTATTTTTTATTTTTGATATTTTATGCCTTCAATTTATTATTTTTTATTTTGCCTCACACATGTGATAATAATTAGCTCAACTAATCCCTATTATTACATTAATTGAATCACCAAATGTATAAATTTATCACTACTAAGCATTAAATCTTTTTTTGATTATTCTTTGATAAAATGGGATCATACACTAATCATGATTTCTGAATCAATGGAATAGGTGTATGTGTTTCGAGATTAAACTCAAATTCGATAAGTTTAGATGCTGCTAGCTTGAACTTTGAATTTTTAATTTAAAAGTAAAAGTGAGAATTTGAGTTTAACTTCATAAATTATGTTTAAACCCCACAATTTGAGATATTAATTATTTTAGTCACTTTTTGAATTGCCTATGTATATCTAGTTACATTTTTATTTAATAAATATTTATAGTCATATTTATGTTTGATTTCTTTTTAAAAAATAAAAATTATTTGATCAGATACTTGGCCAGCCAACTAACTACTTTTACTAAAAAAATCTTTTAAAAATGTAAGTTATTTGATTAAGTTCTTGGTTAAATGGTTGACCGACCAATCAACTAACAAAAAAATTCTTTGAAAATAAAAGTTGTTTGATCGAGTGTTTAGTTGGCCAATCAACCAAAAAAATCATTTAAAAATAAAAATTGGTTTGTTGATTGACCAAACACTAGATCAAACAACCTTCATTTTTAAAAAGAAATTAAATATAAATTTGGTTATAAATGTACATTAAATATAAAGGTAATTATATATGTATAAACAATTAAAAAATGGCTAAAATAATTAATATAATTTTAGAATTTATTAATATTATACACTAACCAAATTAAATTATAAACTCGTGAAATCATCTCGCTAATTCAAACGATTTGATTCATTTACAATCCTTTCGACGGGCAACGAGAGATTCGAACCCGTAGACTCATGGTTTGTAGCCCCACCTCAAACGAGTCATGCAATCAAACAAAGAGTTTTCTTCAAGTTATGTTATTTCATCAAGAATAATTATAAATCATTATTCACAATAATATTATTATATAATATGGTTACATAATAGATATATATATATTAGAAAAATTGCATATTTTATTACGTATCAAAAATTTAATTTTTTATATAATATATTATAAGATATATTTTTTTAAATAATAAAAAAATATAATTACCACATTATCATCTTGAAAAAAAATCGCAAACATTGAGATACACTTATATTAAAATTAAATAATCATTTCTTTAAAAATAAGTATTAATTTATATAGAGAATATACATTGTATCAATTGATGAACTCATTGTATTGTATCATTTTTCTTATATTTTAAGATATATATATATATATATATAATATATATATATATATATAAATATATATATATATATATATATATATATATATATATCATTTTTTATTTATATTGTATCAGACTATATATACCATATATTAGATGATACTAATAACAATGATTGATAATAATTATTCTCTATTAAAATAATAAAATTCCAATGAATCTCGTATGTTCTTAAGTCTTAACCGACATTATCAACTAATTTCACAAATTAATTTCATACCTCTATTTTTTTCCTTCCATTATATTTAAAATTATATTAATTTTTTTTTTAATATTGCTCCTCAATGTAAATATAATAGTTGAAAATAATTTTCAATACTAGAAATTCAAATATATATATTTGCCTTTTAAAATTGATAATTTTTATTTGGGATTTTTAAGAATTTTTACAAATAAAATTGATAATTCTTTTAAAATTGATAATTTTTGTCTTTCAAATATATATCATAATTGAATTATATTCTTTGTTAAAAATGTAAGGCAAAAAAAAAAAATAAAAACAATACTATTATTTATAAGAGTAATATTATATATAAAAACTTTTGATAATTTGTATAAAAAAAGTGGTTATTTTATTAGATGATCAGCATTTAACACATAATTATTTGTATCTAAAGTTAGATTCGAACTAAATAAAGTTTGAGTTTTATTTGATTTGCATAAAAATCAAATTTAAGCTCAAACTCATTGAATTCGCTTCAAAAATATTCAAACTCGATTTGTTTTAAAGGAGTTGAGCTAAAGTTCGACCTTGAATAGAGCTTTAAGTTTAACTTGATACGAAAATAATATCATTTTAATACATATTTATCTAAGATATCGTTTTGTATCAAATTTTTTATATGTAAGAGATTAATGAATAGAACACTTCTGAAACTCAAACTTAAACTCACAAATATTAAAATCTCAAATTTGAGTTCATTTAAACTAAATTCATTCGAATCAAAATCAAATATAAGTTTGAACAAACCTAATTCGAATTTTATCCTATTTCTATTTATATATATATTTTGATATATAATAGTTGTGAAAATGAAGTATTAATTTGATAAGAAAAACAAGTTCTGTAGAAAAGGACAATCGCCACGCGCCCTAGAAGTACACGTGAAACACGAGCCAATGAGTTAAGAGATGGCTGGGAAAATGCCGGCTCCAGGGGACCACGCGAGTCAAACGGCGGAGACCACTATCATTAATTAGTATATTTATCACCTATTTATTAAGATAAAAATAAAAATAAATAAATAAAATCATAAAAATCGAGATGCATTCAAAGAGCCTTTCAAACAATAAAAATATACACATTTTTTATTTTTCGAAATAAAATATAATTATTTTTCTTTTTAGTAAAAAAGAATTGTCAAAACATCTTCAATAAAAAAATTGTTATAAAATTTTGATATATATATTTTTCTAAAATAAATAATTCTAAACATCTTTACATATATAATTAAAATGAATTAAAAATAAAAAAATGATAAAATAAATTGATTCGAATCAAATTAATTTAAATTAAATCAAACAAAATTTAAACTAAAATTACATGTTAACAATTTAATATGAGATTGTTTTTTTTTCAATGATACTTTTTTTTTAATCAATGATAATATTATTTTTATTGATAGCTTTTTGACTGTATTATATATTAATGGCCAAAAAACTTATTGTCACCCAAGGTATAGTGAAATCCCAAATTCTCAAGCATTAATTTTTAAAAACTGAAACACCCACCCATAATCAATTTTCCATTTTAAATTTCAATTAGCATTAAGAGTAAAATCGTCATTTAGTAACAAAAATTAAAGTTCCATCACAATTTCTTTCCTATATTTAAAAACTTACATTTTACTCTCAATCTAAGGTTTGAAAAGTGGCAAAACCCCCCTAGGGTTTGTTTCTCTTCCTCCAGCACTGATTTCTCCTTCCCTGACTGTCGGTCGTCCTTCTTCCCCCTTATCTCTCCTTCGGTCTCTCTCCCTAGCCTCTCCGATCGTCTTCGTCTGAGAGATGAAAATGATTGGCCTTCATCTGAAATGAAAACACATCGTCTACATCTCAAACGAAGATCGCTCATCTTTATTTGAGCCGTCTCTGACCGAAGACGGTCGGAGATGCTAGGAAGAGAGACCGAAGGAGAGATAAGGGGGGAAGGTAGGACAGTCGATGGTCGGGGAAGGAGAAATTGACATCAGAGAAAGAGAAACAAACCCTAGGGGGGGTTTTGTCACTTTTCAAATCTTGGGTTGGGGGTAACATGTAAGTTTTTAAATATAGGAGAGAAAATTGTGATGAAATTTTAATTTTTTACTAAATGATGATTTTATCTCTAATGTTAATTGATATTTTTAACGGAAAATTGAATGCAGATGGATGTTTGAGTTTTTAAAAATTAGTGGGTGGGAGTTTGAAATTTCACTGTACCTTGGGTGGGAATAAGTGTTTTGGCCTATATTAATTATAGCAAACTCGTATTTAACGTTATGAAAGCAAAGTTCGAAGAGGTCTCCCTAAGGATTAATTTGGCTTGAAATAATCTCAACTTTCGGCCCATTTTAAAATATTAAAATTTCACAAGATAATTAATTTAAACAATCAAATTATCTTTTTTACTTTCTATTTGTTTAATTTTATAAATTTATTTGTTTTTGTAAATTATTATTTATTTTTCATCCTATTGAAAAAAGAAAACGGACTCGTTTCATTATAACCATGAAATCTTGGCCTCACGAGGAGCTGGCTTTGAGTTTGAGCTTCGAAGAAACCTGTTGATGTTTCTCTCTCTAAAAAATCTTAGAGAGAGAAACAATTTTAAACCCCTCTTCGTGATGATGACGATGCTGGTGGGATCACTCATCTCTTTATAATTTTGTTTTTCTTTGTCCATTTTTGACTTTGGAAGCAATTCTTCTTCCCGTTTTCACAGATTTCTCTCTCTCTCTCTCTCTCCCTGTTTCACATTTTATCCGAAAATCATTTCACGGGTTTTCTTCGAGATCTTCCTCAAAGTTCTGTTCTTGTTGTTAAAAGTGCTGTTTTTGGCATCAGGGTTGGTCTCGGTTTTAATGCACTTGCCTTAATTTCGGAGCTCGCGTTATTGTTTGTACGTTTTGAGAAATAAAGATTTCAGCTTTTTAGATCCACCCAGAAAACGAAGTTTCCCAGCCTGAATTCAATGATTTCTTAGTTTTTAAATTTGACGTTGATTTTATTTATTGAAGCTTTTATCAGAAACTGCAATCCAGCTCATTGATTCAAGAAGGTTCTGTTAATCTATCCACGAAACGGTCCAAGTTCCCATATAAAAATCCTGTTTTTATTTGACTTTTCTGGACTATTTTCCTTCTTTTTTGTATTATCATTATCATCTCTAATTGCAACTTTCAATTTTTTTTTTCTGTAATGGGTTGTGCGAGTTCCAAGCAAAACAAGCGGTGCCGGCACTGCCAGACCCCGTACTCGCCGGTGCTGAGAAGCAATTCAATGCACGTGCGTCATCCTGCACAAGGCAAGGGAGATAGCCATCATGTGGTGGCGCTCACATCCACCACTTTGGGCTCTTTGAAGCTGGACTTTGACAAGAACAATCAAAACAACAATCGTAATGCTGAAATCAACGGTGGTGATCATCTTGATGTTGGTGGTGGTGGTGGTGGTGGTGATAAGAGCAAAGACGCCAAGGATTTTTCAATAGGGTTGGTTGAGGCAAAGGCTTGGTCAAGCATGATTGAAGAGAAGATCCCAAAAGTTGTGCCTAAAACTCCTATCAGAACGCCTCCTGGAGAGCCTGAGACTATTAACACTTGGGAATTGATGGAGGGGCTTGAAGATGTTAGTCCATTGATGATGTCCCATAAACACTTTCGGAGTTTCTCTTTTGATGTTGCCAAAAATTTGAATTCCAATGCTGTGGTGCCTCTTGATGATCACCCTCTTCCAAAGTCCGAACTTTCTGAAAGTAAAGCCACAGTGTCACCAAAGTGTATGTGGAACCAAATGTCAGATGGGGATGATGATAAAAATTCCAATTTTGTTTCAGAATTTGATCCTGAAGTTATCCAAACTTTCAGGAAATCTTTCCAGGAGCTATCTCCAGGGCACCCTTTTCATCTCAGGCCGCAATTGGAAACTAAAAAGCAGCAATCGGCTGTGGCCGACAATGGTTTGTTGTTATCAGATTCCTTGGAAGGCAAGAAAGCAGGAAATGGGGTAGTTTCAGATAAAAAATTTGGAAAAGAAAAGCTTGTGTTGTACTTCACAACCCTGAGAGGAGTTCGGAAAACATATGAGGATTGTTGCCATGTGAGAGTTATCTTAAAAAGCTTAAGCATTCGCGTCGATGAGAGAGATGTTTCAATGCATTCAGGCTTCAAGGAGGAGCTAAAAGAGCTCTTACGAAATGGGATTACAGGAGGCACCTTGCCAAGAGTATTTCTGGGAAAAAAATGCATCGGAGGAGCCGAAGAGATAAGGCGGTTACACGAAGAAGGGCAGCTTGAGAAGATGCTTGAAGGGTGTGAAAAAGTGGACGAATTTGGTGGAACAAATGGAGCAACTTGTGAAGCCTGTAGAGATATAAGATTTGTGCTTTGTGAAACATGTTCAGGGAGCTGTAAAATATACCATGAAAGGGATGAAGAAGAACAAGATGATGATGAAGATCAAGAACAATGGGAAGGTGAAGAAGGTGAATCGGGGTTCCAACGCTGCCCTGATTGTAATGAAAATGGACTAATAAGGTGTCCCATTTGTTGCTATTAGCTAAAACTCATAATCAAGCACAATTTTTTGAGTTTTTGGTATGCTTGGAGAGGACCTGCAATGGAGAAAACTGGTGAATAATATGTTCTAGTTATGTGTCTTGATGGCTGTATCATACTTTAAATCATATGTTCATAACAAGCTTGTACACTTTCCACTTTTCAGAGACAAATTTGAACCATAGAAGAAGCTACAAAAGTTTGCCCCTTTTTTTTTTATCATATTACTGGAAATCACATTCATACTGGTTCAGACTTTTTGTTCTGCTGCCATTCTTGTCCTAGAAACTATAAACACCATGTTTAAGGTTACCAAAAACTAAAGTGTCAATGGTGTTAAGATAACGAATTTGGTAAATGGTGACCCTACAAAAATGTAACGAATTTGAAATAGACATGTCTGTGAAGATGCCCATCTGGTTATCTCCTAATCTGCATAAAAAAAGACCCAACAAAATCCCATATTCGGTGAGATTTGGCTTCTTATGCAGTTTAGGTGGGATGTTAAGAAGGCTCCTTGCAATTGAGGCTGGATCCGCGCTTAGCCAGCTCGGTCTTGGCTTGGTTTTGGGCTCAAAACCAGCTGAATTTGAGCAACATTAGTCTCAATTAAGTTCGTTCGAATCCAGTGAATTATCGAAAAGTTGTATGTTAATAATCTTTTTCAATGATATTTTTTGTCCGTCAACCTCTCTCTTCTCTGACAATATTTATCTTTTATCATTTTTTATAATCCTTCTTCTTTGTTGACTTTTTTTGACAAATTTTTTAATTTCATCATGTATTTAAGTGAGTTTAAACTCAATATACATTTGTAAATTCAAATTAAACTTAAGTCTAACCTCTGTTCAAGCTAGACTTGTCCCTAACTTTCATGACTTATCCAAACTTTAATTGTAAATCGGCCGTGAGAAGAGAGAAATTGATTAAAAAGCATTGAAATGTTTTAGGTGATTAAAATAGCGAATAGGTAAGGAAAGTGGTTAAGCTCTATCATTTTGGTGGCGGTGCAAGACCGAATAATCAATATTTCTGGTATACTAATTCCTCGAGCAATTCTTCTTAGTACAAATAAATTTTTATTCATCCTGATAAAACAAGTGACAAATAACCAATCTGCCAGGCAAGTTAGGTGATTGATGCAAATGGGTCAGCCATGACTATTTGGGTTGCCGGTGCTCAGTGTTTTAAAACCTGAATCAGACCTGTTGGTTGAACATAGAGCTGGATTCGAGCTGAGTCGAGCTCGAGCTCGGTTAAGACCAGCTCGAATTCGGCTTAAATTCTGTTTGATTTATTTTTTGTTATCAAAACAATGTCGTTTTGTATAAAAAATTTTAATTAGAAAATCTGACGAGTAGCTCGAGCTCGACTAAAGCCAACTCGTTTTGAGTTCGATCAAACCAAACTTGAGCTAACTCAGTTTGAATCTAACCTTAGTTGAACAGATCGATTTTATTCAATGGCTATTTAAACTTTAAACATCAATTCAAACCGATCTAACCACATTGCTGAAGAAAATCCACCATAATTTATTCTTATTTGAAATGTGGTGAAGTTGTCTGAGTTTGAATTTTCACAATTGTTGGAACTATGCATATCATAATGATATAATTTTGTTTGGTGGAGTATTTTTCTAGTCTTTATTTAATTTATACCCACTATGATCGGTTGTCCAATCGGTCTAATTAGCCAAGACCCAAACTAATCCTTTGATCAAGTCAATATTCAATCTAAGTATGAAAACGTTGATGATGCCCTTAGTCCCATCGGTAGATTAAAAACGAGTTAACTCAATTTAATTCAATTCGAATCAAATTTAAGTAAGAGCTTTAGTTCAATGGCACGACTCTATTTCAACTCAAGTCCCTCTCTGGTGATAGTAATATTATGCATTTTGCTAGTAATACTATTTATCTTATTATTGATATTATTTATCTTATGAGTAATGTTATGTACACAAATAATACACATAACTTTATATACAAATAACAATATATCATCACATGATTAAATAGTTTATAATTAGAAAAAAAATAATATTCAGTCATATACTAATGTATTATTGTTTGTGCGTGTGTTTTATTTTTATTGTTATCTTATTGGCAACCTCCGACGACATTTTGGCCCTTGAACAAGCCTAATTAAATATTTAAAATTTGAACTGAACTCAAGCCATCTCATCTCCAAACTTTGCTCAGTTTACATCCAGCTCTGATTAATCGACAGGGAAAGTCTTGGATAATAAAGAAGTACATATAGGGAGTTCTCTTTTTTTTTTTTCAATAGAACAATATTTTATTGTATATTATTAGAGGAACGTATAGATGGTATTGATGTACTCATGTAAACAGGAATTTTTCCAAGACGGAGATGACAAGGTCAAACTTGCCAATTCTTTGGACTGAAGCAGTAAACAAATATATTATCCAGGCAGTGGTTAGTGTTAGTGGTTAGCCTCAGAGCTTCTGTGAAGTTTCAACCAGAAGACCATTTCTTATGAAAGCAGCTGCAGCACCACAGCAATCAAACATGGCATTAAATATATTCAATGAAACATTAATGGACGGCAAAGTTAGTTCAGACTGCCTCACTTCTAAGTCCAAGAAACATACGGTGGAGCATTAGAATTTCTACAGAGATGACTTATGTTTAAGTTTCTATCATATTTATAAAACCTTAATTTATATGATGTAGTAATTATAAGTCTAATCGTTGTACCCTTAATTTACCTGTCTACAAGAAGAGTCTCTAATTATTAAACAAAAAAAGAAAGTCCAAGAAACTGCAACATCAGGACTAAGATAAGATTTTTGCATTCTAAAATGAGGTCACATAAATTTTTAACATACGTTTTTAAGTCAAGAGTAAAAAATTTTCTCATTTATGTTCTGTAAAATAGTTTTTGTTTCCCAAAACCACTTTTGTAAAGTGTATTTACAAGGGTTTGATGGAAATTACACCATCAAAAAGTAAATTAAATTAAGCATGTGATTCAAAGCAAGCAAAAATCAAGACAGAAGACAAAAGATATTTTTAAATTTGTCAATATATTACTCAAAAGCGTATGTACATTATTATGTTATTAATAACGTAACAATATGTATATCAATATTAGTTAGTATTTCTCGTTCTTTTTACCTCTATATAATCTTTAACATATAAAATAAGAGATAGAGTTACATGTGAGTATTCAATCAAATGTAATTTATTAGTAGTACAATTATAAAATTAGGCATTTATTCCAATTATCAAGAAGAAGATAAAAGTGATTTGATAGAAGTTGAATAAGAATATAATTTGTATAAATATGAGAAACTGAATTTGGCACCATAGATAGATTGTGGGAATGGAGTCTTTGAAACCCACATTTAGGATGGATTTGCATGTAGGTAACATATCTAATCTATAATTATGTAACTTGTTTTTTTAGTGTCGATTCTATGAATTTGATCAAATAATAAAATTTCGTATTCAAGCCTAGCCAATATCTAAAAAGATGCAAAGCAAGCCACCCACTATAGGACACGAAACAATAACAAAAGAAAATGTGCCAAAGATGTAGACACATTTTTTCTGTTATCTCTTCATAACCTACTAATTTCCCATCTCAAAATTTGTCAATCAATGAGGGCCCTTAACCTAGAAAGTCACAATAGGCTAAATGGCCCTTTCCCATGTAAAACTTCATGTTCACTTGAGTTGGTCACAGGGTAGATGACAATCAATTAGTTTGGATTTTGGAAAAGCAAATTAAGTAGTGAACAAAGCTCTTTATTTCAGGTACATGTGCCATAAATGTTGTACAAAACAGGTTTCATTGTTCTGAGGGAAATGGCAACGGCTAGATGTTGCAGAACTTTTGGTATCACTCCACCACCTTAAACCAGTCATACCATTTATTAAATGGATTTGGTTCAATTCTTAATATGGTTTCTGCTTGTCTTATTGTAAAGAAATTTCAGGAAGGAGGAAAGATGTGAGCCCATAGTGCTGGATTTTGCTTTAAAATATGCATGATTCAGTTGTAATAGTGTTCATCACGGTTTTGCTTTTAAGTTTTACAATCAGTATATGTTTTGACAGTTTAGGAGCTCATAGGTGATTTGACCAATCTTCTCTTTATCATTTTTAAACAATGTGAGATACTCATACATACTTATCATCTCTTTGATACTTTGTTGATATAAAATTTACTTAATGGTTTTTCAAGTAAAGCAACATGACAACTGGGATACGCTTTTTCTTTGAATATTGTTTCTGGGATTTTTTTTAGTCCAGTTTTGTTCACTTAAACATTAGAAAATGGACCTTGAAGTTAATGGATTATTGTTTATCATTTTTCCTTTTGATAGTGTCAGAAACTGAGGCTTATGCAAAGATATAATGGAGATTTGTAACTTGTTAAAAGGTCAGATGGGGCACTGGTTGTTGAATTGTAACTATTGACAGCATGGTTGGCAGACAAGAAGAGGTAATTTATTAAGAAAATTAAAGGTTGGTTGACAGAGTAACTTTGATTTAGTAAAGTTTTATCAGCTGACTAATTAAATATGAAAGCAACAACCTTGCAGCCGATGCTTTATAGTGTAAACATATATGATAATGGTCACAAATAACTACTATAAAGTAAACTGATGTTGAAATTAAATTCCAAGTATTGCTTTTCAGAAAATTCCAGGAGTCGATTGTCTTCACCTTTTGTTTGGTGCGCTCGCCTTGTAAGACCTGCCAATTACCTCACAGACTGTTTCCTAGTTGCCCTCCATGCAGGACCAGTTAGAATGGTCACTTTCCATCTGGGTCATGGAGAATTAGACTGTGGTCCATGTTCACATTCCAGTTGAAATGATAGAAACAAAAAGAAAGACCTACATTCCAGCATATATGGATTCGAAAAAGCCATAAAAATCCGTGATTATATCAGGCAATGGCGCATCTGACGGAGCCAAATGAACTGAAAAGGACTTGTCTCAAGCCATCAAGGGTCTCTGGACCTGAATTGATAAGGTTTTACTTGATGATCTCATATAACACATTAAGTTCAGACCATATATGATGAGGTCCCCGCCAATCATGGAGAGCCTAGACAATTCACCAGAGCAAACTTTTCACTCCCTCTGCAATATTTTACAGGATCTTATGTTATGATCACAGGGCTAAAACTATGAGATGTATTAACTGTAAACCATAATGAAACTGCCTTTGAACTAGGCTGGCCCTAAACATAAAACAGTTTAATTGAGTTTTTATTTGCAGTCACTCATTTGGGGTAAACAAATTGCAAAAAGTTGCTTATTTAGTATTATGAGTACCTAAATCCGCTGCAGCTTTAGCTGCGCGTTCTAAGACTCCAGAAACCCAAAGAGCACCCTTTGCAAAGTAGGTGCTATTGACTACTGCAGTACCAGCTGCTTTAGCAGTTCTACCAGTAAAAGTTGCAGCGGTTACAGCAGCGTTTCCAGTAACTGTTGCAGCTGTTTTGGTGATTTCTACAACATGATACTTCTCATCCACAGATTTTGCAACTTTGACTCCAGCAGAAAGCTTATCGTTGAGCCCAATTCTGTCGCCAAGCTCAACAACCTTGGCTGCAGCCTTAGCAGAGAGTCCATAGGTCTCGTCCAGGTGTTTTGCTTTGACTAGTGCATCTTTGCTCAGAACATATCCCTTAGCCAGCATTGTTTTCACAACTTCCTGAGCAACTGTTATTGCTTCTCCAGGAGTAGAAGCATATCGATCCATATGAGTGACCTGCTAAAATTATGCACAAAGTCAGCCAATAGAATCAACAAAATTAGGTGACAATGAATGTTCTTTCATTGCTTATGTGGGGAACTATGACACAACCGCCAACATAAACATGATTCCTCTGAAGTTTATCTAACTTTGTGGATCAACTGAAGCAAATCAAACAGATAAGGCAATTGTAAGAATTAACAGGATAGAAACATACTTATTGTAAACTAAAACGGGAAAAATGAATCAGGAACCCCATTAATCCAAGGGAATTTGCGAAAACATACTGTAATAAGAATTCTTCAACATAAATGCACATTGCTCAAAATCAAGAAGATCTATCTATAATTTTTGTCAGCTTATTGGTTAATGGACCAATACCGTTGAGCCAGAATTCTCTTCAAAGTTCCATGGACTGCCCCAAGGGTGAGATTCATCTTCATTTGTCCCCCACCGTATTATGCATATGGGTTGATCTGCAATTGTAG
The DNA here is from genome assembly GCF_011075055.1 of Mangifera indica. Taxonomy (NCBI): domain Eukaryota; kingdom Viridiplantae; phylum Streptophyta; class Magnoliopsida; order Sapindales; family Anacardiaceae; genus Mangifera; species Mangifera indica. The sequence goes on along the minus strand of NC_058151.1, from coordinate 14,014,713 downwards.
CTCCCTGAAATATAAAAAGCATTGGAAATTCTATCAAATACCCTTAGCTTTTTATGTTTTGATATCTTCAAATCTATCTCCAGAGACCAAAGCAAGTTCAAAGATTATACTCATGAAGAATATCTTTTTTAACTTTCATACCAGAGTTGCTTAAAGCTTGCTATCAGTTTGTATGTAAACGCAATTTCTGTCTCAATGGGAGTTTGATATGCAGGTGGTGAAAACTTGGAGCAAAAGTGTAAATGGTGACTTACACTGAGCAAAACAGCAGTTTCCAAAGCATAAGCATCTTTAAATGTCACATATGCAGAACAAGTGTCTTCGCCATTTCTGTTCTTAACAAAGAAATTTAGTCCTCAGATCGGAACATGTGATTCTTCACTCTTCATAATCAGAATTATTAGAAATCATTTAACTCCAATACCATATTAGGAAAAAAAACAAGCAAAGCTCTGATGTGATGTCAGAGTTTAGGCTAATATGAGAGAATTTAGAATCCAGGTTAATGAAAATTCATTTCAATATTTAACATGCAGCCTCTATGTTAACAGCCAGTGGCAGACTAAAGTTATCAACTCAGAAATATCAGCATCCAATTTGCTTCATATTAGATTAAGAAAAATTAAGAAGTTTATGTTATCTATTAACACTGTTTTAAAGAGAAACACACTCAAATTCACTGAGTTAAAATGCAGAAACCAAGATTGAAAATGTGTTAGGAACTTCACGGAACCATATCAAATATAAAAATTAACAATATGTGAAATAAATCACCAATCACACAAAAGAGAAAATACTTAATGTGGTTTTGCATAACCCACCTATATCCACAGATGAGAGAGGAATATATTATTATCATAAATATACAAGACACACTATATGATATCCCAAAGGAGCAACTTGTCAAAACTCCAAACTAATGATATCCTAAAAAGTGTTTTCCAAGACTAATGCGGATTTTGTGCATGTATTAATTAAGTTCAGAGTTAAAGACTTAGAATCAATAAAACAAAAAAATAAGTTTGATATTTACATTTGACCATGTAACAACTCAAGGATTAAAGGATGCATCACTGTCCAAGGGAGATCCACCACCAATCTCCAGTCAAGAGAGAGGATAAAGAAGATAAATGACCAAGAAACAACCCAAGGCATAAAGAAACACCATTGGCCAAGGGATTCCACCACCTAACTCCGGTCAAGAGAGAAAGGATAAAGGAGAAAAAAAAAACTAACCAAAAACACACCCATGACTTAAAGGAGAACCACTGACCTAGGGAAAATCGACCACCAATCTCCGGTTGGGGAAAGGATAAAGGAAACTAGTTGATCAATGAATAAACACCATGATTTTCATAACCAAGTCTCTTTCTTACATGGAGATTGTTAAGCATTTATATAAGCCACAAAATACATTAAACTAATACAACTAGGAATTCAAACTAAATATTAATCTAATACGACTTTTGAATTCAAAATAAAGCTAAGCATTAGTTTATAGGAAATTCCCAAAGAGGTAAGGGACAAATAGCCACCCATGGATGTCAACCTTGTCCTTGCCAAATAGGATAACCTTGAACCACCCACTTGTTTCCTTTGTCTCCTCCATTAAAGCTTCATTTGAGTTTGTCATGTGTTTTCCCAAGGTGAACTAATACAAGACTAATAAGGTTTAACATAACAAATTACATTATAAGACTAAAACATGTTTAAATTAATACATAATCAAACATATAGGTAACTTCATTGGGCTTATTTGTTAGGCTTGGTCCCAAGTGATCATATTACACCCAAAGGGGTGGTTTGGACCCAATGACAAGGGTAGAGCCAGTTAGTATGAGGATGGAACATGGGCTTGGGTAATGTTGGTGGAGTTTGAAGTGTTAGAGCTTGATGGATCACGAGCCAACTTCATATCATCCTCCCTAAGTTGAAGAGGATTTGACCTTTAATCTGGGAGGTTCTTATGTTCTACATGTGGGAGAAGGTTGCCAAGACTCCCTCCAATTCATCCAACAACATTCAAGTGAAAGGAAGAAAATAACTCATCCTTAAGCAACCAAAGTTCTAATGCCAGTTGATACAGATCTTGTGCATGTATTAATTAAGTTCAAGGTGAGTTAAAGACTTAGAATCAAGAAAACAAAAAAACAAGTTTGATATTTATATTTGGCCAAGTAACAACCCAAGGCTTAAAGGATGCACCACTGGCCAAGGGAGATCCACCATTAATCTCTAGTCAAGAGAGAAAGGATAAAAGAGATAAATGACTAAGAAGCAACCCAAGGCTTAAAGGAACACCATCAACCAAGGGATTCCACCATCTAACTCCAATCAAGAGAGAAAGGATAAAGGAGAAAAAAATAATTGACCGAAACACACTCATGGCTTAAAGGAGAACCATTGACCAAGGGCAAATCTACCACTAATCTCCGATCAAGGAAGAAAGGATAAAGAAAACTAGTTCTCAATGAACAAACACCATGATTTTCATTAACTAAGTCTCTTTCTCATATGAAGATTGTTAAGCCTTTATATAGGCCACAAAATACATTAAACTAATACAACTTGGAATTCAAACTAAATATTAATCTAATATAACTTTTGAATTCAAAATAAATCTAAGCATAAGTTTATAGAAAATTCCTAAAGAGGTAAGGGACAAGGAGCCACTCATGGATGTCAACCTTGTCCTTGCCAAACGAGGGTAACCTTGAACCGCCCACTTGTCTCCCTTGTCTCCTCCATTAAAGCTTCATTTGACTTTGCCATGTGTTTTCCAAAGGTGAACTAATACAAGACTAACAAGGCTTAACATAACAAAATACATGATTAGATTGAAATATGTTTAAACTAATACATAATTAAACACATAAGTAACTCCATTAGGTTTAGTTGCTAGGCTTGGTCCCAAGTGATCATATTGCACCCAATGGAGTGGTTTAGACCCAATGACAAATGTAGGGCCAATTGGTATGAAGATGGAACATGGGCTTAGGTAATGTTGATGGAGCTTGATGGATCATGGGCCGGCTTCATAAAGGAGATTGTTAAGCCTTTCTATAGGCCACAAAATACATTAAACTAATACAACTTGGAATTCCTAAAAAGTGTTTTCCAACACTCTCCTATCTGTCGAGAAACTTTGTGATACCCACACATATTTATCTCTCCTATGAACTACTTGATTTTTAAGATCCTAAATACATAGTCTAATGGAGATATTCAATTCCTAGTAGGAAATACTTTCTTAATCCTTGTAGAATTGTTATTCCTTGCATAATTGTATTTCTATTATAACAACTTTTCCCAAAGAAATAGGAGTGCAAACTTCACAACCAAAAGAGGAAATGTTACATATGCAGTAGTAAAGTCAGTCACAGTCAGAGATAAACTGTTCAGCTTTTTGAAATTTACCAAATCAAACATTGACTAAAACTTTCTTTCTTGAGTTTTGAATGGACAATACACATTAATACAACTTGATCATGATGAAACCCTTATGATCACAACTAATTTGAAAAGTAAACTCACAGACAACCGAAAAAACAGTAAGTAAATCATTACTACCTGATGATTTCAACATGCTCAAGTGCACCACAGTATGAAAAGAAATCGCCAACATCTTTCTCCGTTACTTTAGGAGACAGGCCTACAACTTCAGCAATGAATCCGCCGGGATACATTTTGTTTTGAAAGTTCACAAAGGGGGTAGCTAGCTAAAATGGATTAAGAGCACCCAGTTGAAGAAATTTCAGCTGCCCATGTTGACAAAGTTAGTTTCCTTCATGATTACAAAACCATGCCACAGAAAAGGCCAATGTGTGAGGAACTGGTAATGGCGTTGAAATAATAAACAAAGTGACAGGAAAGGTGAAGTCTTCAACGACTTATCCTAGGCTCTATAAATCTCCTTAGTGGTCCTACGATTGATCATGTTTTCATCTAGAAAGCCTCAATTCAAAGTTAAAACTGTTAGTTTGGATGAAAAGTTTTGCTTAATGATTAAACAAACCATATTATAGACTTAAAGTGATCCTTTATGTGAACATGCCAGTAAAGGGTTGCTGAAATTGAACATAAACTGGCATGATCTGTTTCATTAGAAGAGGGAAATCAACAAAAAGATATTAAAAGTCAGCCGTGGGGCATCATAATGAATTGCTTAGAAACCCTTAAAAGCAAATCTTAACTTGTACTTCAAGACAGATTGCCAGTCAAACAATGGAAGCTGCTAAAGGCTATATGGATTTGGGATCCCACTTTACCATATCAAAACTAAAAGCCTCTATAATTACTCTTTTCCAGTATAATTTTTTATAAATAATTCGAATTACTAAGATTTGAAGGTTCCCAGAACATTAAATTTAAAATTAATACAAGGGAAACCAAGGTTTTTTTTTTTTTCCCATCAAAATCAAAGATTCAATTCAAAAGAAAAAGTAAGAACTGAAGCTTCTAGCGTACCTGCTTGCTGCGGTGTTCTTCATTCAGAGGTTAGAGATAAAGTTAAAACGGGGACAAGATTGTGGTAACCCACAACCGTACCCTTTAACCGTTCTGTATTCCGATTACCTAACTGCAAATCCCACGCGCAGTTTAACAGCGTGGATGAGGTCTAAGGTTTGGCCTAACTACATTGAGCTGCAATAAAATCTGATAGTAACACTTATATCCTTGTAAATTCTATAGTCTCTTTATGAAAGAAGAATGATCATATTCTTGGTCCATCATAGAAACATCAATCGGGTTAATGACGGAATGAACAACAAAACTTTTCGATGGTATTTTTGTATACATTCATATACATCACATATACAAGTGTTCAATAAATTGTGCAATGAGGTCACTGGTAATATGACTCTCCTATTTGACTTACTTTCACCCCCTTAGTTCATAAAAATTTTGAAATAATGAAAGCTTTATTAAGTTTGAAGTGTTAAAATAAATAATAAAATAATATTTATACTTTTTTAGTATACAATTAAATACACAGATGATGTGTCATTATATTATTAAGTAATTTTAAATTAAGAATAAAATAACAGTCAATCACGTAATAACACATCATTTGTATACCTAATTGTATATTTAATAATATATACACATAGTATTATTCTAAAATAAATGATGAGAGGGTAATTTAATTATATTTGCTAATCGATAACAATGTAAATGTTTATACTTACTAAACAATGTTTTCATATTCGAACTGTACAAAAGTTATAGTTAAATAGGCAAATGGGAAGGATTCAACTGTTACTTTCAGATTTTATTGGACCTAAAAGAAATAGACAAAACCTTAGTGATCCAAAATGTTTGTTTTTAACTCGGCTAACTTCTGTTGCTGATAGAGTGAGCGCGTAAAATGAGCATCCAATGAAAGAGCGTGAGATTGGATCAATCTTTTGTGTTGAATTTACTTTAATACCCCCAGACCGTGGTGGCTAAGCTAAGTGTAGCCATTTTGACCGGTAAAAGACAGTTTAGTACCTTCAATGATAGTAACGGCCAAAAAATGAAAAACCTTGGGTTTATTGTAATTTTGATGAGGGTATTTTAGTAATAAAATTTATTATTCTGAAATATTTGTATCCAAAAGAGTTGAAAAATGCAATGTGAAAGAAGATTATGATACAAAAAGTATAATAAACATTTCAATAAATACTTCAAAAATACTATTTAATGGAAAATCTTCCACTAGAAGCCTTGAAAAATCTTCTTTCTAAATTCTAATTTGGAATCTTTTTAAATGAGAGAGATAATCACAAATTGATTAAATCATTAAATCTCGGAAAGATTAACTAGTAGTATAACCCATCGTTAAAGTCTTTATTTCAATATGAAAAGATATTAATATATTTATTCAAATTTATTTAAGGAAAAACGATATTTAAATTGAATTTTTGACTTTACATTGAGATTTCACATTTTAACTGGTTTCTAAGTATGACCATCACAAGCTTTTTTCTCAAGGAAAATCGGTGAATTATACTAATTTGATTTGATTTTATAAGTAAACATGATATTTAAGTCATAATTAAGTCCAAGAAATCCCTTTTTTTTTCAGGAGTAATTATAGGCGCTTGCCTTCTACACTCAATTCATGCACTGATTTCTATGTTCATCTTCTCTCATTTTCTCATTGACTACTGGGGATGATGAAAGTGACCTTACATACATGTAAATTTATATGAAATTGAATTTGTGTTTTCTGTTTTCATTTTCTTGAAAACATCCAAAACGACGACGGTTGAATTAGGGCAGCTTGTTTCCGTACCTCTCAACTTGTTCTGATTCGTATTTTTCATTGCAATTCCAAAAACTTCCAAATTCATCCTCAACCATGGCATACCTGTTTCTTGCTTAACATTTCCATGCCCGTTTTTCCTTTCCATTTTTCAGTCAATTCTTTTGCTATACTTCTAACAATCTCTTCATTTACATTCATATGGTGTTCATAATCCTGAGTATACTTAGTTGTGTATTTAGGAGAATTTCCATGATCCAAGTGTTACATATAATCTCTTTTATACGTTAAATTATATCAACTGATTCGATAAGATATTTAGAGTTTTTGGTTTGAAATGAATTGGTGTATTCTTTATTATGGTTTTTTGTAAATGTTGATATCGATATCTCATATCTGACAAGAATTGAGAGTCTTGACATAATATAATTTTTAAGACTTTCTCTTTTTTGTGAAACATTTTTTCAAGAAAAAACTACAAAGTCAATAAAGATTGAAGTGTTGCATATAACCTTTTTTATACACCAAATTGGATTAATGGTTCGATAAAAAGTTTGGAGTTTTCAATTTAAATTGGATTCCCATGTCTATCAAAAAGTACTTTTAATATTATATAACTCTTGGGACTCTTTCTTAGACGCCGTTTTAAGAAAATTTGTAAAATCAATGATAACCGAAATTAATGATATTCGATAAAACTGTAAGATCAACAAAGACTAAAGCGAATGATATCTCTCATCTACCGTGTTAGTGAACGAAATCAAACAGTAAGAATAATTAAAGAGGCACGCTTTAAGGTCACAAGTCCGAATCAACCAACACACTTTATGCAATTTTGGGGAGCTTTTAGGTCGCATGCATGTCTATTCAACACTTATTTCGGGACTCTTTTTTCAACAAAATTAACCATCTCTTCCATCAGTAACTTTAATTTATTACGTGATTTATGGCCAAAACAGAAGCTTCATTGTATAAAATTATATCTTTGACTTAACTAGCAATTAAGATTCACATAGCAGGTTTTGAAATTAATGATCCATCATAATAAATAAAAAGGTCGATGCAAAGTCTCAGTCAAATTTCCCTCCCCAGAAAATAATTCATGCAGAAAAATGGTCTGCTGTAATGTTTAGGTATGATAGTTCAAATTCAAAATTTATTGCATTGTCTTGCCCTCATACGGAAAAAGGTAGTTTATTGAAAATCATTTTACCTACTCTTAGTTCCTTTCCAAGTATATCTGTAAGTAACACACCACCATTGCTTTTCTCATTTCTCTCTTGTAATGTCATCTTCCACCTCTAGCTCCTGTTTCTCTTTATGTTAAATCTTTCGTGTGAACGTCAGGACCATGAAAAATATTCATAAATCTCATGCACTAGCTAGGGAGTATTTTTCATCAAATAACAGTTAAAATCTCAAATTATGAGTGGATTCAAATTGAGTCAACTTAGATTTGGATATATCTGAACTCGAGCTAAAGCTCCAGCTCAAGTTGGAGGACTCGCTGATGATTCTTCATTAGAGATCTTTTTTTTGAGCTATTCTTTTTATTCTACAGCGATTCTTCTTCCTTTTCGACGATCATTCTTCTCTCCTTTTCTAGCAATTCATGTCTTTTACGACGTCATTGTTTATCATTCAAACAAGTTTAAACTAAAACAAAAACTCAACATTTCATTTTTGAACAGAGCTCAAGCTGTCCTTGGGAATGTTTATGAACAATTTTTTTCTGAACTAAATTATAAGCAAGGAGGTGTAGACATACATGTTCAAACTGTACGTTGCACTTGCACCATGCAAGCAACAATTGTATTCAAATATTCATCTGAATTAATAATACAAATAACATTCAAATCAGTTAGAATTTATTCTAGACTTATATATAGTTGCTCAAGGCATTCACAAGAATGCATAGATTTATAATATATGCCTTATCTTGCATGGCATTGACAAGATATTAGACATATATTATACAAATAACTAATATTATTCCATAGAATAAATCTCAAAAATATATATTCAATCATGAATAGAAGCTTTTTTCGTTGACATTATGGCTCTTGATTCCAACTTACCGACAAAATTTTAGAATTAGTATTACTTATATAAAATATTAACACCTTTATAATTAATATTAATAATCTTAACTTCATATATTATATAATAATGGCTTTGCTAGTGCAAGCTCCTTTTTATTATACAACTTAATTACAACACCTATAAGCCAAGGACATTACATTATAATCTAGAGAAGCTGTCCTTGTTTGATCTAGTGACAAAAACTTAGGCCTTAGTAAGAAGCTTAATTCAGGTACAAAGAGACTAGAAAAACGATATTAATTATATATAATTAATAATAATTAAGGGAGCTAATTAAGTATTACATAATTAAACTCCTAATTATTGCGGCCTCAGCGCTATCAGCATCAATGGTGGACAAAAGCTGAGATAGTCGCTCACTTAAGTCATCAACTTCTCTGTGCAAACTTCGAATGTAGTTGCAGGTTTCCTGCAGAACCTTGGAGGCCGAAGCCTGCACAAAATTTAATTAACAAGCCAATTAGATTAAGCTATCCCTTGTGTATAATGTAAACATGCACCATAAAATAAGGCTGAAGCTACGCGAAAACTTTTGACTTGAATGTTTAATGGTTTTTGGATCTTTCATTCCAGGGTCCAATGAAAGAACTTGACCAAACTTACTCTTGTAGAAACAGGTACCTTCCTTCCTCTATAATTTTTCTTTGGTCAAAAGTTTCAAACATTTCTACAGTATTTTGTATTATAACTGAAATATATAATATTATAATACATGTGCTATTCATGCAACCATGCTAGCGTGTTACATTATTATATATATTTGTATTTATATATTTATTCATATTATATATGCTATATATCATACAAGTCTATTATATGTATATGTTTTGAGAGAAAGGCAGCTATAATATATAGTGTACCTTTTCAGGACGCCTATCACGAATCTCAGGAAGAAGTTGGCGTAATTTTGAAATAAGCTCAATGATCTGATCATCACTGATCCTGGAACCAGATTGCCTCGACCTTCTGCTAGACATGATGGTGGTGGTGGTAGTGGTTTTTACACAAACTTTTTAGTATGTTTAAATGGTTTATTGTATCATGAATTATAAATATATATGAGCCTAGCCTATGAAATGGGAAGCTCTAAGAAGAAGAAGAGGCTTAGTATAGGGACAGCAAGAAGGTGGGAGAGAGAAGAGAAAAGGTTAACTAGAGAGTTGAGATATAAGAGATGGAAAATGGAAGAAAGTGATAAGAGAGTTATAAAGAGAGGAAGGACCACCCAGAAGAGAGAGAGAGAGAAGAAAAGAGTACAATAACTAAGACAGTGGTGTTGGATGTGAAGAGGACAAGTGCATTGGAGAAAGCAGTGGAGAGTAGTGAGGGGTTGGTTTATAAGTGAGAGAGGAAGAGAGATAGAGACCATTCACTTGTAGAGCTTGTTCCCGAGTTGGGGTTTGATCTCAAGTGGGTTTTGAGAAATGTGTTTGTTCTTAAGCTAACAAAGTGGGCCTTCATGTGCATCTCTCAATACGCACCTCCATGTGATCATACGACACTCATCCTCTCCAATCAATCCTTCAATCCCTCTATTTCATCACCAAATCACGGATTGACACCTTTCATGTACTTCCCCTTACTGTTACCATTTTGCTTTGCCTGCATACCAAAAGTACACAGATCTTAGATTTTGCTTTACTTTTCAAGTTGAAAATGTAACCCTAGTTGATAATTAGGATTAAATTCAATTTGAAATTAATTTATTTATTTATCTAATAATATTATTTATTTTATTTGTGATATTATTTATCTTTCTAAAAATACTATTTCATCTAATAACATTATACATTAATTCGAATGAATTCAAATTTCAACTAATCCTAGACTCTAGCTTGGATAAAATCTAACCCATTGATAATGAATGTGTTTTGATCCACATGGGAGCCAATAATTTGTGTATTCATAAAATTACAAGGCTTCACATCAAGAAACATAAATTAAGGTACATAATTTTTATCTATCAACACATATGTTGCATCAAAAAAGGGTTATTATATGGCAATATCGTTCATTTCTCAACATTAAACATATCTCATTGTCTTATGAATAAATAGAAGCAAAATTAATCGAAGTAACTATCCCACGTCACAACCTAATATATTTACCTAGAAATTTTGTGTCTATAATGTGATTTCTTCTTCTTAATTTGCATCCCATTTCAATATCAAACGCCCACATCTCAATAGAATTTAAAAAATTATCAGAATCTTCAATGTGATAGCTCAATGATCAACAAGTTAGACGAGTGTTTAGTTTAGAGGAATATGCAACTGATAACACCCAAAACTATGATTAATTAACCAATTCTGTACAATACAATTTAAAATATATACTCTCTCTCTCAAATAATTGTTCTTCTTCCTTGTTTAGGGACATAAGTACGTGAGTGTTGCCAATTTGATGGTGTCACATGCTCCATATCCTCACACACACGACACGACACGTGTCATGTCTTAGTCTAGTACATTATATTATAGAGATGAAATTTCTATAACTGGGTATGGAGATGATGAAGTTTCATAGCTTTTGTCAAGCACTGTCACGTGTTACTAGAAACTTGGACGACCCTAATTGCATTTGTGAGCTAGGACCCTTGTTCAATTCACTCATAAATGAAATCTGATATATGTTCTATAATTTATAATAAAGTTTTATTGATAGAATTTATAATCTGAGCAACCAGGCAATTGATTTTTTTGGAACAACCAACAGGCTCTTGAATCAGGATTTTTCTGGTGGTTCTGGGTATCTTTGATGTCTCCAGGAGATCCCTAAAATATTTTAATTTGCATTATGAATCAACAAGTTTGACAGTTGTTTTCTCTAGCCCTTACGTTGTCCATCTAATCAAATAGTCTTTTATGTAAAATGATCTCACACTGGCTAGGTAGCTTTCAGTAACATTTTCTGTTTTTTGTGCTGTTTTTCTTGGGACAGTGGTGAATATGGGTACATGATGTTTCAAGACTTTTATGTGTAATATGAAAGGGATTGATTTGATTATTGCATGGTCCCTTTTCATACTCTCATGATCGGCCAATAATCAAGGTAATCCCTATTTTAATTTATGCATATACAATGTTGCATTTCTCTTTTATGTCTTTGTATGTATTTCTGAATTAATAAAACTATATATATATATACTTTGAATATATAAAATAAGTACACAAATAATATGTCATAATGTAATTAAGTGATTTTAAATGAAAGATAAAGAAATATTCAATCACATGATTATATATTATCTATATATTTATTTTATATATTCAAAGTATAAACACACAACATTGTCTTTGTGTATATTTTCATTGCATCTTATACTAATAACAATTGAGAGTTTTTATAAGTTTTTGGTTGGAATATCAATACCTAAACGTATCAAACTATTATTATTTTTCTATTGAAGGTACTAAACTTTTAGATTTTCTTATTGAAGGAATTAAACTTTAAAATTTTTACATTAGAAAGAACAAACCTTTGATATTTTCCAATGAAGATACCAAACAAACATAATTATAATTATTTTGTTTTGTTTAAAAAATAAGGAGATTGGTTTAATACTTTCAATAGAAAATAGTAAAAGTTTAATCCTTTAAATAGGACAAAAATTGAAAGTTCTATCAATTTATTTAGAAATTTTATAAGTTTGATCTCTTTAATAAAAAAAAATTATAGTTTGATATCGTTAGATATTGTTATTTTGTTGTTAGTTAAATCGGATAAAAATGTATTTTCTTTCAAAAAAAAAGAATAAAATTACATATACAAATATTTTTTAATAACGTATTAATACAAATTAATGTGACAACATATAATTAACTAACATGCCAACATTTGTGTAAAAATGGCCAAAATTAACTTCATCTAGGTTTAAATCCTATTGGAAATTTAATTAGAGATCAATTCAGTTCGAATTCTATCAGAGATTAGACCATTAGCCTCAAGTGGAAGAGGGTGGAAAATGCTTGTTATGCCTTTAATTCACATTAAGTTTCCTATGCTTGAATTGAATCATCTATTTTGGGATTATGTCAAGATTTTGGTGTCGAATGATGTTTTGACATCCCATGAGGGCAAGGCTGCCGCCTTTTATACATCTAAACACAAGATCAAACATGGCTATACCTCTTCACATGACCTCTAATTAGAATTGAAAAAAAAAATTATCATTGATTGCATTAATGTCCTCACAAGTTAATACATGTGGGGTTTTGTTTAAATCAAGCTCTATGAACCACATTTTATCACCATGACAAACATTGATTGAGAAGACATTCAAGAAGACATTCACTGGAGTTATTTTGGAAAAACTTTTTCAAACTCACTATAAGACCAAAATGTCCTCATTCAACCATTAAAATACATATCAAATAGACAAAACAAGATAAATTTATGTGATTTAGCTAATAATGGTTATATAAATGGTTATAACTGGTTTCTTATTGATCTTAAGGTTATTAGGTATAAGAGATACATCATATATATATATAGGTATTTAGAACGACATAATTACAAAATAAACCTCTCATTAAATTTTGGTTCTTACAAGAACCTTTTGACCCCCGCTCGTAGATCATACAACGAGACCCCTACAAAGGAGCAACGTCTCGCAATGAGTCTCATCCAACTCTAGATAGATATTTTCTAGACATAATCAGACTTTATGCTCCAATATAAACCCTACCAACCTCCCAATTGAAATTAATTATATAATCCCCCTTGGTTTAACCCATATTATAATAAGTATTCCTGTTTAGGATTTGATATATAGTTTGGAATCTATTATATATATATATATATATATACAAAAATAAATACAGTGTTGGAACTTGGAGAGGCTATTGGTCTGAGACAAGTTCCGAGTTGCTGGATTATGTTTGCTAATACAAAGTTAAGCATGCATTAGAGTCTCCGACAACCAATAAATGATGTTTAAGCATGCCCATCTTCTTCACTTCTGAATTGGGTACAAGTAATTATTTTTTCTAAATAATTACTATTCTTCAACCGACTTTCACTTTTCTTTTCCTGAAATTGATGAAGGAGAGATTTTAGACTATGCATGGTGAAACTTTATTTACTATGCTGGTAGGTGTGGTATGCCTATCTATCATGAGAGATTATGTATTCCGTTAGGATTATTGCATGCACGTTAAAGGAGGTTGAGTGTAGTGTCACTATTTTTTATTTAATATGATTTGTGTTGTCTGATTAATTCGGTCTTTTTGAATTTAATACATTGTCATAACGATACGTTCCATTTATATTAAATACAATTCTAACTAATTTGATTGGTAAAGTGATAATTATACCCAACTTCTTATTCCGATAATCTGAATACCTTTTTCAAAGACATATTAATGGTCACGATCAACTTATTTGAACATCCTACTATGTTGGTAGGTGTGGTATGTCGAATATTTTTTACTAATTAATAATTAAGCAATACTACATGTACACACTCCTGATAAATAATTTAGTTACACAGATGATATATCTTCATGTGATTAGATATTATTTTATCTTTAATTCAAAATCATTTACTCGCATGATAATATATTATATGTACCTAAATTTTATACCAAAAGTATATACATATAGTTTTATTGTTAATAATTATCCTCACTCCAATTAATATATATTAGGATAGCAAACGAGACAAGTCAAGGCATTCGTAAATAATTTGTAACTCAACTCGATTATTGTCAAGTAGAGTTCGAGCTCAAGTAGGTCAAGACTCAAATCAAGCTCAAAATCATTGTTTCTCAACTAGTTGAGTTAACATATTCATGACTTGACTTTAATATAATATTAATAAAATCTAAAAAATATTACACTTTAAATATAAAAGTAATTGATAAATATATAAATTAATAAACTTAGCTATAATTTTTTTTAATTAAACTTGAGTCAGTAATTCTTATCTCGAGCTTGAAACTTATATTCAAATCTCTTTAAAATCTAATCGAGTCAAATTTGAATCTAATAATACTCGATTTGATTCAACTACAACTTTACTGTATTCCACCTAACTCATCATGCTAATTAATTTTGTGACCCAAAAATACATGATTTCTCCTTTAAAAATTTCTTTAAAAAGTATATATATATATATATTTTTTTTTTTGGAGTTCACGTGAAGGGAGAGAGCAAATGAACACACGAGCTAAGATTAACTATTAATTATTTGAAGTTTCAAATCAAATTTGGAAATCCAATCCAGGGGAAAAGGTTGAGTCAACTCAAGCTACAAGAAAATCTTTGTTGTAGAAGATCGAGGGACGTCAATTAGTTTCCTATAACTATGGCTAATTAATTTTTTTCCATCCTTACATTTTGGGCATCTTTCCCTTTTCCCACCTCACTCTTCCTTTCAATATCATTTTCCGCCATTAAAGGGTTTCAGTTTTTGATTCACTCGTTGACATCTTTTTTGTCATCTATTGATGCCAATTAATAACCAATTTTCCCACCTCGGATTTTGGTTATAGAAAAGTAAGTCCTAACCATACAACTTCCATAGATTGCATAAATTGACGAAGAACTAGACTCAATTCGAATATAATTTAAATAAAGATTAGTTGAAAATTAATTTAAAATTAATCGAGTTAGTTTGGATCGATCAGTTAAAGTTTTTTTAACTAAAACTTTTTTTATAATAAAACTTGATTTTAAACTTAATTCTACTCAAATTCAAACTTAATTCTTTTATGAAAATGAGTACAATCTTTGTTAAAAAACCTTACATAAATTTTATCTTGTCTTATGTTTGGTTAGAATTGGTAACCACTTTGACTATAAGACATTATAGTGATGCATTCAAAATTTGCTATCCAATCAGTAGACAACGACCCTTCCCTCGATAAGAGGACAAAATTATAAAGGGCAATGCCTTCGAGTTTGTAAATATTATTTAACTATTAGTTTACTAGTAAGATGTTAATTAGTGGTTCGAATTTATCTCATAAAGAATAGTTTAAATTTTATTATCAAATACATTTATCATAACAAGAGAGTTAAGAATATATTAAAATAACAATAATCGTATTAGACAGAACCCGATTTTGAGTAAACCAAAAAAAATTTACATGTGTAAGCTTCACAAAACCATCCAACAATCGGGTCAAAGTAGAATCGGATCGAAAGTGTAAACAAGTAAAGGTAAGGGTGTAAAAGACAAGTGAATGAATAAGTTTAAACAAGAAATTAATTGAGCATTAGTGAGCCGAGGTACAGTCAAACATCAACATGAAGTAGTCCACCGACATTAGGCACATGTGCATTAGAGTCCAAAAATACAAGAATCTCTTGCAGGATCCTCTCTCTTCAATTCATGTCATGCCTCCCATTTTGTTCTGCAATTTCTGAATTTTAAGAAAGTTAGGGATGGCTGTTTCCTCTCTGAGTGTCAATTTGTTTGACTTCAATGAACCCAATTTTTAATATTTTAATAGAAAATTCTATTAATATATGTTACATTAGAAAGTGAAAAATCTCTTAATACATAGGATTTCTATAATTATAATTGGTCTCAAATTCAACCCATGTTAGACTTTAGTCATTTCCCAAGCAAAAGATGATGTGAAGCAAGTTATCGATGAGGGTGAATTCAATTTGAACTAATTTAACTTGAACAAATTGATCTCGAAATAGAGTTTCGGTTTAGAAATTGACTCATTTGTCTATCTAATGATATCGTTTATCCGATCGACAATATTATTTGTTTTTTTAACAATATTATTCATCTCGTGGACAACCTTCTAATGACATTATGAACTTACTCAAATAAGTTCAAACTAAAAATGAGCATTTATGGGTTGGAAAATGTGCTTAAACTGGTCACAAACTCAATTCAATTCAGATAGAATTTATATCATAGTTAAAATTTATGATAATAAGGGGATGTTTGGTTTCAATAATGTTTTATTACCAAAATATAAAAATTACCTTGAAAATAGATTATTGAGAAGATTGCTGGGTATAAATAATTATTACATTTGATAAAAATGTATAGTATAAATAATTAATGTATTTAATTAACTGTAATAAAATAATACTATTAAATTATTTTATTTAAATACTCTTGAATATAATTATTTTTAAATATTATTTATTATATTAATTAAAAACAAATTTATTTTTGTCTTAAAAAATTAATAAATAATAATATAATTATAATAAAATCAAGATTACCTTGGTAATCTTTTAATACTTAAGGTAAATGTGATAATCAAATTACCATCTATATTATTTATCACGTCAGTATTGATAATAAAAAATTATTGTAATATTTTATTATTAACAAATCAAATAAGATAATATAAATAATAAAAAATAAATTATCAAAATAATATTTAAAACACTACAACCAAACAACCCTCAGTATTTTGGTCACCTCTATTAACCTAATAAGCCTGAAGTAGGTCCAATATGAAGAGGAAGTGGCCTATAAAAAGATTTTAAAGCCCAAAAATAGATACATTAATGTGAACCGCCATGATCATCATTGTTTGGACTCATCGACACAATATATCTCTTTGTAAGCCTAAAATTGAATTGAAATTTTTAATTAAATATTTTTTAATTTTTTTAAACCTACTTCTCTTTCCCGGTGAAAAACAAAAAATTAAATAATGGGATTTCGTAAAAGAAAAATCATCATTTTTTTGCCCCTTTTTCTATATAATTTGATTATTCCTAGGAAATAGAGTTAGATTTGATTTGACCATATTCAAATAAGCCCTAGTTTACGATTGGTTCAAATTAAAAAAATCAATAAACTTAAACTCAGTTCGAGAACATATAATTTTAAATTCAATCTCTAGTTTTTTCAAACTCATATATTTAAATTAATCCAAATTTGACTCGTTTATAAAAATGAATCCAAATTTTGATAATTTGACTCAAACTTAATTAAATCGATCTGAGTTTAAATAGTTTAGATCAAATCTAATCTATTTGATATGCAAGTGAAAATTTTACTCAAATAAATCAATGGTTTAAATATAGTCAAATCAAATAAATGAATTCTAGTAATTTTATTTTACTTTATTTAATTGTTGTTTTTAGTAATTTTATATGGGTAATAGTATTTTAAAATTAAAATACTAATAGAATTATTGATTGAGCCATAGTTGAATTTAAAGCCCATGAGATGATGTCCATCGTTGTTCTTGGGCCATAAAATTTCTCCTACTGGCTCATAGAACTACTCTTGACAGAGCCCACAAGCCAAACAATGCATGCTTGCGGCCCACCACTTGCTCCTGTATCTTATTGGGCTTATTATTTGACTTAGTTGGATTCGATTCAAATTAACTCCGAATAAGTTTCAAGTTAAAATCGATTCGAATATTCATTAGTCTGTTACAATTTTGTTTATTACCTTTGTAACCCAAAACATATCTTTGATAATTTAAAAACTCACATGCTATTAAATCAATCTTCTTTTTATATTATCAAGCAATAGACAATACTTATACATACTTAACATTTCTTTTATACTTTGTCAATATGTGATTTACCTAAAAAGTGTTACAATTTGAATGTTTGTATAGGTTCGAACTTTACGTATTTAATAAAACAAGTTCAATCCTTACTTTAAACTCAACTCTCTTTCAATTCATTTGAAAACGTTAGAGACGAAAAAAAGTAACAATTATTCAAATATTTGACCAATTATTGTTCCATAAAAGCTTGAAATTGCAACTCTTGCATGGATGTTTCAATTAGCATGGAACAGTCACAGAAGGGATTGGGTTATCTTCCTCATTTGCATTTGTCAAAAACTTGACTCATCACATCAACCCACCCCCACCTAAAATTACAGCAATGGAGACAATACATGATGAATAAATTGGGAGTGAGCAAGAAGACAAAGAGAATTGAGTTCAAAATGGGCACGAAAGTCTTAAGCTTTGATTGAAAATACATGGGTATGTTCATCTTTATATGAACCCTACTTAAAAAAAAAACAATTATTCGTAATTAACTTCAATCAACTTCAATAATGGCTCCTCACAATTATTGAAAAGAAAAAATGAATTGGGTGGCTGAGACATATCATTAACATTATCTAGTATAGTTTTAAGGAAGAAGAACATGACTACTTTTATATATCTCAAATTATTAAGGCTTATGTGTAGGGTCAGATTCAATCTGAACTCAAGTAATCAAATATTATAATTCTAAGTATAAGTTATGTGACTTGAATCTCATACAAAATATAAATTTCTAGTGTAGGGTTTATATGATTTTGGACTCTCCAATCTAAATAAGTAATTTTTTAGATATAATTCTCTCAAGGTTTATATCATTTGATATCAAAACCAATATCAAATCTTCCAATTACACTCATGCAGTGTTGGCGGTAACATTAGCATTGCAATATTCACTTGAGGTTAGTAACTGGGAGGTCGGAGCTAAGGCACCACCAACCCACATAGCCCCAAGATTGTAAAGCATGATAGTATAATATAATTTCAAGTGCAAAATATGAGACTTAAATGTCATATCGAAAAGTCTAGACTTATAGTGTATAGTTTAAATGGTTTTGAGTTTTTTAATTTCAATATTTATATTTTAAGATGTTGTTTTGTTAAGGTTCATATTATCGAGTTTAAGTTGATCCAAACTTAAAGTAAAATCATTTTGCAAATCAAGTTTAAGCTTCAATTATTTAATGTCAAACTAACTTTTTTATATTCAAATCAATTTCAAACTGAGTTTATTTAGATTTGACAAGATGAAAACCATCCCTACTTATGCGACGTTATGTCCATTTGAAATGTTATCATTTTAGTCATCTTGGGATGATTCTGTTTATAATTTAGCTTGAATTCTTTTGTAAATTCATCTATGTCGTTTTTAGGTCAAATCAATATATTGTTCATACTTAACATCAATTGCATCTATACACGCAAAGTTAATAATTTAACACAATCTCAACGTTTGGCTCATACAAGGTTATAGTTTTACAAATAAGCATATTGTGTCAAATCATATCAATATGTAGGGTTTGTAATAGTCCATTTGGATCTAATGGAGAATGAAAAGTGACTAGAACCAAACATTAAGTATACATACAGTGTCATTAAAAAATTATTGATGAAATAAATAATACTGTCAGTAGAATGAATAATATTGTCAATGAGATAAATGTTATCATTGGTGAGGTGAATAATATTGCAAGATAGACAAATGATCTAAATTCTAGCGAAATTGTTAACTATTAAATAAAAATGTCTTATATTCGAAAATGCATCAACTTAAAGTTCGAAGATGGATGGAATGGGTTTTCTATCATAGGTGAACATGCATTCTAGACGACGAAGAAGGAGAACAGAGTTGTTATAAGTATGGAACAGTTTTTCTAGGCGTCGTATAATACAAAAAGATTGCTCCAAAAATTTTGTCATTACCAATTCTAAAAACATTGAAGCCATTTTGAGGAGGAACAAGATTATTGTAAAGAAAACGAGGTCATTTCAATTATGATAATTTGCATAAAGCAGAATGAGCTCGTTCCATACAAAATGAGCAAACTAAAAAGCATGGCACTCACTCATTCCATGATAGATGGAACGGGTGATTTGTTAGAGGTGAACATGCGTTCTAGAAGACGAAGAATCAAAACAAGGTTGTTACAAGTATGGAATAATTGTTTCAGGTATCGTATAGTGCAAAACAATTGCTCCAAAAATTTTGTAGTCGCCAATTCCAAAAGAGTTCAAGTTTTGAGGAGAAATAAGGTAACTCTAGAGAGAACGAGATTGTTTTAAATATGATGATTTACGTAAAGTAAAATAGGAAGGGGAATGAACTGGTTTCATACAAAACAAGCAAACTAGAAAATATAAACGTTCATTTTGTTAAACTGAACTAAAGTATTTTAGTTAGGATAAAATTATATTTTGTGTTTCTCTATATAAAGTAAACCCTAGTTTATATAATGTAAAAGTGTAACCAATTTAGGCTTTTTCTTCAAAGGTTAATAAAAGAGTATCACCACACATGACTAAACTACATAAATCTGTGTATTTTGTTATTGATTGTTCTTGCTATAGTATTTCTCTTTTGAGTTATTGTGTTATTCACTTCAAATCTCTTTGAGAGCAAAAGTTTCACAAACACCAATCTTATGCTCTAACTTAAGGTCGATTTGTTTGAATGGATAGATGAATCTGAACTAATCTGGTTCCAAACGAAATTGAATTCAATTGAATTGAGAATGAATGGTCCTCAAGGATGCCTTGAAGAAAACAAAATAGTACCTTCCTGATGAGCTGCAAACATTCAGACTTTTTCAATGACTTAATAGTCAACAATTGTAGACTGTACAGTATTACAATGACAGAAACAGGACAATTAATTGTATTTTTTTTGCAGATGGCCCCCCCTCCCCAAGAATCTAACAGCAACAAATACGTACCACAAAATTCCAAATCTTTTTCTGCCATCAATGTCACTTTACATATTCACCATGTGACATGTCTGTTTCCATTTCCAGATGACACTCTTGACATCTGAGTTGTATTTTACTTGCACATACATTCTTATTAACCATCAGTAACTACTGCCATCTACTGTGCATTCAAAACCCTTTTTCTGGTAAAACTACTGCAAGTTTTACCAATCTGCCGCAGTAAAAATGGACCCTTTCGTCCGATCTGATCTAGTAACTGGATTTCCATGTTAGTCAGTAAAATTCTGCCGATCATTATGCCAATGTTAAAAATTTCCCACTTCAAACAATGAATCTAGCCAATATACAAAATATAATTTGAGTGACAAAAGAGGGAGATAACAAGTTTGAGAGTATAGTTCAAACTCTTAATTGATATTGATTGTAGATCCAATCGTTGAATCTAAGATTTTACCTTATGTGCTTGGTATATATATATATATATGTATATGTTTATGGTGTGAAAAGGAGCTGTGCAGATTAATAGCAATGAGGAAGAAAGAGGCAAAATCAGCAGCTAATAGATATAATGCAACTGAGGCACTGAGGAGACTGGCTTGATGCATCATTCATCTCTTCTCTTGTATGCCCCACTCTCTTTCTTGTGGAGCCATATTCTCGTAACCAATGACACCCATCTCATGCCTTTGCTTCTGTCTTCTTCCAAATTTTGCTTTACCATCATCTCTTTTCAATCCTCCTCACTGGCATTGCATCAATGAACTGTGAGAAAAAGTGTTAGGCCCTACTCTTCTTGGAGCCTTCTTAAATTTTCTTTCACCTCTTTGACAGAAACAAGTACACATTCTTGAAATACCCTTTTAGTGAACATAATAATAGTTAATGTGATTGTTGAAGAAGGTAGCAAGTTAGCCAGCTATCTTCCTCACAAATAAATCAGTTGAGTTGGGCCCTGTTTAATGTTACCTCCATTTCTGCAACACATGCTTACACTTTACATCTTTCTAAAAGTTTTTCATCATATCTTACTTTACAATAATTATTCCATTTGATACAAATCAATGTCTCCATTAACATTTGCTGGTCCATGTGAGTGCTTAAAACCCAGAGAAATTCGACACATGACCTTATCTGAAGCTTAAAGAGATTACTTTAGCAAGAGTCATGAGGCTGGAAAGGTTTCAACTGGGATTTGCTTTTTGAGTACAAAAATTGCATAAAACAGAAAGCCAAAGAACCTAAGCAACCAGATAGACCAACAAGGATTATGCTTCATAGGATATTAATAATATAACATAAGGCTACCCCATTGGAAATGGGGCAGCATTTTTGAAGATACAGTCTCCACATTTCCATATCTACAACTATCTCATCATTCAAAATTAAAAAAAAAAAAAATGGAAACATGAGGTTAATGGGACCCAAACATAATTACCACAAACAAGGCCATGGTGCTTCAATCAAAACACCTCTCATATGTGATGATTTTGTAGTTGCAGGAGTCTAGAGTATGCGCCCTCAGCTCGGCTAACCAATTCAGAGTGGCTGCCTTGTTCTACAATCCGGCCATCTTGCACAACAGCGATGTTGTCCACACCTCTTATTGTGGATAAACGGTGAGCCACAAGCACTGTGGTTCGACCCCTCATTAGCCTCTCAAGTGCTTCTTGTAGCACACACTCGGATTCAGCATCAAGGGCACTTGTAGCCTCATCAAGCAAGAGGATTGTTGGGTCCTTGAGAACAGCCCTAGCAATTGCTATCCTTTGCTTCTGACCCCCAGAAAGTTGAACCCCTCTCTCACCAACTGGTGTTTTGTATCCATCGGGCAATGCACTAACAAATCCATGAACATTAGCTGCACGAGCTGCCTCAATAACTTCTGCTTCAGTAGCTCCATCTTTTCCATATGCGATGTTTTCAAAAATGCTTGCAGCAAAGAGGGCTGGCTCTTGTTGCACCAATCCAATTTTAAGTCTAAGTGACTTCAAGTTCAATCGACGAATATCCTTTCCGTCAATCATAACTTTTCCAACTATTGGATCATAGAAACGCTCGATCAATGCAATCACAGAACTTTTACCTGACCCACTAGCACCCACAAGAGCTTGGCTCTGGCCAGCACGGATTCTAAGGTTAAAGTCTTTGAAAACAATAATATCAGGTCGTGATGGATATGCAAAATCAACATGTCTAAGTTCAATTTCTCCGCGAATGGATTCTACAGGCTCGGCATCAGGATCATCAGGGTCAATCCTAGTGGCGCGGTCCAATATAGAAAACACTGAACCAACAGCTTCACCGCCCCTAATAATCTCTGGAGCAAGACTAACAGTCTCTGCAACTGAATTAGCCGTGATGACAAGGACTACAAAAACCTTGATAACCTTAGAAAATGTTGATACACCTTTGCTAACGAGGTGGGCACCATACCATAGAATGAGAGCTTCGGAGGCATACAGAGCAAGCTGAGACAGGCCAAAGAGAATGCCAGAGCTCTGGCTACGGCTCAGGCTTTGTCGTTGTGGGACACGGAGCTCATGACGGAACAAGGAGAGGATCTTGTTCTGTGCATTAAATGCTGCAACAGTTCGAATATTGCTCACTCCCTCACCAGCAATCATGCTGGTCTTTGCATGAGCCTTGGCAGTGTCTCCAGCAAACCCTTTGAGAGAGAGTTGCTGCATAATAATCAAAATATTAACATAATTAACAACTATCCAAAAACTACATCAATCATTTTAATTCGAATTACTAAGAGCATACATGTTATTATCTTTTGATTCTGATAGTTCGTTACAAGGCTAACAGGAACAGCTAGGGACGCCTAAATGCGAAAATGGCCCTAATGAATAGTGCCAAACCGAGGTAACTTTAAATTAATGGGGCCAAAAAAAGGCAATGTTCCTCCAAGAAGAGGCAGGTAGATGAATAGGACATTCACAATTTATCAGCTAGTCTTAAAGATATGAAGTCTTTTTTCACTGTCTAAAAAGCATGAGCAATATAAGAAACACTGTTCCATTAAAAACTAACAATGAACATGGCCTCAGATGTACACTTCCAAAACAAACTCCACATCCTGAAAGCCCCAAAAACCCAGAAATGGAAGCCTAAACACAATAATGCCAGGGTAGTGTATGCAAATATGTGCACCCTGCGCAAGTTAGCAACTTTTGCCAACTTTACAATAACAACTCCCTCCCTATCTCTCTCATACTTGTATTCACTGCCATGCCATTAAGACTGACACACCCTGACATCCTTTATAAATAAAAATTTCGAATAAACAGAGATAAATATTTGCAAAAAAATGCAGATGAATTATACAAGTATAATAATAAATCAGAAATAATGTGATCACAGGCCAAGAATCTCTCGAGACTAACAAAAATGGTGGCATCTAGCTCTAGCATAGAGAGCTCATGTACCTAGGAAAAGAAAAATAAATAAAACAAAAGTTTTTTCACTTGGGTGACTTAAATAAAAGTCTGACACATACAGAACTGATATACACAGGCTTGTGCACTGTCGGTGCCATGTAAAAATCTAAGATCAAAGTGAGAGAAACTTGGCAAGTTGAAATGTTGACTAGCATATGGAAAAGAAAAGAAAGAGTCATAGCTTCGAGGAATAAGTTAAACATGGAACCCATATTGAAGTTGATGGAATCTTGACTATAATGTGCACAATTATTTAGAAGCTTATATTATATTATAGTTCATGTGGGAATTTTTAGAAGTTAATGCAGAGGAACCACGTGCAACACACTTTTGTTTAGCCTCTTGGCGTTTTGTAGAAAGATGGAGTGAAAGTTTATAGATTCTTAGATTAAAATTAGAATTATCATGTGCCCTTTTGAAGTTTGGTTCAACCCATGTAATAAATGTTAACATTTATTGGAGTAACATGTTGAGTAGAGTGAGCTTACTTGAGCAAAGTTAGCAAGGACCAGTAGAGGGAAAGTGCCTAGAATGAGAAGTGAGACTCTCCATTCCACTATGAAGGCAAC
This sequence comes from Mangifera indica, assembly GCF_011075055.1. NCBI lineage: Eukaryota > Viridiplantae > Streptophyta > Magnoliopsida > Sapindales > Anacardiaceae > Mangifera > Mangifera indica. The sequence continues at coordinate 13,989,921 of NC_058151.1, read as the reverse complement.
TATGAATGAAGTGAGCAGTGAAGTCATGTTCTGGAGTATGACTGAGATTCTTTCAGCAATTGCTGATTTGACATCCGCCGCATCAGTTGCCAATCGAGCTGCAACTAGGCTTGAGTTGTGCTCTTCCTCATCGAACCATCCAACTTCATTCCTTAGGATTGCTGGAGAAAAGAGAATACCATAAGAATCATGAACATGAAAATGTATATTAATTAAAAAAATGAGATAAAAATAAGCGATAAAATACCTGCAAGCATCATTCTCCTCACCCTTGTGGTAAGGTTCTCACCCATGATACTGAAGAAGTAATGCTGTATCAAATATGCAACAACAGCATAAAGACCAGCACCAATGTAAATGAAGACATACTCCTTAGTCTTCCTTTCCATGGCTGCAGGATTTCTATAGTAGAAAACTTCAATCATATTGCTCATTACAATAGCAAAAGTTGGACCAATGAAACCAGATAGCACAGACCCTATGGCACCCATTATTGAATATGGCCATTCGGGAGCATTTAGCTTGAGGAGGCGGAAGAAGTAGCCATCAGGGGCTGGAGTTTTGCGGTCAGTTTCAGCGTTCGAGATCATCTCTATCCGTCCATCAGCACCAGTACTGTAGGAATAGCTCAAGTTTCTTAAGCTGCCAGATCGGAGGCTTAGAGACTTTGTGGACAATGAATGGCTGAGACGTGATGAACGGGAACGGCGAGTTGATGGGTTTGCAAAGTCTCTATTCCTCACCATTTCTTGGAATCTTATTAATGAAGCATAGGCCCCAGCCTTAGCAATCAATTCTTCATGTGTTCCTGTCTCAACTACCTGTCCTTGCTGTATAACTGCAATTGTATCAACATTTCTAATGGTGGATAGGCGATGGGCAACAACCACAGTTGTTCTTCCCACCATGAGACGATCCAGTGCTTCTTGGACAATGCTCTCTGAGCTTGCATCAAGAGCGCTGGTTGCTTCATCAAGGAGAAGGATCTTAGGATTTTTCAACATTGCTCTGGCAATTGCAATTCTCTGTTTCTGGCCACCAGAAAGCTGCACTCCACGCTCTCCCACCTGATTTCAGATATAAATGCAAATGACATCAAAATTTAAACCTACACCATCAAGAATTTAAGGTGGGAAAAGAATGAAGAATATAGATTTTGGGTTTGTGATTGTGAAAACCAAATTTCAACTAATTTGACTTTTATGTACAAACCTGAGTGTTATACCCATTCGGAAGCAAGGTGATGAAGCTATGTGCATTTGCAGCAGAAGCAGCAGCTTCAACTTCATCCATTGTTGCATCGGGTTTTCCATAGAGTATGTTCTCAAGTATGGTGGTTGCAAAGAGTGCAGGTTCTTGGTTCACCAGACCAATCTGATCACGTAACCATCGCAGTTGAAGTGTTTTAATGTCAACATTATCCAGCAAAACTTGCCCTGCTCACCAAGAAAACACATTATTTTAACCATCCATTGAAGGTCACAGAAACCCCCAATACTTTACAGGATTAAATTTTCTTAGTTACCTTGATTAGGATCATAAAATCTTTCTATTAGAGAGACAACAGTGCTTTTCCCAGACCCACTGCCACCAACAACAGCAACAGTCTTTCCAGCAGGAAAGAAAATTGAGAAATTCCTGAATATGATGACATCTGGTCTTGATGGATAGCTGAAAGTTACATCCTTGAATTCTATATTGCCATTAACCTCCAATAAGGATTTTCCATCTGAGGGGTCCTGAATTATGGATGGCTTTTGCTTGATGATTTCCATCAATTTGTAACCAGCTGCTTTACCTTTACTAAATGCTCCAAGATTTGAAAAAGATTGACCCAAACTCCTGCAAAAACCAAACATTATTTCATGAATTAGAATAAGCCTAAACATTAGCAATGACAAAAATGAGAAATTCCTCACTCAGAAATCTTACATGCCACCAACAATGGCAGAGAAAATTGCTGTGAATGCCTTCCCTCCATCCGTCTGTCCATTTCTGATAAAAACACCAGCATACCAGAAAACAAGCGCCCATGACATGCAAGCAATTCCATATGTACATCCCAGACCAAGACCTTTGGCCATACCAGCCTTATATCCGAGTTTCAATGTGTTCTGTATTGCATCCGAGTAGGAATTAAGGGCCTTGCCCTCACCAACATAAGAGTACACCGTCCGAACTTGTGCAATGGCCTAATAAAATACAGAAAAGATTCAGATAGCTGAAGTGCAAAAAAAAAAAAAAAACAACTCTCCTAAAATATGCAGCCATAAAATCTTAAATAGAATCAATGAATGCATTTTCTGGATCATAAAAATATGAAATCCATAAGAAAAAATGTCATTATTTCTAACAGTTTTGACCACAGTTGACAAAAAAAAAATTCAGATTTTGGCAATAAAAAAATGATAAAGTTAAGAAAAAGTAAACAACTTCTTTTCATGATGCACATGGAAAACATCATTGTGATGCTGCTTCAAATTGCCATGCTTAAAAAGCAGCAAACAGATTAATATAACAACACTTTGCAGTATAAACAAATACATGCACAAATTATACACAATTCTAAGTACTGTCACACAATCTTAGTACGGTAAAGCTCACCTGCTCGGCAATTATGCCAGCATTCGCATACGATTCCCGGCTTTTGGATGTGAGGCCAGTGAGAGTGTATGCATATAAGCCTCCAGCAAAAGCAATACCCGGAATGACTGCCACACTCAACAGAGCTAGCCTCCATGCTGATACAAATCCGACCACCAACCCGGCCAGAAATGTTGACAAAAAATGAATAAAATTCCCCACCTGACAAAGAAAAAAATTTAAATCTCTATACTATAAGAAGAATCAAACTTAATGGATCCAATTAAGAAGCCAAAATCACAAAAAGTCCAAGACGAACAAATCCTGGCGCACGTTTAACTCATGACATGCTAACGTACGCCCACAAAAATGAAAGAAAATGTCTTGACCTAAGGGACCCGCATTAATGCATCATTGGCAATCAACCCGGATGAGGTTTTTTGCAAATTTATCACTTACCATTTTCTAAATATGGCCCCATAACTTAGAATACAGTACAAACCCAAAAAAAAAAAAAAGTAAAAAAGAAAAGCAAAGCAAAAGAAAAAGAAAAAAAAAAACCTGTTAAATCAAACTCTACCTTCTCACTAATGGCATCTTGAACAAGAAGAGTGTCTGTTGAAACACTGAAGACAATATCACCAGTTCTTGCATCAGTATCAAAGAACCCCACATCTTGTTTCAACACAGCCTCCAAATACTTCTTTCTCAGTGTGCTCACCTGTCTCTCTCCAGTGTACATCCAACATGCAATTTCTAATCAAAATTTCACACCAACACAAGATTAAGATAACGTATTGACAATGATACAAAGAGATGTGTGTTTGTGAATTAAGTTAAGCGTTTGTTATTAGAATGTGAAAATCTAGAGGATTACAAAGAGATGCTAATAAAAGACAAACGCGGTTGATGAACCACGTGGGTTTTCACCAAGTTTCAGCCATGGTGCAAGAACTTAAAAAAAAAGATAGCTCACCTGCGTAAGAGGATAAGCACACAACGAGGCCAAGGTACACAAAGTAAAGTGCATACTGAAATAAAGAAGGAGAAGAGAAAAATATCAGATCTTGATCCGAAAAGATGAAGAAAAACTGAGTTTTGTAAGAAAATCGTATTACCTTGGAGACTTCGTAAGTCATTTTGTGTAAGTCCATTTGGTTTTTCCCAAAGCCATTAACCATTTCACCAAAGAGGAGAAAGAAAACAGGCATGGAAGAGCCATGAACAATAGCACCTAAGCTTCCAAGGATCATCAAAAACCAATCATACTTGTCAGCAAACGAGAAAAGCTGATAAAATGGCAAGCTTTGCTCTTTCTTTTTCTCAGCTTCAGGAGGCAATGACTTGGAAGCCTCAGTGGTCTCAGCCATTACAGCCAACAGCTCAACAAAACAAAACACCGAGTGGGCAAGTGAGTAAGTGAGTGTGTTGAGTTAGTTAGTAGAGTAATGAAAGATCTGAAACCATTCAAGCATTGAAAATGAAAGATCTAACAAACCACACACCCTTTTGCTCTCTTTCTCTCTCTCTCTCTCAACTCCAAAGAAAGAAAATAAAAAAGAGTGTATGTATAGAAACTAGAATGAACTAGCATGTATATATAGAAAGAGAAAGTGAAACAGACATAGAATTTAGACCACTGGTCAGAGCTAAAGAAAAAAAAAATGAGTACTTGAAGAGAGAAATGGGGTGGTGTGAGGAGTTCTATAATGGTGGTTCTCTTTTACACAGTTAACCATGAATTTGGTGGACTGTTAAAATTATTATTTTCATATTTTACTTAACTTTTTCTATCCAAATTAATTTTTAATAAACTGGAATCTGGTTTTTTGTGCAGTGTTCTGTTTCTGTTTTCTGATTTTTATGCCCTTTTCACCTAAGTATTAAATATTTAGCAATATTACCTTAAGACCCCTGAACTTTGCCAAAATATATTATTAATACTATACGATATGCGAAACGTATGATCCCTAGTGGTAACTCAATTATCTTTTTTGGTAAATTCTGGATTTGTAACTTAATGCAGTTATAACCATTATAATTATATTTATACCTTATATAAAATAATTATGCTTTTAAAGAAGATTGAATTTAAGTTCAAGAATTTGATCATATTTGTGATATTTCTTTTAAGCCACTTGGCAATTTAGCAAAAGATCCACTCTGTAACGTTGCATGTGTTTCTTGCAGCATCTTTTCTATATTTGGGCTAACTTGTTCTATAACTACCAGTTGTGTTTTTTGTTTTCTTCTTTAACATTTTGAGCTAATCTTCATTTAAACAAAAAAAAAAAAAAACAATCCGGGCTAAAATCAAACAAAACTCAACTTAAGATCAGTTTAAATATAAAAAATTTAACTCAAAATCGATAAATTAATATTTGAGTCCAACTCAGAAAAATTTAGATTTATGCTCATTTTATAAAAACGAGTCCAATGCTTAATTAGTTCAAACTTGACTCATATGATCCAAATTTAAATAGTTCAAATCGAATCTAATCCTAACTTTAATTTCCAAAAAAAAAAAAGCCCACATAAAGATTATCTCATTTAGTTAATCTTGATGATGCAAAAGTTAATTACAAAGGCTGTTTGTTGAAAAATCTAAGGGACCCAATTGAAAAGGGATGATAAATTAAGAGGTCCCAATTTTTCTGTGCATAGCCCATCAGACTTTTCAGAACTCATACCTTAGCCATAAATGACAATTTAATTACTTTAGACTATTTTCTGTTTCTCCCCAAAGTTTTGAATATTACTAGTAACTAATGTCCTAAATGGGCGTGGATACTGTTGATTTGTGTTATATTAGGAAAGTTATATTGTTGATTTAATTCTGTTATATTAGGAAGGATATCAGAGCATATTAGGAGATAATATATTTAGGATTTGATTTGATTTGATTTATAGGGATTTGATTTGATTTAGTTAAGGATTTGATTGATTCATTTCTTGTTATATCTTTTCTGTAAACTGTATATATTGTACTGTTCAATACTCTGAAATAATAAGAAAACAATATTCTCAATTCATATTGTATCAGAGCCTAGCATTTAAATTTTTTTGGCGTTCTCAACTTAGTTTCCGGTGAATCCAAGTCTTTTCTCCACTGTCTCCTATTACAGAAGTTCTTCCTGTGTCCTATATTGTTCCCCTAATAAATTCACACTCTTCAACTAACCAATCTCTGACTAGTGTAGATCTTACACCCACTAGTCATTCTACAGGTGATGACCTTGCTTCTCCTTCAGGTGAGACAGTCTCTCAAGACCTGGTGCACTCACTTCCTGCTCCGGAATCTTCTATCTCTGCGGTCTTACCTCCTGATGATCAATTTCCCATCACTATTCGCAAAGGTATGCGTTCAACTCGTAATCCTCATCTCATCTATAACTTTCTAAGTTATCATCGTTTATCTTCACCATTTATGCCTTTGTGTCCACTTTATCATCTTTATCTACCCCTGCTATTGTTCATGAGGCATTATCTGATCCCGGATGGTGACAAGCAATGGTGGATGAGATATCTGCTCTACATGATAATAATACTTGGGAACTAGTTCCTTTGTCTCCTGGTCACTCAACGGTTGGATGTCGGTGGATCCATACTATTAAAGTTGGTCCTGATGGTCAGATTGACAGGTTGAAAGCGCGGTTGATTGCTAAAAGATACACTCAGACATATGGCCTTGACTATTATGAGACTTCCTCTTTGGTTGCTCAAATGTCTTCTGTTCGCCTATTTTTCTCTATGGCTGCCATTTGCCATTGGCCTTTGCATCAGTTAGATATCAAGAATGTCTTTCTTCATGGTGAACTGCAAGAAGAAATTTATGTAGAGTAACCTCTTGGTTTTGTTGCTTAGGGGGAGTCTGGATTGGTTTGTAAACTCCATCAGTCTCTATATGGTTTAAAACAATCTCCTCGCGCTTGGTTTGATCGGTTTAGTACTGTTATTCAAGAATTTGGTATGCGACGAAGTGAATCTGATCATTCAGTATTCTATAGACATACTCCACACGACAAATGTATCTATCTAGTGGTCTATGTTGATGATATTGTTATTACAAGAAGTGATCAGAAGGGTATTGAAAAATTAAAGAAGCATTTGTTTAGTAATTTTCAAACCAAAGATTTGGGTCCACTCAGATACTTTCTTGGTATAAAAGTCGCCCAGTCTAAATCTGGAATTGTCATCTCTCAAAGGAAGTATACATTAGATATTCTGTAGGAAACAGAGATGTTAGATTGCAAACCTATAAACTCACCTATAGATCCTACTACTAAGCTCTTACCTGGACAGAGGGAGCCACTTACAGATAGGGCTGGATTCGAGCCAAGCCAGCTCGAGCTCGGGCTCGGCTCGGTTCAAGCCCGAAAAGAGCCGGGCTCTGCTCGGCTCGATCGAGCTCGAGCTGGCTCGGCTTGGCAGGGCAGATTTTTTTAAAAAATTTTTAAAAATTTTTTATACAAAACAACGTCGTTTTGATCCATATATATACACAAAACGATGTCGTTTTGATATGAAAAATGAGCCGAGCCGAGCCAAAAACGAACCGAGTCAAAAATGAGCCGAGCCGAGTTCAGCTCGAATCGAGCTCGAGCCGAACTTGAGCCGCCCCTAAATAAAGCGAGCCGAGCCCGAGCTCAGCTCGGCTCGAATCCAGCCCTACTTACAGATCCTGGGAGATATCGAAGACTCGTTGGAAAACTTAATTATCTCACCATCACACGACCAAATATTTCTTTTGCTGTTAGTGTGGTCAGTCAATTCCTTCAGTCTCCATGTGACAGTCATTGGGATGCAGTTATTCGGATCTTGAGATACATTAAGAGGACACCTGGAAAAGGATTGTTATATGAGAATAAATGACATACTCAGATCGTTGAGTACTCAGATGCTGATTGGGCAGGTTCTCCATTTGACAGACAATCTACTTCTGGGTATTGTGTATTAATTGGAGGAAATCTAATATCATGGAAAAGTAAAAAGCAAGATGTTGTCGTCAGATCTAGCGCAAAAGCAGAATATCGTGTTATGGTCTTAGTCACTTGTGAGCTTATCTAGTTGAAGCAGTTGATCCAAGAATTAAAGTTTACAGAAATATCACAAATGTCATTATTTTGTGATAATCAGGCTGCTCTTCATATTTCTTCAAATCCTGTGTTTCATGAAAGAACAAAACATATAGAAATCGATTGTCATTTTGTGAAAGAAAAGATTCTGTCTGGTTGTATCTCTACAAGTCATGTCAGTTTAAATGATCAGCTAGCGGATATACTTACTAAATCTCTTCGAGGACCTCGAATTAATTTCATTTGTAACAAGCTTGGTGCATATGATTTATATGATCCAGCTTGAGGGGGAGTGTTGATTTGTGTTATATTAGGAAGGTTATATTGTTGATTTGATTCTGTTATATTAGGAAGGATATAAGAGCATATTAGGAGATAATATATTTAGGATTTGATTTGATTTGATTTATAGGGATTTGATTTGATTTAGTTAAGGATTTGATTGATTCATTTCCTGTTATATCTTTTCTATAAACTGTATTTATTATACTGTTCAGTACTCTGAAATAATAAGAAAACAATATTCTCAATTCATAGATACGAATCAAGTCAAGCTTAAATAACTTCTGACTCAAGTTCAACTCATATGAAAAATAAGTAGGTTTGAGTTCAATTCAAGTTTGATGAGCTAAGGTTAAGGGTAGTTCGAGTTCGATTCAATCTCTAAGTTTGAAATTTGAAACTTAACTTGAATGTATGACTTAGATTTGTAGCTTGAATTTACGTCTCATTGGCAAAAACGATATTGTTTTATCCAATAATAGATAAAACGACATCGTTTTAACATTAGTTTAGCATAACTTGAATAAAGTTACAAGTCTAACTCAAATTGAATTAAGTCATTTGCCCAACTTGCGAGGTTAAACTTCTTCTAACTCGAGTTTGGTTTGGTTTCAGAAATAACTTAAATAGATCTAAGCCAAACCAAACCAAGTCAAATTGGCTTTAGAGATCGGGTTAACTCAATTTAAGACCAATTTTAGTTCTTAAAGAATAGTTTGAGTAACAAATATGAGAACATTCAATCAATAATGTATAGGTTTGAAACTCTTTAAAGATATATCAAAATCAAACTTTTGACTTATTTAATACAGTAGTTTGAAGGTCAATCACTGAATTTAATGCTTTCTTCTTATTGGCGTAATCAATTCAAACTCAAAAGGGTAATCCAACTCAAACAAGGGTTATCTATTACCAAAAGAAAATACTAGCAATTATATAGAGTAACACTTGAATATTGTACACGTTTCATCAAAATTAAGCCCAAAATTGTAACTTAACAGCCCCATCATTTGATAAATGGACATGTTCATGTAAAGGAAAAAGTTTTGCATGAAAAGATTTGGTGATTGATAGGGAACCATTTGGCAATTGCAAAATTACCGATTTAGAAGAAGAATAGGATGGTAGGTGAGTTGCCTAAATCAAGTGATTTTATACCTCTTAGCACCTAAAAATGTATCTACCTTTGTTTACACAAGCCCCTCTCAAATAGAAAATTGGAAGCTAACTCCCTACCTATCTCTATATGACTAAACAGAAGCTAATCAAACTTCCGAGTCACATCCAGGGGGCGGGCAATCATTTGGTTCATAGGATAACAATATTTAAAGCACTAAAACTCTTGGGTTTTTCTTTTTTTTTTTAACTGAAGAAGTCAAATTTGCAAATTTTTTTTTATCGAAAGAGCCGAATTTTCAATTTTTGTAATTGAAAAAATAACGAAACTTTTAAAATTTTTTATTAAAAAAATTAAACTAATCTATCTCTAAAAACAAAAGAACTAATAGTAATTACGTTTGTTCAATACTTTCAATAAAAAATACTAAAAATTTAGTTCATTCTATAGAAAAATAGAAAGTGGGGTTCCTTTCATGAGAATTTTTGTTCGTTTAAATTGAAAAACATGGTAGTTCAATAGTTGATTGTTTCAGTTAAAGTGTTTTTTAAAGATTAATTTATTGAATTTACAATTTTTGGGCCTTCACCTTTTGAAATATTTGAAATTGGGTCCAGTTTGGGCCTTTGTGTTTTAGTTAGAGGCCCAAAGCATAAAACCATAGCTCGAGAATTAGTGATTGCCTTCAATAATTATGTAAGGTATAATTATAATAATGGCTATAATTGTATGAGCACCAAATACCAAAGAGTATTTGTCTGTAAATGAGAAAAAGATATTTAACATAATTGTGTTCTGAATTTGTATGCCACAAATTCATGATTATAATTTATTTTTCTGACCCAAAAAGGAGAGTAAATGATAAAGAGTAGAAAAAAAAAAAGAGAAAAAAAGTTCATTTTTTTTAAAGATTTATGTCATCATTATGATGTCGAAATTGTCAAATTAATTGAATTTTTATTTTATACTTATAATGATTATTATTTAACTTAGATAAATAAATATTATTAAATTAACCATTTTAAAAAATATATATGGTTTTAACTAATAATTTAGATATTATATGGATATAGTAATAAAATCTCCAAAATACCCCGTTTACTGTCATCTCTAATCTTATATAAACTTGAACACTTCATCGAGTCACCAACTTACTCTTTTTATCGATATAGCCAAAAATCTCTAAAATGCCCATTCTACTTTTATCTCCCTAAAGTATTTAATTTAATTAATTATCCTTTTTAAAGTATAGCAACCTGGGAATAGGTAAAAATACAAAAGACAATTTAGGTTTGTTTTATTTCCATATTTTAACTCACATTTCAATTAAAAAAAAAACATTTGTAAGATAATCTATTTTGTTTTGTTTCTCAAAATAATAATAAAAAAAAAAAAACTAATAAGAAATAGACTACAAGAAGCCTTTGACTAGCATCTTTTATGGGAAAATGGTGTTTACCAAATCCATCAACTTAATTATATCTTGATGACCAAAGAAAGAACACTTTATTAACTTAATTAACTTCCTAATCACCTAATTAGCAAGATGCTTCGTGTTAAAAAAGTCATATCAAGGTCACTAATTAGAGGAAAATGGTCTGCCCATACATCAACACAAATGTGTACTTGTATGTGGCATTTGCCCCAAAATAGTTCTAAAGTTAGGGCAAAATTTAATGCAAATTTTTTTTAAATATATAAAATTAGTGATTGCACAATAAAACAAAGCAAGCCTAGTTGTTAAGGAGCCCAAAGATTTAATAAATGAAGTTGCTTTGGCTGTGTTGCTGGGTCTTTTGGAAACATTAGATCTGTTTTTGCATAGTATTTTAGTCGTATTTTTGTGTTTTTATTCGTAGTTGATGACATTCACACCCTTTAAGGTTTTGTTACTTAACATAAATCTCCTTGAGAATTTTGAAATCGCAATGATCATCCTATTATTAGTGAATTGTTAATAAGTTATTTGAACAAACACAATTATAAATTAAGGGATGTTTATTTGACGGTTCTTCGATCGTTTATTTTAACTTATAAAACTTGATGATAAGAGAATATATTTCATTTAAGATAAGTTTAAGACTTTTTGTTATTCGATTAAATCAGGGGGTGCGGGAGGGGATTTTATTCACTAACCCATTTTTTTAGTCAAGCTATGTATGTGCTAGCTATGTTTAGGCATGTTACATTGGCTCTAAACAATTAATATCAATGTAGTTTAATTGGTTTGTCTAGTTTTGGCTGTTCATTAGTTATTGTCCTCTTTCGATCAAGAATGATAAACAAAAGAAACTAATGGCTGAGCAATCAATGAGATCAAAACCCAAATTAAAGGTGAAGCCAGGGGTGCAATGGGCCACAATTTTTGGGCAGGTCGAAGAGCTGGAAATAAAACTTAAAGGGTCAATAAATAAATAATAAAAAGGGTTTTCAATTTTCGAATTTTTATTGTTTTTTTTAGGTAAACTAGAGGAAATTTTTATTAGGGTAAGGGGGGCCAAGACCTCCCTTGACCCTCTGGGTTAGTCTTTCGTCAAGCGGGGATGAGCTCATGGTCTACAGAAAAGACCCGCAATTTGGGGCTGTGGGTTGTTTTGATTGGTACTAATTAAGTGTTAATTAGATTTAAAATAAAATAATTATTAATGAAAGAAAGGAATGCCTTAATAAAATTTGATCGAGTTGTGCAATCTTACCTAATCCATGATCATTTGATTGATAATATACAGCTTGACATTAAGATCCCTATGCTAATTAACCTGCCTTTTCATTACACCTCACCATTCAACATGTAATCATATTTTTTTAATTATTGTTTGCTTTCTTTGTGTGGTGGGGAGCTTTTCTACTCTTTTACCTTTTAGTCCGTGGATCATCCTTTTGATAATACTATTTACCTATTTGATGAAATTATTTATCATTTTAATAATATTATTTATTAACTGACTAATGTTAAAAAAAATAAGAAAATTATCGAACAAACACTAAAATACAATTAATATGAAAAAACCACTACCAAAATGTACTGAGATTCGGATAATAGATTGAGAGAAATACTTTTGGACTTTCTTTACTAAGGAATGATCAATAAAATGAATAATTAAAAACTTTTATGAATAATAGTCATTCAGACTTTAAATAGTTGTTTTTTAACTTTGAACTGAATAAAAGTTCAAAATAGAATTAAATTTTGAATAACAGTTCAAATAAAATAAAATAAAATTGAACAACTGTTTCAACAAAGAAAAACGTGTTTAAGTTTTAATTGTGTTTATTCCAAGTAAAGATGGGGTTGTTTTATTGATTATTCACGATTTTATCTTGATTCAATAATTTTGTGATTTTTTTTAAAGAATATTTATTTTTACATATTTTATGTTACTAATGACTCTAGTCATAATATCAACAACTATCTGATGACACCAAAATATTTTCAGTATAATCACACAAAAGTTAGATATTGGATGAAATTATGTAACAAATAATGATGATAATACTAATAATGGAGAATTATGAGAACAACCAAGCCAAAAATGGGCACAACCAATATGGGGACCTCAACTTCAAACTCCTCATAATCTTCATAATTCAGCCACATAACCCTAATCTCTTTTTTAATTTTTTTGCCTTTTTCTTTCTTTCTTTGCCTCAACAATGCCTAATCATCATATCTTTAAATTAGGCTCTTTTGACATGTGGACACCTAGGCTTAATTGGGTATTTTGAAGTAATTTTAATTTTGATGCATGCACTCGGATCTTATCTTTTGGCAGCTTAATATATATATTTTTTAAAAGAACTTTTGCATAATTTATAATTTAAGTTCTTGGGTTGGTCTTGAACTTGACTTTGAAACCTTCAACACAGACACTTCATGGCCGTGAGTGAGCTGGGCAGTCTCCTAAAGGTCATTAGAATGACAACATCATAAAGCAAATTTGTGTTTTTGGTTTCTGGGTCTACAAAACAAACTCTGTTTATTTTGTCAAAAGCAACCCATACTTTATAGGACGCAAAGAGGACAAATGGGTTGTCCTTGGCCCTTAAATTTTGGGCCAAACATATGGACAGACCTTAACCATCAATTTCAAGCAACGTTTTGGGCTAGGGGTGGTGGATATGGGGCTCAGTGTTTAACATGAACAAGGTAAACTCAAACGAAAATAACCTCAAATTAACTCGATTGAATCATTAGAAAATCATTAATAAATTCATCTTCTCCAAAAAATTTTCATCTTTTCCTTTTCTCTGATGATTCTTCTTCTCTTTATCTTCGAAGACCCTTCTTCTTATTCTTTAGCTACGGTTCAAAAGCTTTTTTGTCGAACTTTTTATCAAACTCAAGCTGACTATTCTAGACTTGAGCAAAGCTTAAGCTAGCCATTATGGACTTGAGTTAAGCCGAAGCTAGCCTTTTCTTGGGCTTGCTCGAATCCACCCCTATCTTTGGTTAGAATAATGTTATATATATTTATAATAAATACCAATTTAGGTATAAAAAATAATGTATTATTATGTAATTTAATGTTATTTCATTATTAATTTAAAATTATATAATCATATAATAATATATCGTTTTTTATACCCAATTTGATACTATTTTAACTGTGCATGACGATATCTTTCACTAACAATAGACGCTAGTATAGCCTTCAAAGCTGCCAAATAAGCAAATTTTGCAGTAAAAGGGGTTGATGAAACAATATCAATCCTTTTTCACATACTTTATTGATTGAAACCACTTTCCATTGCTTCGTAATTCTTTAAATCTTAAAAACAGGATTCCGAAGTTTTTATGAAATCATGAGATTACTGACAATGCATCAAGAACATTATCTTACTGATAGCATTGAAATTGCACCATTACTTTCTACATTTCAAGCCTCCAGGGCCTCCAAACAGTACATTAAACCCCATTTCTCTCCCTGAATCGCCTCTATACACAACTCCATAACACCCAGGCTCGTCCGAATATGCTCTTATCTGAAACTCACTTGGACCCGTGTATTCGTTATACTCATTTATAACTTGCAGGCTTCCAGCAAACACAAGTGTTCTCTTGATCTTGTGGATTGAATTGGCCACTTCCCATTTCCAAAGCAGCCTCATCTCCAAGACTATACGCAAATCCTCCCCGAACAATCCTCTGAGCATGTTCCTGCAAAACATCGAACAAATCTGCTAGCCAATATCTCACCAGGGTCCTTGATTTCGATATAGCTGGCCGCCAATTTTTAGTCTTTTGATCCTGCATATCAATAATGATTTACAGGTAATTAATCAGGTGAATTCTAAGATGAAAAAAAACGATATTGCTATGCATTAAGTTTCCCACAGCGATTGGGAAAGGGGTTTTGTGGTAGTGTAAATGCAAGAAAAACCTCACCCTTTTTGCGAAGTGGGAGACCCTTAATACCAGGTATTAGATATGGTTGGATTCAAATTGAACAAGTTTATACAAAACTGAATAAGCTTAGCTTGATTTCACAATGGCAAACTCAAACTCGTTTGAGCTGTGAGAGATGATTAAAATATTGCTGTGATATACACAAGTGACTCACCTTAAACAACAATAAATCTAACGTAGCTTGGAGATCACCATGAGTTGGTTGATTAAGAACTTGATTAAGAGGAACCGACCCAACTTGGATGAATCCTGGGCAGAGAGTATTGTAGCAACCAGTGTGGTCGTCCCCATCAAGCTGGAAATTTTATTATAACACACGTTAAGAAGACACTTGAATTGAATTAACATGCCCTGATCCGCACATAGAAGATCATTTAAAGTCATTAAATGTTGTCCTCTTTGGCATTAATTGGCCTCAGTTTTGCTGATAAGAGGTGAGGATTATAATAGGTTTATACCGGCTCAAGGTACTTAGCTCCAACCTCTAAGGGTGTAATCGAGTCCAATTAGGTAGTGCTCACTTTGGCAGAATAAAGGTAAGGCCCAAACTCACCAAGCTCTTGAGTTCTCAGCTAGAGATTTAGCTTGAGACATGACCCACAGGCTTGAGTTCGGCTAAAAAATTTATACCCTTAATTTTCAAATAATTTTTTGCAAATAGCATTATTTTATACGTATTTATTTTAAACACATAAATAAATATATATTTATATATAGAAATACGTATAGTTATTTTATTTTTAATTAAAAATTATTTAATTATATGATGATACACATAAATATATATTAATTTATGTACTCAAAATAAATACGTATAATTTTATTATTTTACAAAACTTATGTTATGAAACTCAAAGAAAATGAACCAATGAAAAATCCTATTTTACATGGAAAAACTAATATAGAAAAAAACTGCAGGCACATGACAAAGCAAATTTCGGTATGAATGAAGAAGAAGTTTTTCAGTTTTTTAGGTCTTAATCTTAGCTCACGCTCTACTTGTGGTATACACTCTCACTTTTCATAAATTTTAATACAACTTTTATATAAAAACTCTAGCTGACAGATACATGTGTATTAACTGATAGGGGAAATTATTAACCCTTTTGATGACATTATTCACCTCTTAGCGATACTTATACCTCTTTGATTGATATCAAAAACAAAAAGTTAAATAATCATAAGAAAAGATGTTATACAATAAAACCACCATACGAATGTATCAAGATTCAGATACTGATTGTGAGAAATACCTTTCAAACTTTCTTTATTAACGAATAATCAATAATATGGATAAAAAAAGTTTAATGAATAATAGTCATTTATAGTCGTTTTCTAATCCTAAGCTAAATAAAAGTTCAAAACAAAACAAAATTTCGAATAAACTAAAAATACAATTGAATAACTGTTTCATCGAAAGAATGCCCATTCAAGCTTTAATTTGGTTGTTTCAAGTGGGACAAGGTTGTATTGCTGATCATCCTTAATGATGCATTGATTTAGCAATTTTGTGATTTTTTGGAGAAATGTACTTTCTTGCATTTGTTGTATCATTAATGACATTATTCATTCCGTCAACAACTATTCAATGACACCCAAAATATTGTCAATGTATTCGATGAAATGATAAGGCAAATGATGATAATAATAAAATAATAAAGTATTATGAGAACAACCAAGGGCACAACCAATATGGGGACCGCCAACTTCAATCTCCTCATAATCTTCATAATTAAACCACTTAATCTTCCCTTAATCTCTTTATTGATTTGTTTTCCCTTTTTCTCTCTTTTCCTCGACAATACCTAATAATCATATCTCTAAATTATGTGTCTTTTGACATGTGGGCACCTAAGGCTTAATTGGGTATTTTGATGCACTTGCATGCCCATGAGTGAGCTGGGCAGTCTCCTAAAAGTCATTAGAATGGCAACATCATAAAGCAAATTTGTGTTTTTGCATTCTGGGTCTGCAAAACAAATTGTTTTTATTTTGTCAAAAGCAACCCATACTTTGTAGAACCCAAAGTGAACAAGGTTAAATTTGGTGGGTAGGTAGGTTATCCTTGGCCCCTAAAATTTTGGGCCATTCAAAATGTCAGTAGGCCTTAACCATCCATTTCAAACTTTTTTTTTTTTTTTTCATCCAAGTAGATTTCAATGAAACTGAATTGACTCAATGATTAGTTTGAACAAACCAAACTTGAGATGAAATAGCCCTAACTTTGACTTGATCGAATAGCTGGAAATTCGTTAATAGATATATCTTCTTCTATCACTTTTCATGTTTTTGTTAACTTTTTATCTTTTTTAATTTCTTTTTTTTTTCACAAATTCTTCTATATCATTTTCAATAATTTTTTTTTTAATTTTTTTATTAGCTTTCCAACGGCTCTTTTACAAACTCATTGTCAAATTAAACGAGTCAATCTTGAGTTGGTTATTATGAACTTTAGTCAAACTTAAGCTGACTATTATGAAAAGTTATTGACAAATTTCTTTTTTTTAACGTCTTTTCTCTTACATCTCCAACCCTTTTTCTTTGAAAGCTTTCCAATGGCTCCTTCAACAAACTCATCTCCAACTCAAGCAAATTAAACTCGAATTAACCTTTATTTAGTGTCAGTTTGACTCAAATCCATTCCCATTTTTGGCAATATATTTTCCTTAGAGAGCAATAGACGCTTGGAGTAACTTTTCAAAGCAGTCAAACAAGCAAATTTTGCAGTAAAAGGAGGTGATGAAACAATATATAATTGATTGATTGAAATCATATTCCATTGCTTAGTAGTTCTTTAAATCTTAAAAACAGGGTTTCGAAGTTTTATGAAATCCTCAGATTATTGACAATGCATGATAAACAATGTCTTACAGATTAACATTCAAATTACACATTACTTTCTACATTCCAGGCCCTCGCCTCCAGGGCATCCAAACAATACATTAAACCCCATTTCTCCCCCTGAATTGCCTCTATACGCAATTCCATAACACTGAGGCTTGCTCGTATGTGCTGTCATCTTAAATTTACTTGGATTCGTGTATTCGTTATACTCATTTATAAGTTGCAGGCCCCCAGCAAAACAAGTATTCTCTTGATCCTCTGGATTGAAATGGCCACTTCCCATTTCAAAGTAGACTCATTTCCAGCACTATACGCAAATCCTCCTCAAGCAATCCCCTGAGCATGGTCCTTCAAAACATCGAACCAATCTGCAGGCCAATATCGCACCAGGCTCCTTGATTTCGATATAGTTAGCCACCAATTTTTAGTCTTTGGACCAATAATTATTTACAGGTAATTAATCAGGTGAATTGTAAGATGATAAAAATGATATTGTAATGTGTCAAGTATCCCACATCGGTTGGCAAAGGGGTTATGTGCTAATGTGACTGTGAGAAAAACCTAAAGTTAATTGGCGGAGTGGAAAATGCCTAATACTTGGTATTAGATAAGATTAGATTCGAATTAAATTAAATCTGAATCAAAGTTCGGTTTGAATCTATTATTGTAAGCTTGAACTCATTCAAACTGGCAAGAGATAATTAAAATATTGCTATGATATGCATATGTTACTCACCTTAAACACCAAAAGATCTAATGCAGCTTGGAGATTACCGTGAGTAGATTGATTGAGAACTTGATTCAGAGGAACCGAGCCAACTTGAACGATTCCTGGGCAGAGAGTATTGTAGC
Organism: Mangifera indica; assembly: GCF_011075055.1. Lineage (NCBI taxonomy): Eukaryota > Viridiplantae > Streptophyta > Magnoliopsida > Sapindales > Anacardiaceae > Mangifera > Mangifera indica. The sequence continues at coordinate 13,971,761 of NC_058151.1, read as the reverse complement.
AACCTGTGTGCCCGTTCCAACCAAGCTGGAAATAATTACAACACACGTTAGAACTTAGAAGACACTTGAATTGACATGCCTCAGCATGCTCTTAACAAGTAAAAGTTATACGATATTATTCATTTTGGTATCAGTTTCCCCCATAGTTTTGCTGTTAAAAAGTATCTCGTGATAAAGATAATGAATTTATGTTGACCCAAGACTATCAACTCTAACCCTTAGGATTGCAAATGAATCAAATCGAATAGTGTTTGACTCAATCTTGACTTTATTAAATAAAGGGAGAGCTCGAGCTTGCCAAGATATTGAGTTCTTAGCTCAAGCTCAAGCTTGAGACAAGACGGATTGATTAGAGCTTGACTTTAAAAAATTACATTTAAACCCATTAATTTTAAATAATCACTTCAAACCTCATCACTTAGCTACCAATTGCCCTCAAAATTCAAAGTTAAGAAGTAACATTTTAGGATCTAACTTTAATATTTGAAATTTTCAAGGGTTTACTATATTTTGTTTAAGCCAAGTTGGGGGCTCGCAAGCTCATTTAGCCAACTAACAATAACCTCGAGCGTGGCTTGAGAGCTAAACTTGAGCAGTGTTTAACTCGATTTACACCTTTATCAATCACCCAGTTGAGTGGCTTGGGGCCTGACAACCCCCATAGAGGACGCCACTAGCCCTCGGCTCTTGCTTGTTGTGAGATTTTTGACATCAACACATTCTCTGTGTTGAAAGGTTTGAAGACGGCATTTAACATTGTTTTTACAAACGACACTATTGTTGATGTTATCTTAATTTATAGATAATAACTACCTAAAATTATGAGGTATTGTTTATTTTGACATTTGCTAACCTCATGATTTTATTCTTAAAACACGTTTCATGATAGAGAGAGATAATAAGTTTATATTATCTAACGCCCTTTGATGTGAGATTTTTGACATCTAACACATGCATAATTGATGTATTGAACTTACGGCCTATTGAATATATAGACGAGTTTTATTATCGCCGTATAAGTTAGGATACACCTGAAATACACAAAAAATTCAAATCATAGAACATGTACATATATACTGTTAAGTGAAGATTAGAAAATAAATGATCATATAAAATCAAGGAGAATATATATACATACAATCCATCCAGCTCGTATACTATTATATTTATCTCCATGAAAGTTCTGTAACCATATTAATACGCCACTAAAATCATTCACTGGAACAAGTTTTGGGTTATATCTAGAAAACTTTGCTGATGCTCCATAAATTCGATTCTTCGGATCTTCTACTGTATGACATTCTGCAAACTGATCGACAATAATAATTCTTAGAGCTATCATCCATTTTGAGCACAAAGTTGGTTACGATTTTGGTATCTACAGTGTAAAACTTGTCTTGACAGTAAAAGAGAAAAATATTATAATATCGCAGTTTATAGGATATTAACTCACAAGGGGCACACGGATGTCACTAGCACTTGGATTGTAAGCATTTGTTTGAGAAGTTTTGCCAAAGACCTCATCCTTATAAGATCTTGCTTTGAATCCTTGGAATGGGAACAGTTCCTCTTGTACAAGCTACTCTTCTTGGTTTGAACTCCATTAATTTAGATGATGATGGGGTTTCCTTACCTCTCAGTTTTTCAGGAAAAGCGCTAGGCTCCATCTGCTTTCAATAAAAAAGTGTCTCAAATTACATATGTAACATTTGAGTTTAATAACCCGGCACATATCAAGATATTATTCGTATTGAATACACAGTTTATTATATTGGTTTTAGGTTATACAACCTAAAACACGAAGAACTTATTGATTATTTATTCAGTATTTTGTTACATACTCAATATTTCTCATGTTCTGTGCGGATGTTGGATTTGTCTACAGTGTTACAACCTGTAGCATGTATATTTAATGAAAAGAATGGATGTAAAACAAAAATACCTGTATGGTATGGTTCTTGAGTGCAGGATGACCTAACGAGGGTTGTTCATATATATTGACACAATCAATAATTTCGCCATGTTCAGTCTGCATGTCATAAAAACAAACTTATTCATGTCATATTAAGCTGAAGAAGGATATATATGGAGCTGCTTAAACTTCAAAATATGAGACAGTGCCTTGATATTCTTCAAAGCAGGCTTGTTCAGAAACTTCAACTGTATTTCAGGCTTTTGATATGGAAAATGATCTTCTTCCTGCAACTTCAACACTGATAAGGGACACAAGAATGCCTAAAAACCAGATTATCTTAAATTTAAAATTTTAATATAACTTCTGTGTGGAAACCCTAACTAATAGATACATGTGTATTCGTTTGTAAGGGTAGATTTGAACTGACCCAACTTGGTTCAAATGGGTGTTTAACTTAATTCAAGTTAAATTTAAGCTGAGATTTTAGTTCAGCATCTGAACTAAAGTTTAGTTCAAATCCTTTTTTAATGATATTATTTTTTTTGTTGGTGGTGCTATTCATTTTGTCGACTATACTATTTATCTTGTCGATAGATGGTGTTACTATTTATCCTCCTGATAACATTATTCATCTTATCGATGACGTTCTAACAATATATCCAATAGCTTGAATTCAACATAATAGATTCGAACTAAACTCGAGCTAGTGCATGTTCAAGCATGACTTGATTCGATTTGAATCTAACACTACTCATTGATCATGTTTTCATAGTAAATCATATCTACACTTCGTTAGGTTACTTCAATCCACAATATATATCTCCTTAAAATCTCATCTTTCGAAATCTATACTTCCCATATTTGAAAAACCCCTTGTAAATTTGGGCTCACTGCTGTTCAATAACCTAAGATAAAGTTGAGATGTTATAGCCTCTTAGATGATTTTGGACTGATTCAAAATGATACAAACGTTAGCTCTCTAGGTTTGATAAAGGCCAAAAGACAATGTCCCACCCAAGGTTTGCTGGAACAAAAATTTATACCCTTTAAAAGAACAAAGTAAGAAGGGTGAAGGTGACTCCACTCCACGTCCTGCGCATGTCATCTTCATCATTAAAATGAATATAGCAGAAACCTTTTGAAAGGGGAACTATCTTCCACGGATCCAAAGGTTTTGCACATACAATTTTAGATTCTTCAATTGCAACGGTTGAGTCGGCGATATATCAGTTCAGGTTCTCGTCATCTGTGTGAGCGAATCAGAGGCGATCTAGTAGCATCCGAAGAGTCTTGCGGCGGCGAAGGTGGATAACTAGACTGGTTATCGAGCTGCAGATAGGACTGCCAATGACGAAGAATTGGGTGGCCAAAAGCTTGAATATTTGCAGAGTCGCCATAACAATAGAAAAAATACGAAATTTTTCGGTCTGGTCGCTAAGAAATCAAGAAAGCAAGATTTGGGTCATTTTTATTTCTGATGCAGACTTAATGGGAAAGTAGTAATTTTAAGAAAATCAAACAGAATTTTTTAACGGGAATGGATGACCGGTGGGATTTTGGCTTTTTAAACTTAGAAGGTGGGAATTTGTTATTACATCAAACCTTGATAAGTCCATATCAGGCCTAAATCCAGCCCAGTTTGCATTGTTCCTCTTAATCTTGATCGTCGCTAGTTCATTGGAGGAAGCCACGCCTATTAGCCGGAACGATTACATGCAGAGCTGCAGCAGGTGAGACAGAACGGGCTCCGGTATAAGCGGAAGCTGCTGAAGGTTCATTATGCATTGAGCCGCAATAACAAAAATGCCGCAAGGCACCAATGAGAAAAACCCTTGCCGGATTTTCGAACGTTAAGCTCTTCCCCGCAGAATGATCTGGCAAGGGCTGTTGAATTATAGCCAAAACAAATTCGATCACGCCTCAATGTATTTCAAAGTGCATGATAACGCCATTCAATTTGAACAAATTAAACTCGAACTTAATACTTTATTTTCATTTATAATATTGTTTTTTTTAATTATTATATTAAATATTGATCAACAATCATGTATAATATAAAACGATACACCGTTGGTAGTTAAATGGGAACAAAGGTTAGGCCCGGACTATTGAAAATTGCATTTTGGAGATCTGAATTCAACTGACAAGCTTGAATGTCGTATTGTCTTACGACTCAAAATATTTTCCTGACGTCAGCCTGATACGTGGCAAAACCACCCTAACCGTTGTTTCAGGTTGACCTCAGGCATGCATTCCTCTAGATCTCGATCACTTCATCTTCATCTTTATCACGTGAAAGTCATGCCCAATCATACAGCACCACGTGTTTTATAATTGCATGTACAAAGAAAATCCCTTCACATCACTTGACCAACTTTACCCTTTCCCTACCGATTTCGACACGTGTTCCACGATTTCGGTCCAGAACCCACCCCAAATGGCCGCGTAGCCATCCTCCGTCCCACGTGGACGCCACAAGCGAATTGTATAATATATATTTGATGTGACGTGGCAACCAATCCTGTATTTACACTACAACGTAAATCCGTTTATGACTTATCGGATTTGTATATGAATTCAACTGAATTGACGTGGCACTGTGTACCAAACTGACGTGGCACCGTATTAAGGATCGAAGACTTCTTGCTAACCAAACGGCAACGGTTTCTTGGCTGAGTTTTAATCACCACATGTCTCAGCAGTCAACACCTGTACACGTGTCACCTATCCAAACATCCCTCTCCACCACGTAACTAACTTCCAAAATGCACCGTGTTGATCATCTCTCTCCTCTTGCTCCCCGCATATAAACTTCACCGAAATGAAAAAATCCTCCGCATTCGATCGATAAATCGATTTGATAAAAATAATAGTAAAATAGGACAATGACTGTGGAAGCAGAGAACAAGATCGATCAAGAAATACCGGTGTCGATGAAGGCGGTGGCTCCGGTGAGGATGGAGGCGGCGGATGTTGAGCAGGAGAGCAGCGGATCGTCGACTGAGGACGTGGAAGAGTCGCCGAGATCGGTGACGAAGTTCCGGCGATACGTGCATAATCAGGTTTTGAGAGTTAAAGAAGAGGAGTTCTTGTTGCTGAGAGAGGATGTTGATGGTGAAGGTAGTTGTTTAAACATGAATAATATTAAAGATCGTAAAAAGAGCGACAGTTATTTCCAAGAACGACATGTAAACTTTCTCGTTTTCGCTCGAACGGCAACGATCTTACCTTGCTCGCCTCTCAGCGGCAAGACGGAGAGAAAGACTGGTGTCAGAGCGGCCTCCCTCTAAAATCTAATGCTGATTCGTAAAGGTTTGTTAATTTTCTTGTTCTCTTTTTGTTTGAATGCTGAGAAAATTGAGGAAAGAGAAAGAAAATAAATATCCGAAGTTTTTGTGATTTTTTTCATTTTAAAACTCGCTTAGATCTTAAATCCTGAATGAAGTCGATTAGATTTATATTTTCCCGTTTGCTGTTTGGCTGAGAAAATTTACAAAATAATTAATTTTCTCGTGTCTACTCCTTCAGGTTTTTAAATTTAAACGAAGGTCCTGTTATCGTCTGTTTGTTTACCGAGAAACCGAGGAAAATTTAAAGTTGTTCACTGATTCCCGCTAAGATATATATTTTTATTTGTTTATAAATTGTAGGATATGGGCCGGATAACCCAAAACAGATATCTGATATTTGAGTTTGTTTAACAGGAGTGGGTTGAGGCTGAGGCTGAGGCGGTTCGAATGGGCCAGAGAATCGAAATTAGTGACGAGAGCTAGTATGCGTGGGAGCCAAAATCTGATCTGTGCTTTTTCTCCGTCCTTTGAATTTTGTAGGTAGAAGACGAAGAAACAGAAGGAGTCTTTGTATGTGTACAAAAAAAAATAATAATAATAACTAAGTAAATACAAGGATGATGGAATTTCCATCATTTTTCTTTCTTCATATAAATCACAAATTTCCATACAACCCTCGAATTCTCAAAACTACAAAAACTTTCCATTAGAGAAACAAACACTCTTCTACGAAAGGGAAAAATAGTAATTTCACCTATGGAGGTGCAATTCAACCAAATCCAACAAGATCACACACACTTTCAAGGGTATTATGATAATTTCACAAAAGTAAAATAATTAAAAAATATGCAATCTTGTTTAAAATCCATTTACGTAGAAATATGCGATTCAACTTAAATCACATTTTGAATAATACAATTTCACACTTGAAAACGTGTAACTCAGATATACTAAAATTACATCATTTTTCATTAGTATCATGATAATTTTGCAAAAGTGAAATAATTAGAAAATGTGTAATTTTATCCAAGATCCACTTTCAAGTGTGATTCGACCTAAATCACAATTAAAAGTAGATAATCTCACACTTGAAAAGTATAATCCGATTGGACCCAATAAGAAATGTGTAATCTTGCCCCATTTAAGGGATAATATGATAATTTCACAAAGGAATGGGGTGACCTCTTATGGTTTTCCAAAACTTAGTTGAAAAATTATTGATATAGTTCTATCATAATTTAAACAGCATAAAGATTGTGGTGCAAGTTTCATTATTGGAGGGCAACAATAGATGCCAATATCAGCTTTCCAATTATTGATGTCTTGTGTTTCCCTTCTTCCACACACAAAGATGAATTATTTATCCTTTGATCTTACGTGGTTATGTTTGACAAGGAAAAAAAAAAATCAAACTTTAATAGTATGGTGCTGAAGAAAAAATCGGTGTTAAAATGGTTTAACGTGTATTAGAAAAACATTGTAATTTTAATTTAATATGTGCGAGTTTGGGTGGGATCAGATATCTTCGTATGCATATCAATAAGCATTACAAAACAATATCACGACACTTTAAAAAATGACAACAAATTTTGCTCACGAAGTCAACAAATGGGAGAGATATTAAACTCCTTATATACTTAACAAAAAATTATAGACTATATGATTAGATATGTTATCGCGAGTGATGAACTTTTTCATTTGTTGATAATAATATTTTAAAATAGTTTATGTAATATAGTGTACGTAATATAGTGTACAAATTGCATTGGTAAAAGCTTTTGGGAACACATTAAAAATTATATTGTTATAAATTATTAATTAAGAAAATTAATATTTATAAATGAATTTAGTTAATTTCATAAAGTTATTCCAATGACTTCGATTTATCGATTGTTAGTAATCAAGACATATACGAAGATACCTTGATTGTAGAATAAAGAAGAAAGTAGTGACTGGTGAGTTTTTGACATTTGAAAAGGTATTGTTGTCCATATGTAAACGTTGTAAATTTGAAACTTGAACCATGAGAAAAAGCACCAACAAAAAGTTTGACAATAAGAGGGTGTTAAGCCTAATTCGGCCTATAGTAAGCCCAATTTAAAAATTGAGATTCGAGTCGAATTGACTTAGGTTTGATTTGGTTTTCTATATCTGAACTAAAGAAATATCAATTCGTTGAGATTGAATGTGACATGAAATTGATGTTAATGTTACTATTTACCAAATTGAGCTTGAACTAATCCTCCTGAATTTGAATAAGCTTTTGTGCAAGTTTAACTCAACTTAAGTTAAAGGCAACATATCATATTATATATAGTTAGATTCAAACTGAGTTGAGTTTAAACACAAGTTGACTTGAGCTTATCTTGAAGCTATAATGAGTAGCTCAAGATTGTTTAAGCTGACCAAAGATGTCATCAAAGGGCTTCCAAAAATAAATAGTATCTCTCATGAGATGCACAATGTCATTGGAGGAAGATTTCAGTTGAACTCGAATTGAGTTGTTGAGTTGAAGCTCTAACTAATTAAAATTCAACTCAAATAAATTCAGATTGGATCCAATTATAATATCATATATTTTTATTTAATAATATGATCTATCTAATATAAATGCAATGGCAGGCCTAGAGGGAGTCAACTATACAAAATTTTCAATTTAGAACATGTAAAATATTAACATAACTCTTAAATTTTTCATAGATCCCTATGAAATTTTATTATTTATTCATTAATCCCATTATGTATTTTATTTTTATTCTACTTTATTCTTTTAAGTTTTAATATGATTGGTTTCATTCATTTATGTGTTCTAAACATGTACACACATATATATAGAGGTGACAATAACAGTAACAATAATAGATTAACCCATTAAATTTAATAAAAAATAATCTTTTACATTATAATTATTAATTAATTAATTAATTGTTTAATTTTTTAACTAATTATGAAAACTGGGTCGAGTGAGCCCATAGGTCTTGTGTTTGGGCCTAAGGTCGAATCCAATTTGTAATAGTAGCAGGTCGGGCTATTTTCCCCTGCTTCAGGTCGGCTTCATCCATTTGAGACGTATATTAATCTTGGAAAAACAACAATGAGAGGTATTAAAGTTACCATTAAAATGTTTTTAGTTATGTGCTGTAGATTCCGAAATCAATTAATTGATTTGTTCGGCAAATGTGGTAAGTTCTATATATGTTCATAACATTAAGGCCATGTTAAAGGAATTTAGGACATTGCTACTAACATTAAATTCATCGCATCTAATTTGAAAGTTTTTATATAGACCAAATTACTAATTTTCACCTGAACTTTGATGGACTTATTTTGTTACCCTTCAAGATTGAAAAAGCCCATTTTCCATCTATCTATACAAGTTAGACGTCAATTTTAATAGTCAAAGGGGTTTTTTTGTCATTTTGTATAATATATATTAGGTTTATTATCAAACATACCTAATAGAACAAACAAATTAAAAATTTTTTTAACTATTTTATATTTTTCTTTTTAAATTTTCACCTATCATTCTTTTTTTTTAATTTTTTAACAGTTAAAAAAAATTCAAATGAAGGAAATCATACAGGCAACAAGGCATCTTAAAGTTGGTGAACGATGAGATTCAATCAAAATAAAGGTTGTCAATTATATATCTTAAGTGAAAATTGACAAATCCACTAACGACACAAAGGTAGAGATAATGAAATGTAATAATAAATGAGGAACAATCTTTGCTGCTGACTTTTATAAATTTAGTTTTCATAATTATTAACAAAGGTGGATATAAATTTTATAATTTTTTAGAGGAATTAGCTTTGGTAAAGACAAAAGGTATTTGGCTTTTTCAACAAATTTATAAATAATATATAACAGGTTAAAAATGAACGCTTCAAACTTAAAGGGTACAAGTTTATTTCAGCAAAGTTCAGGAGGTACACAATCATTCGGCCTTGTATATTTATGGGGTGGTTGCCACTAGTAGTCATTTCTCTAATATCAAGCCAAAAAAAAAAAAACATGGTTATGTTGAAGGGAAGAATATGGCCGTCTATTTTTCTGGTGTCAATTACAACCGTCGTCGGAGTTGCAGGAAGAACACTGTTATCTAGAGAAGAAGATGAAGAGATTGAAAGACAATTAAAGGTTCTAAATAAGCTTGCTTTGAAGACTATTAAGGTAGTCTTCAAAGCAACCGTTGTCGGAGTTGCAGGAAGGAAACTGTTATCTAGAGAAGAAGATGAAGAGATTGAAAGGCAATTAAAGGTTCTAAATAAGCTTGCTCTGAAGACTATTAAGGTAGCCATCATTATTCTTATCTCTGGTCTTATATGTCGAACAATATCATATATATATTGAATTTATGAAGCTTTTACCAGATTTTGCAGACTGAACATGGCGATATTATCGATTGTGTCGATATATACAAGCAACCTTCGTTAGATCATCCTATACTCAAGAACCTTACCATACAGGTATATATACTTCCTGTTTATCTACTTCCATGAAAGACAGATTTTGTAGTTCTTTTAAATGATAAGTTGGAGTAATCATGATCTTCAAATTTGGATTGGATCGGTCGATTTGATTGAGATCCGGCGGTCAATTTGTTCCGAGAGAAATTTTTGTCGCTGTTAAGCTATTACACATATAGTTCTTCCAATTTAACTGCGATTCAAAGACTTGTTGACGTGTCAGTATGACTTCGATTTTTTTTTTTTTGCAATAATAAAGTTGAATTCGAATCAAATTAAAATACGTGAGTAAGTTCAAGCTCGATTTAAATCTTGATATCATTAGTTGGATAAATAGTATCATTGATAAAAAAAATAATGTTCTCAATGAAATAAATAATGTCATTAGGATAGGATTTGAGCTAAATTCTAATTGAGTTACAGAATTGAAACTCAAACTAAAAATTCTCTTGAATCAAGTTGAACATTGAGCTAAGTTGAGTTGGCTTTATTCGAAACTAGCCCTATGCAATAGCTTCGAGCTCTAGTTCAACTAAGGTTCAACACATGACTTCAATTTTTTTTTTTTTTTGTGCAATAGTAGTATTGGATTCATAATGAATCAAACTCAAAAACGAGTTGACTCAAACTCAATTTGAATATAAATATCATTAATAAAATAAATAGTATTATTGACAAAATAAGTAGTATTTCTAACGAGATGAATAATATCATCAATAGAATGAATAATATTATCAAAAAAAATATTCAAATCTAAGTCAAACTGAGTTGTAAATCTCAAAATCTAGCATGAGTTGAGCCAAACACTGAGCCTAGTTGTTTCCAATCGTATCTAACCCTTTGCAATAGCTCGGGTTCTAGCAATTGGCAAAGTTGCCAAGACATATAATGCACCACAAAACTAAAATTCCATTGCAGTATACAATGTAAATGTATATATATGTATTTGAAAACTTCTTGTCTACGGATCCAACTAATTGGACCGAGAAAGACCTGGACCGACCGCTTACTCGGGCCAAGGTCCGATCCAAATCTAAGAACAAGGATAATAATTTGATCACTGTTTCTGTGAAGACAGATGGAGCCTGGTTCTTCCCCTGAAGAGTTTGAAACGTCAAGGAGCTCCTCTATCATCATCACCATTTAACTTCACGAAGATCGAACTGAGATGCGTATCTTGTCAAAGAGGAACTGTTCCAATTCAAAGGATTCAGAAGGAAGATCTCATAAGGCTTAAATTTCTGTCACGAAGGAATGAAGAACGTATATTGATCGAGGTGATCGAGAAAATCTGCTGGCTTCGTAATTAAGTTCAAATATTATCTGAAAAAATTATATTGATTATTAATCTCTGTGATAATAAATCAGAATGCAGCGTGCGCCATGGCTGCACACCCAGAGAAATCATTTTATGGAGGATCGGCTTTGTTTTCTCGAATCGAATCCAGCAAACATTGGGAATTTGTATATTAACTAAAAATTAATTGATAAGATAACTATGTTATGAAATTAATTACATTTCTTAAAATGTTAATATGATTTTGCTGGCTGATAGAGAAGGTAAAACAGGTTGCTACAATATTCTCTGCCCCGGTTTTGTTCAAGTTGGCCCCTACCCAGTCAGCTCAGTTCTACAACTATCGTTCATGATCCTTTTGGAGGCAGTGTGTTCGATCTTGTAGTTTTCAAGGGAGGTAGCCAATTGAAATTTAATCTTTTTGTGAGCTCGAGTGGATGCGGCCTGAGTCAATACGGATTGAATCCATACTTCAACTTATTTTTTTATCTGGTGACACTAGTTATCTTATCAATAATAATATTCATTCTAATAATATTGTTTATAGTGCCAACTAGGGTTGAACTAGAATCGAGTTAACTCGGGCTTGAATGTTGGCTTGACTCCAATTTACTTGGTTGAGTTTAAGCGGAGCTCGAGCCAAACTTGAGGTGGAAAGAGTTTGACTCAATTTAGCTCTCGGACCGGATGGATGGTTTGATAAGTTCGAGTTTGACTCACGGATTGATGTAAGTTATGTCAAACAATTATCAAATTGATATTATTTTTCTTATTATTAAGTAAAACAACATTGTTTTGTTAATGAACTCTAAACTTGAGCCACAGATGTGAATTGAGCTTCAAACTTAAAGATCAAATTGAACTAAAACTACTTTTAACTTTGACTCAACAAACTTGAGCCACCACATTTTTAAATTGAGTCAAACTCAAGCTAATAATGTTTGAGTTTGGTTCAGTTCATATCTAGACCTTCAACCGATAACCTTCCAATGATACTATTTATTAGCTCGAGCTAGATATTCTGACTTCGATCTGAACTTGATTCGACCTCAAGTTGACTCAATTTAGATCGAATCCATTTCTAAGTTTAGTTGAGTTAGGATTGTTAATAAATGTGCTAACATTCGCAAATTACATATAACATATACATACCAAAAATTGGTGGTTCGGTAGACCAGAATCAAAGTTGGCGATCGGATAGTGGCCTGCGAGCCTGTTCACCAGAATGAAGGAGGAAGCTAAACAGATTGGCTGGAAAGGAGAAGCCTACAGTCCAAGAGAAGATGAAGTTATGGACATGGGAAGTGGACAATTCTTCTCAGACCAAGAGCTTAAAACTTGTTTTGCTGCAAAACTTCAGCACGTAGATGAAACAAATCATTACCTGAATCCAGGTCTTTATAAGGTAGAAACTAACACAAGCGATGAACATTGTTATGGTGTTGAGTATAGAAGCTTTACGGGTCCAGCTTTGGATGTTGATGTATTGTTTAGAGGCCCTGGTGGCCTGAAATGTAAAAATAATTGAGTCCCGATGCTCTCTTGGTTCAGCAGTAATTGTTAAATAAATCTCAACTTACTGTTATCTTTTTTCAGAAGCTGGCAGCAACCCTTTGAATTCCTTGTGAATATAGTTGAGTTATATGGTCAAAATTCCTCTTCAATCTAACTTTTAACTTATGGGTACGACTTTTATTAGCAATAAGCTAACATACTCTACGCCAGGCTGCAACCTGTTAGACAAGCTTTGAGCATGGCATCTATTTTTCTAGAAACCATCTAACCTAAAATAAGAATCAAATCCATCGTGACTAATGAAATATGAAATCTAGACGGAACTGAAACAAGATGATATTTGAGATCAATTTGAATTTAAAATAACTCGAACTTTACTTGAGATAGAGGGATGCATTACAAAATGAGAGTTGAAATGTGGGAAGAATATCAAGAGATTTTCAGTTAAATGTAAGGATAAAACTGTTATTTCAATAATATTATTAAAAATATATAATTTTATCTTTTTTTTTTTTTTAAGTTTTGAAAATTGATAATTTCCTCTTTAAACTCACATTTTTTAGGTTTGAAAAATGACTTTTTTCTTAACTCTAGGGTTCCGTACATTTCAAAACTCATTCTTCACCCTTTAGATTTTGCAAAATTTGTCTAACCCTCTCATACATTTCTAGTTTGATGTCCTTTTTCCAACGTCTTATCACTCTGTCTCCGGCCACCTCTATCCCCAAGATTTGAATTATTGTCAGCCTCTCCCTCTCTAGTGGTTTCCCAATGTAGAATCACGTCAAAATTGGCTAAAATCGAGTGAGAGATTCAGCTTGACTTCGACCGATTTTCAACAACATCGCACCCATCTCCTCCCTCCGATTTGTTGAATGGAAGAGGGAGAGAGCATCGATTCGCCACCCATCTCTCGGCTGAAAGTGTTCACAGGTGTTGGCTCGATCTTGGGTTGGACATTCGATCGAAGATGAAGGAGAAGATTGATTTAGGCTTTGTAAAACATGAAGGATGAGGGTGAAATTGTACAATTCAAAACTTTGGGGAGGCGTTTGTAAGGATAAAAATATGTAGAAAATACAAACCCTTATGCAGGGGTGAAATTGTTATTTTTTAAAACCTAGAAAATATAAGTAAGAAAAATTGTTAATTTTTAAAATCTTGAGAGAAAGGGATAAAATTGTATATTTTTAATATTATTGATAAAATAATAATTTTATTCTTTTACCTAATTTAAAATTCAAATATAAGTTTAGAGATAGGTGAATATTTAAATTTTTGAAACCCTATCGGTGGAAACTAGAAAATTGACTAAACCTTGGGTGGGAATAATATTTCGGCCTTTTTTTTTTTAAAATAAAAATGAAAAGATGTAAAAGGAGTAATTTAAGACTTGAAGGAAGTAGAAGAGGTGCTCCACTGGTCCCTGTGCTTTCTCCTGTTTCTTCCGTGAGCAATTCGAGTCGAAGTTTTCTTTCCAACCTCTTAGAATCGAGTTTGAAGCGAAGACGGCTCGAGTAATTGGGTTGTTGAGAGTTAAGCTTTCAGCAAGATGAGTGGTCCAAAGAAGAGGACCTTTCAAATAGAGGCGTTCAAGCACCGGGTCGTGGTGGATCCGAAGTACGCAGAAAAGACTTGGAAGATTTTGGAGCATGCGATTCACGAGATTTATAACCACAACGCTAGTGGACTTAGCTTTGAAGAGCTTTATAGGTCCATTTCTGAGCCTTTTTCGTGGCAAAATTTTGTGATTTATGTGTCAACTTTTACTGGGAATTGATTAAAAATTTCTCGGAGGATAATTTTTATTTATTTATTTTAAGTGTTTTTGAGTTGATTTGTTGATTCTGCAAATTGGTTTTTGGTTTTGTGTGGTTTTGTTTGGTGGGTGTTGTTGTTTGGAGATAGTGAATAGCTTTGATTTTGAACTTTTGAGTTGTGAAGAATCTGTAGTGATACAGAGAATTTGATTATAATTGGTTGAGATGTATTGATTGTGGTGACGGCTTCTTTCTTTTGTGCGAATATGTTTTGTGGGCAATGCTTGGAAATGAGCTTAAGCAATCGTAATAGGGTGATTAGCTGAACTGATTACTGAAAGTTTGTTAGTTTCTTTCAGTTTTAGCAATTATGTGGCGTTCAGTGAGGTGCAAGATAGAGGACTACGTCTATATGATACTGGGAAAGTAGCTGTATTGACTATTATGTTTTTTCTGTTTACTCTTAGAATTTGGGTTTTGGAGAAATATCTGCTGTTGTAAATATGTGATAATGAATAAGAAACAGGAGGTCACTTGTTCAAGAATGTTGCTGTGTGTTTGTGTATGCTGCTAGATTGATGTCTGTTTCTTTTTAGCTCTTGTTTCCTCCTTGGTCTTTTACTTATTTCCAGTATATTAGCTACCCTAAAATCACAGGTTATGTTTCTCATCCATGTTGGAGTCATCCTGTTGGCTTATACAAGTCATGAACTGAACTTTTGATCGATAATTTTAAAGGCCAATGATTAAATTGTTTGGATAGCATACATATTTTACTGGAAAAGGAACTTTGCCTTGCAAATAAATAGTTTATTTCCTTGCTGTCTCTTAAAGGGTGGTTTTATGGATATTTCTTTCTGTCTCTTCATCGTTGTACCTGGAGAATTAGACTTGTACCATTGAAATTTTAGTGGATGTTATGGATTATTTATCATATTGTTGTTTTGGGATGAATTTGGAAGATTTACCTCTTCCTCTTTGTTTGTATGTTTTCCCTCATTTGACTGGTTTATTCTTGATAACTAGGGAATTCTGTATTACTTAATGTGTAAATCAATTTCTTGGATTGGAAGTTTTTTGTTCTGCTCTTTGCTTTTTTGTGTATTACCAAACTTCTTGGGTGCTTTGGTTTTTATTTTCTTCAGTTGTTAGTACCAATAGTTTCAAGAATTCTTCTGATGCTTATGCAAATCCTATTTAATGACATCTGATATTATTCGGCATGATCCTTTTTAACTAATGCTTCTAATGTTCACATACCTCATTGCATTCAGGAATGCTTACAATATGGTGCTTCACAAATTTGGTGAGATACTCTACCTTGGACTTGTGAAAACAATGAGTTATCATCTAATAGAAATATGCAAATCAATTGAAATAGCTCAGGGGGGGCTATTTTTGGAAGAGCTGAATAGAAAATGGGCAGATCATAACAAGGCATTGCAAATGATCAGAGACATATTAATGTACATGGATAGGACTTTCATCCCAAGCACCCACAAAACTCCAGTACATGAGCTAGGATTGAATCTGTGGAGGGATGTTGTTATTCACTCCAGCAAAATCCAGACTAGGCTTCGGGATACACTTCTTGAACTTGTGCAGAGAGAAAGGAGTGGTGAAGTTATTAACAGGGGTTTGATGAGAAATATTACAAAGATGCTCATGGATTTAGGTTCTTGTGTTTACCAGGATGATTTTGAGAAGCATTTTCTTGAAGTTTCGGCTGATTTTTACCGTCTTGAATCTCAGGAGTTCATTGAATCTTGTGATTGTGGGGAATACCTAAAGAAAGCTGAAAGACGTCTAAATGAAGAAATGGAGAGAGTGTCTCATTACTTGGACGTAAGAAGTGAAGCCAAAATAACTAATGTGGTGGAAAAGGAAATGATTGAAAGTCACATGCAAAGACTAGCTCATATGGAGAACTCTGGCATTGTTAATATGCTTGTGGATGACAAATATGAGGACCTGGGGAGGATGCATTCTTTATTCCGCCGGGTGCCAAATGGTCTCATATTAATAAGAGACGTCATGACTTCATACATTCGTGATACTGGTAAACAGCTAGTTATTGATCCAGAAAGATTAAAGGATCCTGTAGATTTTGTGCAACGTCTTTTGGATTTAAAGGATAAATATGACAAGATTATCAGTACAGCTTTTAACAATGACAAGACATTCCAAAATGCTTTAAATTCGTCTTTCGAGTACTTCATTAACCTGAATTCACGGTCTCCTGAATTTATTTCTTTGTTTGTGGATGACAAGCTCCGGAAAGGACTGAGAGGGGTAAGTGAAGAGGATGTGGAGAATGTACTTGATAAAGTCATGATGCTCTTCCGTTACCTCCAAGAGAAAGATGTATTTGAGAAGTACTACAAACAACACTTAGCCAAGAGGCTTCTTTCGGGGAAAACAGTCTCTGATGATGCAGAAAGAAGTCTTATTGTTAAACTCAAAACAGAGTGCGGATATCAATTCACTTCAAAGTTGGAGGGTATGTTCACTGATATGAAGACATCCCAGGATACAATGCAAGGATTTTATGCAAACTTGGGTTCTGATTTAGGGGATTCTCCTACCCTAACTGTCCAGGTGCTCACTACAGGTTCCTGGCCTACTCAACCAAGTGCTGCATGCAGTCTCCCTGCAGAAATTCTAGGAATATGTGAGAAATTTAGGAGTTATTATCTTGGGACCCATACAGGACGGAGATTGACATGGCAAACAAATATGGGCACAGCTGATTTGAAAGCAACCTTTGGGAAAGGGCAGAAACATGAGTTGAATGTTTCCACTTACCAGATGTGTGTGCTGATGCTGTTCAATAATGCTGATCAGTTGAGTTACAAAGAAATTGAGCAAGCCACTGAAATACCTGCCTCAGACTTGAAGAGATGTCTGCAGTCTCTGGCCTGTGTTAAGGGGAAGAATGTTCTACGGAAGGAACCCATGAGCAAAGACATAGCTGAGGATGATGCCTTCTTCTTCAATGATAAGTTCACAAGCAAGTTTGTTAAGGTTAAGATAGGCACTGTGGTTGCACAAAGGGAAACTGAGCCAGAAAATCAGGAAACCAGGCAGAGAGTGGAGGAAGATAGGAAACCACAGATTGAGGCAGCGATTGTGAGGATCATGAAGGCAAGACGGGTCTTGGATCACAATAACGTTGTCACTGAGGTTACAAAGCAGCTGCAGTCCCGGTTTCTGCCAAATCCTGTTGTAATTAAAAAGCGAATAGAGTCGCTTATTGAGAGGGAGTTCCTAGAAAGGGATAAAGTGGATAGGAAATTATATCGGTACCTTGCTTGAAAAAGAAACTGTCTTGTTTTGTCACCTTATCGGGGCATTTCATCTGAGTCTGTAAGTTCTCATCCATTTGTAAGTTTGAATGTTACTTGAATGATTACAGGTCCAGCTTGATTTTATTCTAGACATTTATTTGCTGCATTTTATCCCTTTATTTTTTAAATTTTGTTTAGGGTTGATTTCTATCCTAACCAATGTTCATGTTGCGTGTTTTATTCTCAAAAGTTTTGACATGTGCAACTATATTGCCCCAGCATAAACACAGAATAAGAAAATTGAACGAACTACCCAGAATGTTTTGAAGGAAGCAGACTTCTAGTTTAGAAGTTGGAGATAAGATATTGGAGGAAACTAAACAGAATGTTTTACATGTGAAATGATCTGTTTAGTTACCTCCAATTCTTACATACAACTGATAAATCCACAGCATAAACAGAAAGATTTTAGAGAATGAACTTATTGTTGCAATCTAGAAGTTGGAGATAAGATATTGGAGGAAATTAAACAGAATGCTGTAATTTTTACCTATATGTTTAGTTCCCTCCAACTCTTACATACAACTTATAAAATCTCAGGCTTAGAACTCGTGTTGAATGCTTCTTGAGAGCAAGCTGTATTTATAAGCAAGGCAAACAATAGAGGGGAACACTTTTCAGTGGCTTGGAAAGCAAGAACTGAATGAATGTTACTAAACAGATTGTAGACTGTAGTGTCAGTCAAGATTTGGTTTCTGTTAGGGGATCATATGACATGCTTTGTACAGTACAGGCTTGTGGAATGCATTTTTATTTTTTCCGAATTAAAGGTTTTTTTTTTTTTCTACCCATTAGAGGGTCATGATTCTAACGTTGGAAGCATGAAAAACAGATGATTGACTTGTATGCTGCAAATACTAAAATTCTACTATGGCTTTGGTAACTTTCAACTAGAGGTGTAAACAAATCAAATTGTTTGAGTTTCTCGCAACTTGGTTTATGTCGAGTCTTGTGCAGTTCGATTATTGTTAAGCCAAGCATGATTTTGAA
This sequence comes from Mangifera indica, assembly GCF_011075055.1. NCBI lineage: Eukaryota > Viridiplantae > Streptophyta > Magnoliopsida > Sapindales > Anacardiaceae > Mangifera > Mangifera indica. The sequence goes on along the minus strand of NC_058151.1, from coordinate 13,953,178 downwards.
CTTGTTAGTTGGGCAATTTGGTAAGCTCATGAGCTCATGATTCGATTTGAGTAACATGTTAATAAACCCCAAAAAATTTTGAAGCTTGCACTTAAATCTTTAGAATCTTATATTCTAATTTTGAATATAAAAATAATTAATAAATATATAAGTTATAAAGTTTAAGTATAATTTTTTTAACCAAACTTGAGTTAACATTCCTTTCTCAAGCTCTAATTTAGTTAAAAAACTTTCCATTTTACAAGCTCAAGTTATGCTTTAATATTATCAAGCAAAAGTTAAGCTAAATAGTAATCAGTTTGATTACACCCTCGTTTATACTCTTTTTCTAAAGGCTTAACAAGATCTATACATGTATGTTGTTTGGTCAACACAAACTAACAAGCAAGTCCAAATAATATTGAGTGCAGTTTTAGGCTAAATGGACTCCCAAAATACCTCTCTCCATGTGCTTCTTATTCTTGTGAAAACTCGTCAATTCGTATCAAACGTTTCCAACGCTAGCCGTAACTTGATTCAATCTCAGAACCTTTCATTTACCAGAGCTTCATTCTAAGTGAAAGTCACATTTTTGGGGCCATAATAACAAATAGAACACTTGTCATACAATATGGGAGTGTCCCTTCCCACCTTTCTTTTCTTAATTTGGCCAAAAGACTATTTCCCACCTAAGTTTAGGTGTGATTCCAAACATACTTATGGAGTTTGAAAAACTCAAAATCCCACCCATTGATCAATTAGAGTTTAATTTTTCAGTTAAATATAGGGATAAAATTGTTATTTTACTAATAATATTAAAAAATATAAAATTTATTATATTTTTCTCTCTTAAGTTTTAAAAACTAATATTTCACCCCTAAAAAAGTTTTTAAACTTTGAAAAATCATATTTTTACCCCCAAAACCTTTGAATTTTTTTCTTTTCCTCCAGCCACTTTCTCCAATAATTTGGAAAGGGTGTCGACAAAGCTTGTTTACCGACAAAGAGATCTAGATCTCTTCATCGGCAAAAAATGAAGAGATTTGGGCAAAGAGATTTCAGATCTCTTCGTCAACTAAGAGATCTGGATCTCTTCATCGATAAAGAGATTTGGACCCTTCGTTGACGAAAAGATCTGGATCTCTTCATTGATGAAGAGTCTAAATCTCTTCGCCTAGATCTCACCAATCTCTTCGTCTTTGACAAAAAGATCCATTTCATATTTGTTTACGTGTATAGACCAATGGTTTAGGATAGAAAATAGAAGTCGTCGACGTCGGAGATAGTGGCCAGAGAGGTGAAGAAAAAATTTTGGAGGAAAACGTGACTTTTAAAAGTTAGAAAACTTTAGTTAAGGGTGAAGTTGTTAGTTTTTAAAACTTATGAGGAAAAAAATAACAAAATTTATATTTTTTAATATTATTAATAAAATAACAATTTTACCCTTGTTTTTAATTGAGAATTTTAACAGCAATAACATTATGGGTGGACTTCAGATTTTTTAAATCCTATTGGTATAACTTTAAGAACACACTTAAACTTGGGTGGGATACAGAGCTTTGGCCTCTTGATTTTTACTCATAGTGGATATCACTCAATTATTTAGGTGTGATGGTTTTGTCCAATGATGGATGCAATCCAACCCAGATTGAATTTAGAGAGTTGTTCAGCTCTGGGTTCTTAGTTCTATTTGAGCTAGATTTCCGATATACATTTCATCGATTTTGTTGCATTGAAACTTGTTTTGTTAATAACTTTTCTTTCATATTCTTTTTTGATACTTTTTTTAGATTGGATCTTTTCAAGAGACTCTTCTCAAACTCAATTTTAAAGTAATTTTTTCATACTCACGTCAATCTTAAATTAACCCTTGATTCAGATGGACTTGGTTTGAATAAATCTCTTTTATGATTTTAATCAAGTCTAATAACACAATGTTGCATGTAATATTGATTTATTTATATATACAATAAAACTATGTGTATCTATTTTGGATACACAAATGTGTACATATTTATATGTGTTATCATGTGATTGAATGATTTTGAATTAAGAATAAAACAATAACAAATCATATGATGACACATATGAGTATGTATACATTTATATATCTAAAATAGATACACATAGTATTGCTCTTATATATATAAAAATTATGTGGTATTTTTTATCCACATTTTATCTTAACAGTTCGTCCCTATATTCTTAAATCCTAGTATTAAACCCACGGAAGCAAACCAAAGTCGTCTTCTTCTTCTTGAACCTCTTGACTTAAGTTTTGTATTTGCCCTGCCCTAAAGCTCTCTCTTTGTACCTGGGGAAAGACTACCTAATAAAACCCTTAAACCCTCAAAGCCGCCATCTTCGCCACCCTCTTCCTCCCCACACTAAAACAAACCCATGTCGGCGAAATGGCGCGCGTTGCAACACCGCCACCGTTACACATACAACGCCGTCGTTTTCCCCTCTTCATTCTCAGACTCTTTAACCCAATTCTTAGCATCTCCACCTGACGATGAGGGGTCTTCTTTTTCAAAATTTTGGAGTGAGTTAAAAGAGTTAGCTTCACTCAACTCTACTTATTCACAAATCAACCACGCGAAGAAACTCGCTTCATCTTTCACTGAGTTGCTATTATCGAGTGCTGATGAGTCTTTGAACCTGAAAGCTACGCGGGTCTACTTAGAAGTTTTGTTTTTGGAGAATTCTTCTCCGTTGCATAGAACTTTGGTTTCTGCTTTGGGGAAACTTAGAAAGTTTGAGTCTTTGATTTGTTCTTGTTTCCGTGAGCTTTGCAATGAGTATGGCGGTAAGAAGAGGTTTTGTGTGTCACGTGTGGCTTTGTCTGTAATGGGTATGCCAAAGTTGGGGTTTTTAGTTGATGTGATTGAAGATTGTGCCGTTTCGGTCGCTGAAGATGTCGTTTTGGGGCTGAATAGTGTGATTTTGGAGGTTCAAGAGTTGTCTAGACCTTCTCCTATAGTTATGGAGCAGTGCCAGGAGAGTTTGTCTTGTCTGTACTATTTGCTTCAGCGGTTTCCAGCTAAATTTAGAGACTTGAGTGATCCTGATTGCGGCTGTGGAGGTGGAGAATTGAAGGCTTTGGAAAAGGGTTTTGGAGTTATGATAAGTATCTTGAAATCAGTGGTTTTTACGAGAGATTGTTTCGTGGCCGCTGGGGTGGCATTTTGTGCTGCTTTACAAGTGTGTTTGAGTCCTCAAGAACTTGGTTCGTTCATCATTGAAGGTATTTTTTATCAAACAAATTGCAATCTTAGTAATAATGACTGTAATAGTGAGTTTGATGATGCGATTGGGAAGGTTCCTTATAATGGAGATGTTTGTAGTGAAATCCGTAGTTTTTCAGTATTGAATAGACTTTGCTTGATTCGAGGGATACTCACGGCTGTTTCGAGAGATGTACTCAATATCCCCTTTTCTGTGTCTTCGAATAATTCGAATTTTACCAAAAATATCAGTAGCTCTGTAAAGACTATATTGTATAATGGGATTTTGCCTGAGTTGTGTGATTACTGTGAGAGCCCAACTGATAGTCATTTTAACTTTCATGCATTAACTGTGATGCAAATATGTTTGCAACAGATAAAGACCTCAATTTTGGCTAATTTAACCTATACATCGGATAATTATGATCCGATTCCGGAGGATATGGGGACACGGATTTTGAGAATCATATGGAATAACTTGGAGGATCCTCTAAGTCAAACAGTAAAGCAAGTTCATCTTGTTTTTGATCTATTCTTAGATATTGAATCTACTCTTCGTCGGGGTGAAGGTGGTGAGAGAATTAAATCCTTCTTACAAAAGATTGCTTCTGATCTTCTTTGCCTAGGGCCACGGTGTAAGGGGAGATACGCTCCCTTGGCTTCACTGACTAAGAGATTGGGCACAAAACCTATGTTGGATATGAGTCCTAACTTGTTATTTGAAACGGTCCAGGCCTATATTGATGATGATGTGTGCACTGCTGCCACATCTTTCCTGAAATGTTTCCTTGAATGCTTACGTGATGAGTGTTGGAGTTCTGATGGTATTGAAGGGGGCTATGCTGTTTATAGAGGGCACTGCTTGCCTCCTTTTTTGTTTGGACTTGCTTCAGGAACTTCAAAGCTCCGCTCAAATTTGAATACTTATGCTGTTCCAGTTATTTTAGATGTGGATGTGGATGGTGTTTTTCCTATGCTTGCCTTCATCTCGGTTGAGCCTAGCGAGGGGAACAGATTGTCATATCCAAAGCTTGTATGTACTAACATGGAACTCAGAGTTGAGCAACAAGTAGCTGTTTTAGTCTCTTTACTTAAGGTATCTCGTTCACTTGCTTTAATTGAAGGGGATATCGATTGGTGGAAAAATTCTGCTGAGCTAAGCACAGAGAGTGTGTTGGAAAATGAATGCAATAATTGTTACGCTCTAGTTTGCATTAAGGGAATAAAGTTTAAGGTTGTGGTTGACTGGCTAGTCTTGGCACTGACCCATGTTGATGAGTCACTCCGTGTAGATGCTGCAGAATCTCTTTTCTTAAATCCCAAGACAGCTACTCTGCCTTCCCATTTAGAACTAACTCTGATGAAGGAAGCTGTGCCATTGAACATGAGGTGTTGCTCAACAGCATTTCAGATGAAGTGGACAAGCTTGTTTAGAAAGTTTTTCTCTCGAGTTCGAACTGCCTTGGAGAGGCAATTTAAGCAGGGTGGCTGGCAACCTACTGTTTCCTTCAGAGACAATGATGGGTCATGCACTGGAACAGAGGAAACTGTAATTAGGAGAGCTGAGGATCTATTTAATTTTATGAGGTGGTTGAGCAGTTTCCTATTTTTCTCATGCTATCCTTCTGCTCCTTATAAGCGAAAAATAATGTCCATGGAGCTTATTCTTACAATGGCAAGCATTTGGTCTATCACACCTTCTCAGGAAAAACCTGGTTCTGTATCTCCTGAAAGTTGCCTTTATCCTTACAATAAAGGATTCACTTCACCAGATTCAACACTAGTGTTAGTTGGATCAATTATTGATAGTTGGGACCGGCTGAGGGAGAGTTCTTTTCGTATATTACTGCATTTTCCTAACCCACTACCTGGTATTTCAAGTGAAGACATGGTCCAAAAAGTAATAGCATGGTCTAAAAAATTAGTCTGCAGTCCACGTGTGAGAGAGAGTGATGCTGGGGCTCTAACTTTACGGCTTATGTTTAGGAAGTATGTCTTGGAGCTTGGGTGGATAGTCAGAGTTTCAGACATTGTTTGTCTTCCTTTGCAGCCTCAGCAGGTCAACAGAGATGAGCAGGTTTGTAAATCTAGGCCACCTGCTATAGAATATGTGAAATCATTAATTGATTGGTTGGAGGTTGCAGTAGAGGAGGGAGAGAAGGATCTTTCTGAAGCCTGTAAGAACAGTTTTGTTCATGGTATATTACTTGCTCTCCGATATACTTTCGAGGAATTGGATTGGAATTCTGATGCCATATTGTCGGGTTATTCAGAGATGAGATTACTATTAGAGAAGCTCTTGGAGCTGGTCATGCAAATAACTTCATTGGCACTTTGGGTGGTTTCTGCTGATGCTTGGTATCTGCCTGAGGACATGGATGACATGATTAATGATGATAGTTTCTTGTTGGATGTCTCTGAGGAGATGGATGGGCCCACACAAGCTTTAGAGGATGAAGATAAGAAATCAAAACCTACAGAAGATGTAAGGTCATCAGGACAGATTGTTATGGTTGGTTGCTGGCTGGCTATGAAAGAGGTAATTTCCATATTATTTCCTATCAATATTTTGGTACTGAATGCTGGTAATAATGTTGGCTTTCTAATAACTATGCATAATTGCTGAAGTCCAAGCAATTGAAAATGAATTTTTGACGTTGATGTTAATGACAGCACATTTTTTGTTTTCAGGTGAGTCTTCTTTTGGGAACTATCATAAGAAAAATTCCTTTGCCAAGTAATGATTGTTCAGATTCAGTAGAATCTGAGAATCGTTTTTCCAATGCTGCTGATGTCTCAATGACGACATTCTCTGTTCCAATGCTTGACTTGAAACAACTTGAAAAAATTGGGAACCATTTCTTGGAAGTCCTTTTGAAGATGAAGCATAACGGTGCAATTGATAAGACAAGGGCTGGGTTTACAGCTCTTTGCAACCGTTTACTTTGTTCGAATGATCCAAGGTAAGTTTCCATTTTTCTTTTTCAACCGGTGGATTCTGATCTTATGCTCAATTTCTTGTCTCGTCTTCTTTTATCACCATTTTGTCATACATATAAGAACATAGCAATCTTTTCATCATCCGCAGAGTTAAAGGGATGCCTAATTTATCCCATCGGTCATAATCTTTTTACGCTCCTTGCTTCCTAAAAATGGGGGAGGGCAATTGGGCGAAGAAGTCTCAGCCATCTAATATTTTTGGTTTCGCAATTAAAAGTAATAATGGGTTCCTTTAGCAGGAGGGGGCTGTTTAGAAGTACCCCTAGACTATGCCAGTGCATTTATATGTGTTATAATGGACATAATAACATTTTCAAGTTCTTATTGGATCTATTTGGCTTGTAATGCAAAAGATATTCTGAATGTAGAAGTTTTCCCAGTATACAGTTAGCTAGCTTTGTGAAATAGTATTCTATACTATAAGGTGTTGTTTATCTTTGCAGACTTTGTAGGTTGACAGAGTCCTGGATGGAGCAACTTATGGAAAGAACTGTGGCCAAGGGACAAGTAGTGGATGATTTGTTAAGAAGAAGTGCAGGTATTCCTGCTGCTTTCATTGCTCTATTTCTTGCAGAACCAGAAGGTGCACCGAAGAAGCTTCTCCCGCAAGCACTTCGGTGGCTAATAGATGTAGCTGACAGGTCGTTGCTGGACCTAACTGAAACCAAAGGATTAAAAAAAGAATCTCAGTGTTTATTGGAAAATTCAAACCAACAGTTGAAATCTGCGCTGCCATCTGAGATGAATGCAACTTTCAAATCGTCTAAAATTCGCGATGAGGGTGTCATTCCAACAGTGCATGCATTCAACATCATTAGAGCTGTATTTAATGATACCAACCTAGCTACTGACACCTCTGGTTTTTCTGCTGAAGCTTTGATTGTTTCAATACGCTCATTCTCTTCTCCATACTGGGAAATTCGGAACAGTGCTTGTCTGGCATACACTGCCTTGGTACGTCGTATGATTGGATTTCTTAATGTTCAAAAACGAGAATCTGCACGGCGTGGTCTAACTGGGCTTGAATTTTTTCATAGGTACAATTTCTTTGACCAAAACTTAAACTTCTGTATCTTTAAAAGCTTCCACAAAAAGAGTTTGTGCTTGTCTAAACTGTGTCATTTTTATAGTTTAGAATTGCTTTTTGTTTCTTCTAATAATATTTAACAATTATTTAATCTGCTTTCTTGAAGGTACCCCTCATTGCATTCATTTATATTCAACGAACTGAAACTTATAACTGAGTTGCTTGGTGACACCTCATTGAGTCAATCAGAATCCAACTTAGCAAATGTTGTGCACCCAAGCTTGTGTCCCATGCTGATTCTTCTATCTAGGCTCAAACCTTCACCCCTCGCAAGTGAAAATGGGGATGACCTGGATCCTTTCCTTTTCATGCCATTCATTAGAAGGTGCTCAACCCAAAGCAATCTAAAAGTTCGTATCCTTGCATCCCGAGCTTTAACAGGCCTGGTGTCTAATGAGAAACTGCCTGTTGTCCTTCAGAATATAGCATCTGAACTACCTTATGTTGGGGACCATAACACAGCTATTCCCGCTTCTTCTTCGTGCCCAACCTCTGGAACCCACCGAGCTAACTCCAATTTAATTCATGGAATTCTGTTGCAGTTAGGTTCTCTTGTGGATACAAATTGTAGAAACTTAGGTGACTTTTCAATGAAGGATCAGATTCTTGTTGACTTAATCAAAGTTCTTGGGAGATGTTCATGGATTGCAAGCCCTGAAAGGTGCCCTTGCCCCATTGTCAATGCCTCTTTCTTAAGAGTGCTTGATCACATTCTCTGTATTGCAAGAACAGTCCATATAAGCGGTAGTTTTTATGCTGTACGCAACCTACTTTTGGAGTTATCTACTGAGTGCTTAGATGTTGAAGCTTCTTATGGGCTGTCATATTATGACCCAACAATTGCTGAACTTCGGGAACAAGCGGCTAAATCGTATTTCAGTTGTGTGTTTCAGGCATCTGAAGAAGCAGATGAAGTTGTTTTTCAGATGCCGCAGAGACGTTCTCCTCTTAATTCAAAGTTATCTAAAATACCTGAAATGGAGAATTCTTTTGCTGGGCTCCAGGAGAGGCTGGTCCATTCCTTGTCAGATTCATCTTATGAAGTTCGACTTGCAACATTAAAGTGGCTGCTTAAGTTCCTGGAATCAAGAAAATCAGATAGAGAGGTCAGTGATTTGTTAGGCAGTGAATTGCGGAACATTCATAACTGGATAAAAAGTAACCTGCAGGACACATTGATGAGCCGTTTAGAGTTAGACAAGAGTCATAGATGTACAAACTACATTCTCAGGAATCTTTTCACTTGGAACATTCTGCTGTTTCAGAAACCCAGCGATGAAGTGACTGCTGAAACAATTTATGTTGGAGGGATGGATTGTGATTCTGTATTCCAGCTTTGGGATAGGCTGATATCCCTGTATGAGCTCACAAGACATACTAAAACTAAAGAGACACTCATCAGGTGTTTGGCAATATGCATACGGCGGTTTGCAGATGCATATACTAACTCAGTTCTTGATTTAGAGAAGAAGAAAACCATGGAGTTCACTGAGTCTGATCATTTGGAAAGATCAGCTCGTTTATATGCTTGCATTACTGCTTTTGTTGACATGATTAGGGAGCATAGTGCCCCATCAGAGCCAGTGAATATGCGCAGGGCAGCAGCTGAATCTATAGCAGCATCAGGTTTGCTCGAACAAGCTGAATTTGTGGGTTCTTATGTGGTCAACCACCAAATCCCGCCTGAAACTTTAGGTATGCATTTTGAACAACAAGAAGCCATTAATATGTATGCTCGTCAAGTACTAGCTTTATGGTTTGCATGTATCAAACTACTGGAGGATGAAGATGATGGGATTAGACAAAGGCTTGCTGTTGACGTCCAGAAGTGTTGTAATTCAGAAAGACACAGAAATAGCTCTCATGCTAGAGAGGCTCCAATCCAAGTGGAAAAAGTGATTGAATCTAGTTTTGAGTACCTATCCTCTATCTTCGGTTGCTGGATCGAATTTTCTGAATCCCTTCTTCGATGGGTGCATAATGCAGCAAGCCAGGTAGTATCAGAAGGGGATCTAGTAAGGCGGGTTTTTGACAAGGAAATTGATAATCATCATGAAGAAAAGCTTTTGATCAGTCAAATATGTTGCTCTCAATTGGAGAAGATTCCTATTTCAAAATCCTGGACAGTTGACACATCGAATAAAGATCAAATCAAAAACTATTTACGCAGATGGAGAAAGAAATTCAGCCATCAGTTAATGTCTTTTGCTAAAGATCAGAGTAGCAGGATGGGAGGAATTTATTGGATTGGTGGTTTTGGCAACCACAAGGATTCATTTCTACCAGTTTATTCAAATCTGCTTGGTTTTTATGCACTCTCAAGCTGCATCTTTAATGGGGAAATTGAAGATGGTATGTCTCTACTATCTGATGTGATTGAACTTGGTAAAGTTATCAGTCCATTTATTAGGAACCCTTTGGTTCATAACCTGTATTTGTTAGTAGTTAAGTTACATGAGAGAAAGATAGGTGCTTTAGCTGAACAAACAGTGAAGTTCACAGATGACATGATTTGGGAGGCTTTTGACCCCTATTTTCTTCTTAGATAAGATTGAAAGCATTGATGTTGTATTATAGCATTTTAATTCATTAAGCAATGAAGGGAATAATTGATTTTATTTTATTCCCCACATTTTTAGTCCAAAGTATACTCTTGTTTAGGGTGGATTTAACTCGAGCCAAACACAAAACAAAAATCAGCTTGAACTTGCCTCTAATCCAAAAATTCTAACTCAAATTGATAATGAGTTATTGGATTATTTGTCTAAAAGCCGTCAAAGAGAAAGAATAAAGGTCATCAAAGATGGAAATAAAGAATTGTTAGAGAGAAATCCAAAAATAGATGGGTCATCATTGATTGAAAAATCATTAAAGAATATGGATTTGTTAGCAGTTTTTTGACAACTTCACAAAATCAAGTAAAGGCTTTTTCAACTCAAATTTGAGAGTTGATTATTTTTGTGAGCTACAGCATATGAGCCCCAAGGGTGAGGGAATACTTGACGGTTTTTTAGAGGTTTTTTATATCATTTACCCTCTTATGAGTTATGATGTGTTCAAAACTGTCCAAAATGCAAACTTTTTAAAAAACCGCCAATTTTGGGCATTTTTGTGGCTATAGTATACGGCCGCCTAATTAATTGTACGTTCATTTTATGTATGTCGACATAACATGTCCCCATTAACTGATTGTATATCTTGTGCATACAATAGTTGTATTCAAGTTATTCTGCCATAGAAGGGCGAAAGACATTTCTTAAAAGACCATTTATTTATTCGATGATAAAGTTTGACAGTCACATTTGTCCAGAGAATGGAAATGGAAGTACATGCCAAAAAGAGTATAAAGCATCATATATCCATAGCCAAAACTGGAAACTTTGAAAATCTTGAATTCCATAAAAAGCAATTCAAGAAGCTAAGCAAATGTATTGTGCATCCTAATATAATAGTTACCATCTCTTGAACCCAAACAAAGATGCAATGCTGCGATGACTTTGTTCCATAACCGTCGAGAAGAAAAAGAGGAAGCGGAATGTTTGGCTGTGCAACTAATTAACTAGCATCTTTACCATCATCATCCTCAGCATTTTCCTGATCAAGAAGATCACAGGTTACTTGCAATACAACAGCAGAATATTACATATGTTTGTTGTACTGTTCGATCATCTGGACTAGAATAACTTGCCAAAATTTGAAACTTATCAAGTACTTGATGAGCAGAATATGTGAGCATAATGCACTCAGAGTGTTCAATGGTTTTGAAAACAAAGCAACAAATTTGATGTCTCTCACTTGGATTAAAAGGCAAGCTCTACTTTTTATTCTTACATAATTTTTATGCATAAAAAAGATTTGTATAATGAGAAATGACTCTTGATTCTTAATGTTACCAACCAACATTCACGTGTGTAAATTCTTATGTTCATTCATGTGTGTTACAATCTAATCACCATTACCTCTTCATCACCCTCATCTCCATCGGACACCTCTTCTTCATCAGCCTCCTGCAACAAATATGATCATGAACCCCATATGAAGAACCTTAGAAGGAGACTTTGTTCTGGAATAAAAATTAATAGAGGAATAAAAATGAAAATATATAAAGAAAAACATTACATTGTTGAAATACTTCAGAGGATTGGGCCATAAATCCTCCTTAATTATATCTGCCACCTGTAATTTCAAGGAGAGAAAAATGAAAAGGGAAAAATGTTCTCTGATGATTCAATGTACTGCAATATCAGATTGAACCAAACCTCTGCTGTAGGATAAAATTATGATATAAGTAGCAAAAGAGTGCATCCAATATGGCAGCATTGAGAGTACTATTTTTTACCATTCTAAAGCATCAAAAAAAATTTAACAGTACTAGAAAATTGAGAAGCATAAGAGTAATTCACCTCATCATGAAGCTCGGCAATATCTTTCTGTTCGGTTTCACCAAACCAACTAAAGATGCTGCATCGACAAAATTATGAATGAATGAGTCGAAATGTATTTAGATGTACGAAAATTAAAGTTGAATGTCTTATCTCTATAATGTAGTTGTTGCCATTGCAGTTACTTTATTTAAATAATATTGGAAGAAAAATATACTAGAGATTGAAACTGCTGACAACAACTTTCAGCCACAGCAGAGTGTATAAAATTCGATTATTCACACTGAACAAACACTAATCAGAAGGATCACCTCTCTTCACTGAATGGACGCTTGTTTCCTTTTTTCTCATTATTGGTTCCATTGGAAGCATCCTTCACAAGTTTCAACATATTTTATCATATGTTACCAAAAAGACTACAAATAAATATGCCCAAAGGCACTAGAGCCACATTACCATGCCGTCCTTCCATTTAATGGTAGTGCCGGTGATCTTTGTAGTTCCCTCGTCAAGAAATTTGTACGTTTTTGTCAACTTTGTATTTTCAAAATAAGGATTCTCACGGAAATTCTGAAAGCAGGTGATAAGGGGAAAAACAGAATTAGATATTTGCACAAATTCATCCATAACATTATCAGAGAACAAAGAAAGTTACACCCAAAAAACAGAATTTGTAAAGATGGGAAAGTGAAGTGATAAATCAATAAAAGACTAGCACATCCTGAAAGGATATGTAATGCTCTAATTCATTATGCAGAGATTAACTTACAAATATGATGGAGTACCCAGATTTCACATCTTTAAAGTCCTCGACATCAAGAGAATGCATGTACTTGAAGATCTATGTCAAAAGCAAAAGATAGTAAAAAAAAATTTGTGCAGGTATACAAGCTTAAATATCCAATGCAATTAGGGAAGGCATCAAAATTAAGTCATATATTTAAAATTATGCAGACAACCTTGTGGTCTTCGTCACTCAGCAGAGCAGAAAATGCTGGATGACTCATGAACTGTAAAGTAAAACTTACCGTGTCATATTCATCATAAAACTAGAAAATTCAGTGATATTAAAACAAATGGAAATGAAAAGCTCATGAGAACAAGACAGATCACTGACCGCAATAATCCAGAAGTCAGGGATAGATTTAATTATTTCATTGCGCTTTTCGTAGACAGGCCTGCGTAACTCGTTATATTTCTGCTCAACTTCCAACACTTTATCACTTGCTTCTTCATTCACCTATTGAATCATGGAAAACCAATTATCTCATTCAATTCATAAACCCTATCATAAAATCCGAAATCATATATTGAATAACCATAAAAACTACAAGAAACTATAGATCAAAATCAAGCAAAAAACAATCTTATTTCCCCTAATTAAGAAATGGGTTCCCTTTTTCACACCAAAAACACACAACTTTCAACATCACAATACCCTAATGTTTGCTACATTAATTAACCCATTAACAGAAGCTCCTACACAATCAAACCAAATTATAACAAAACTAAAAATAAAAAAGGGAATCCAAAAGCCAATGCATACATTTTACAAACAGTCTCTTTATATATTCAAAACAAGAGAAGTGTTAACAATGTAAATACAAATACACATATTTGTACACAGATACATACATGAATATATTTATACATGCAAACATGGATGGACCCATATAAATGGAGATGGAAAGGCGAGGAAAGGAGAGACCTTTTCGAGTTCATCTTGGACCTCTTGCAACTTTTCAATGGACAAAACGAGTTCACTATCAATTATGTCAGCTGCATGATTCTCATCATCCTCCACTTTCTCAACGACCCTTGATTTCTTTCCCTTGTCACTCACCATTTCTACGTTCACACACCCCAAATTTCTTGTTAAGATTTTCTCCGGAAAATGGGTAGGCAAGCAAAGAGGCTGCAGAGATGTTACTGAGAAATGTAATCGGATTCGGCTTACCTCAGAAGGGTCTCAAAGTTTGTCTATATATAGGATAACCTTGGAGATTCCATGCCAGAAATTCTTCGATGAAACCATACATTAAAACTACATAAATTATATAACATATACTCTTCTATGAAACATCTATTAAAACTATATATTATAGGCCAAAAGATTTTCCCACCCAAGGTCTAGTGAACTCCTCCTATTGCCACCCTCCAACTTTCCAGATCCCAAACACCCACCCATGATTTGGAAAACTAACACCTACCCTCCAAAATTAAGTTAAGGTTAAGGACAAAATAGTCATTTAAAAATAATATTTAATGTTTATATTATTTTATTTCCTTAATTTGAAAAACTAACAATTTTCCCTAAAATTAAGTTTCGAAAGGGGACATTTTTCCCCTTACTTAGGGTTTTCAAGTTCGTCGATGAATTTTCAACCAACGATGGTTGATTTCTCTCCCTTTCGATGTTGTCTCTTCCTTCGTTGCTCAATATCGAACTGACGATGTCTCGATTCAATAAAATCCAAACATCCAGACTAAGAGTCAAAACTCTTTGTCTGGATCTTCATTGTCCAAACAAAGTCAGTTTTGTCTAGACGATGATGGTCCATATGAGGAAATTGATCTCTTCTAGACCGTTGTCATTATCCAGACGAAGCTGACTTTGTCTGGATGACGAAGATCCAAACAAAGAGTTTCGACTCTTCTTCTAGATTTCGTATGGATTTCATTAAATTCAGATGTCGTCGATCTAATATTGAGTACCAAAGGGAGAGACAACACTTGGAGAGAGAGAGAGAGAGAGAGAGATCAGTCATTATTGACTAGAAATTCATCGGCGAAATTGGAAACCCTAAGTAGGAGGGAAGATGTCACTTTTCAGAACTTAATTTTGGAAAAAATTATTAGTTTTTCAAATTAAGATATTAGAATGATGTAAATTTTAAATATTATTGTTAAATGATGATTTTATCTTTAATCTTAACTTAATTTTGGAGGGTAAGTGTTAGTTTTTCAAATTATGAGTGAATGTTTAGGTTTTTAAAAATTAGAGGGTGAGAGTTTTAGAATTCACTATACCTCGGTGGAAATAAGTCCTTTGGCCTATATTATTTACTGTATATACTCTTATGAATCCGACGTAAAAACTACAACGCACTACCCAAATCTTATCCAATATTTTAAGACCTCATTGGGAATTGACTTAGTAAAAGAGTTAGTTTGAGCGGGACAACCAAATCAATAAACTGTTTAAACAAATATTAAAATAATATTTAATTAAACAAAATTATGATATGAAGTTATATAATACATATTCTATATTTCCAATCAAATAGACTTGATTTGAATTCTAAATATATGATCGGATAGAATTATAGTTTGGATGATATGTGATGCATGTTACTTATTCCTTAAATAAGAGAATTATAAGACTATGCTTTTCAAATTTTTTCCAAAATTTTACATTAATTGATGCTTTGTTATATTAAGAAACCAACATTAAGAAGTAATTGTCCTCTTCTTTTTTTTTTTTTTTTTTGTAAAAACTAGCCTCTCTATTCACACCTTAATTCTTACATGTAATTTTGGTGAGCTATTAAATTAATTACTAATTCAAACAATATTTTTTGATGTGCAAAATTCGATCATGCCTAAAGTATAACTTTATACGATTGATATGTGATTTTATACTATTGATGTACGATTGATCGATCAAAAATTATTACATAAATATGTGATTTTACATCAGTTTATTTTGT
Source organism: Mangifera indica (assembly GCF_011075055.1). Taxonomy (NCBI): domain Eukaryota; kingdom Viridiplantae; phylum Streptophyta; class Magnoliopsida; order Sapindales; family Anacardiaceae; genus Mangifera; species Mangifera indica. Next base: position 13,937,793 of record NC_058151.1, on the reverse strand, counting down.
AAACCTTAAAATTAATAAGAAAACCTTGTGTGATTGTGAACATAAATATTACAATAAAATTATGCGTACACATTTTTAATATATAAATAATATGTTATCATATAATTGGATGATTTTAAGTTAAAGATAAAGTAGCATCTACTCATATAATTACGCATCATTTGTATACTTAAATTTTATACTAAAAATATGCACATATAATATTACTTATTTTCTAACATCTACGATAAAAGAAAATTGATTTAAAAAATGGATAACAACACTGGAGATATCAAATTATTACATTTTTTCTATTAAAGAGACTGATTTTATGAAAGTTTAGTCCATTTAACAAAGAAATCTGAAAATTCAGTTCCTTCGATAAGAAATTTTAAAAAGTTCAATTTCTTTAATATAAAAAAACAAAGTTTGGTCATTTCGGCAGAAAAAAATGGTAATTTGATATTTCTAGTATTATTATCCATTTTTTAAATTATTTTTTTAAATCATAGATGTTACGAAACAAAGTGAGAGTTATTGATATAAAATGTATAAAAAGTTTATAAGAGTACGTCTTATAATACCATAAGTAGGGTGAATTTGTTCTAAGTTGTTTGAGTTTGAATCATTGTTTGTATCAGAGAAGTCAAATTCAAGTTAAGGATTAAGTTTATTTTCTTAAAAAAATTGAATTCCATATGATTCAAAAATTCGAGTTCAATCTTGATTTAGATCAAGTATAAAATTAAATTATATTTGAGTTAAAATTTGAAACTTAATCTGTTGATCTTGATCTAAATCTTTTAGATTTCATATAATTTAAAGTTGACCCTTATTTAGGTTTAACTTAAATTAATTACGGTCAATATTATTTAATTTTGTATTTTTTATTATAAATTGACTTAAATTTGAACGTTCAAATCATTTTGACCATATATTAGAGAAAAAAAGAGCAACTGAATTTCGTAGGACTCCAAGAAATTATTTGATTTCTTTTAGAAGCATACGTTAATTTATTTGTCTTTCATGCTAAGTGAATAGTTGAGATATTGAGGAACATTCAAAATACATTAATGGAATCAGTTTGAGATTTAATCTCAACTCATTTCATGAAAACAAATATAATACTTGGTTTAAACTCATATTCGATTTGTTTGATCCAAATTAAAATTAAAATTTGAATAATTCGATTGAGTCAACATTATTCAAATGTAACGTTTTGATTTAATTTTATATTTGGGATCAAAATATTTTATATAAAAAAATTAATAAATTAGTATGATATGTTAAATACTTAGGCATGTCACATGTATAATGTTATAAATAAATAATGGCCAAACGACTATTTCCCACCCAAGGTTTAGCGTTTTCTCAAATGTCCCCCCTTTAACTATGGAAACACCAAACACCCACCCATGGCCGGTTAGATTTAACAGAACCATAACGCCTAAAAATTTTATCTCTTTTTGCCCCCCTAAACTTTAAAACTAACATTTTTCCTCAGCCTAAGTTTTAAAAAATCACAATTTCACCCTAGGGTTTGGTTTTGAAATCTCCGACGACCTCTCCGGTTCTGTTGCCGACGGTCTCTCCCTCCCGAAGCAACCTCTCCTTCCGACGATCTCTTTCCTCCCATTTGGAGGTCCGATCGAAGTCGGAGACTCCTTGGGAGACGAAGAACTTTGGATGAAAGACGTCCAAAGGCGTCTCCGGCGCCGATCGGACCTCCAAATGGGAGGAAAGAGATCGCCGGAAGGAGAGGTTGCTTCGGGAGGGAGAGGCCGTCGGCAACGGAGCCGGAGAGGTCGTCGGAGATTTCAAAACCAAACCCTAGGGTGAAATTGTGATTTTTTAAAATTTAGGCTGAGGAAAAATGTTAGTTTTAAAGTTTAGGGGGGCAAAAAGAGATAAAATTTTTAGGCGTTAGGGTTCTGTTAAATCTAACCGGCTATGAGTGGGTGTTTGGTGTTTTCATAGTTAAAAGGGAGACATTTGAAAAAACACTAAACCTTGGGTGGGAAATAGTCGTTTGGCCATAAATAATAGGACAAAAGATTATTTCCACCGAGAATTGCTAAAATGATAAAAAATTTTCCATTAACTTTAAAAAACTTAAATATATACTCTTTTATTAAAACTAAATGTTAAGATTAAAGGTAAAAATTTTATTTAATTAAAAGTATTAAAAAAACTAAAAATTTATCTTTTTTTTTTTTACGTTTAAAAATCTAATAATTTATCTTTATCCAAAGTTTAAAAAGGGAATATTTTCCCATAAGGTTTTTTTCCCATCACTAAAACCAATGAAGTTCACCATCTTCGACCGTATTTTCTCTCCATTTCAGTGTCTTCTCTAGCCATCTTAATTAAAGATAAAGACAAACGTCTTTGTTTGAGAGATGAAGACAAACAACAAGTTATCTTTGCCTTTGATGAAAACAATCAAAGAGGATACTGGCAGGGAGAGAGAACATAGCCAGAGAGGATAAATTTTGCAGTCACCGGTGATGAAAAAAATAATTATTTTTCAAATTTTAAAAGTTATTAAACTTTTACACTAAAAAGAAGAAATGTGATAAATTTTTAATTTTTTAATATTTTAATCTAAATAATATTTTTATTATTAATTTTAACAATAAATTTTAATAAAATAATAAAATTTTTAATTTTTTAATCAAACGTTGGAAATAAGTCTTTTTGCCCAAATAGAATGATGGATGTTAACTTGCTCCCGAATCCACACACGGTTTTCCACAATTACCCTTATGTTCGGATAGAAGGACTTGAAGGGGACCGAAAAATCCAGTTAATAACCAAATCCATTTCTATAAATACCTTCAGCACGCCATTTTAAAGTTCCGAGCAATTCTGCACATCCTCGGAGCAAAAAGTCAGTGAACGACGACGTTTGAAACTTTGGCTTTCTCTATCATGTAAACTGATATTTGTTCCGGCGAAGCTGATTAATTTGCTGTAGAAGTTAGGGTTTTGGGATGAATCTGGTGCGACACTCATCCGATTTCAGTTTTGTAATTTCTTTACTCAAGTTCGCATGTTCATCGTATTTTCTTGAATGTTTTCTTAAGCTTTTAATTTTTAATTGTCTCGGAAATGTTTGGAGGCTGTGAAAATTTTCTCGGAAATGTATATTGCGAATGTGATGGAAAATCTAAGTATTTTCGCACTTTCTGTGCACATATTTGTAAAGTTTTGCTGGATTTTCAGTGTCTCGTGAAGTCACCTAAGCTTTTTTTTATTATTTTTTCATATGTTTTCTTATCTTGAATAAAATTTATTTTCTTAAACTTTCTCGGAAGATTAGGATTTTCTCGAGAAAAAGGAAAAGATTTGAGGTTTCAGTGTAACTGGAACTGACTAAACTTTTTTTCTTTTTTGTTTTTTCAAACTGATTTACAGGAAACACGAGTATTCTCTTTAACGGATTTCTTAAACTCGGTTCCGAAATGTGCGTTCTCTTCATGTTCAACTCCCGTACTGACCGACTTAGAAACAGACCTCATCAACTCAATCCTCCAAGACGACAAAAATCAACTCATAAATGTTACTACACAGGCACTCCTCAACGGCAACGATAATGATGCCCTCCAAACGACGGCGTCGACGGCCGTCTTGAAGATCCTGCACCTCTGTTGCAACTTGGACTCCGTTATCTGCGCTACGGCGCTGGTCAACGGAGAGCTACTTGGAGGAGTGGTAGCGGCAGTCAACAAGATGGACAGTGCTACCGGTCTGACGGCCATCCACGTGGCTGCCGAGTCGCACGCGGCGCGTTGCGTGGAAATGCTGTTGAAGAAACGCGCCCGTACGGATATTAAAAGTAAGGACGGACGTGGAAGGCTGGCTCTGGAGTTGTCTCTGTGTAGCAATAGGTAATGTCCAAAAACTGTACGTCATTTTCACTTTTTCAGTTTGTGATTGTGCGTAAGTAGTAAAAGTTTAGGTCTTTTTATTTCCTTATCAACTTGCACAAAAATTGAATAAAGTAAACAGGTTTCCATTTTCAGGAACCTACCTAGCTTCTCTTTATTTCAAATTCTTTTTTATATTATAATTTGTATTAATTAAATCCTTTTTCTTGATCTGATAATCGTGAGTGTTGCAGAATGGATGTGATTTGGAATCCAGATGACTACTCCGTCGAAGACTTGATCGTCATTCTTAGTCAAAAGGTTTTTAAGCAAATAATAAAAAAAAAATTTAAGAACCATCGGGAAAGTAAATAGAAATAATTGATTTTGGTTTTTGTTTTAACAGGATTTGACAACGGTCAAACTCCTGAGTGAGAAAACAAAAGAGATAGACGAGTTGGCCTATGCGAGCGCCGTAGGTGGCAGAGTAGTGGAGTTAGCCGCACTCCTCATGGTGGCAGCAGAGAGTGTAAACTCGTCGCTTTTGGTGCTACACGACGCCGATTCGGGGTGCAAAGAGGAAACTACGATTTACGAGTGCGTGATCAGGGAGGCCTTGTCATTGGGCCGCACTACGACTCCGTGTTTGCGGGCTGCCAAACGAAGCAGTGTACCGACGAAGAGTGAGTCTGCCAAGAAGAGGAAACTCCTGCTTTGTGAAATAGAGTTGCTTCAGCTCTTTGGCGCCGTTTCCTATAGAAGCTGCACGGACAAGAAGGTGACATCGCCATTGATACTCGCGGCTCAGGTAAAATAATTATAAATAGTTTTTCTGTTGTTTAATATTAAGTTTACTGTTTAACTCCAGTTTCGTTGATGATTTTCAAAGACATTCCATGGCATGGAGGACGGACGAGTTTTTGTCGCTCGGACTTTTATATCCCCCGTTAAACGTATGATGTGGTTAATGATCAGGGGGACTTTCGTAAATCTGCAGCCCTCTAAATAGGAACATCCTTTTGTTCATTTATTAATAATATCTGAATTCTGATAGCTTGGCTCCCCGGTCTCAGTATTTATGTAGTGCTTTCCTTTCAAAGGTACAAAAGCACAAATTTCAGAAACAAAATCAAATCTTCTTGGCAGTATCTCAAGTTAAACTTTCCATTTGTAGCAATAAAGAAAAAATATAATCCACGGAATAAAAAAAATCTCTTCAGTTTGTTGGAGAGCAATTTGGACAAAGGGAACTTTTCGTACAGTCAACAGTGTTTTTGGTGCGTACTGTGTAACCAGGGGCTTTATTTTTCACAGGCTGGAGATGAAGCTGTGATGGAGCTACTTCTGAAATCAAATATAGATGTAAATGATATTGATGCTGAAGGAAATACTGCTCTTCATTTCACTCTCAAGGCATCTATGGGCTCGTGTCAACATGTGCAGCAGAATAGGTCTCTATCTGTGTCTAGCCTGCTTGTTTCATTGGGACCCAAACTTTTGCTTCTTTGACTTAAAACTGTTTGCAGGATAGTGGGGCTCCTCCTGAAACATGGTGCCCGAGTGAACCAAAAAAATAAGCTGGGGTTAACTGCCGTTCACCTTGCTGCTGCTAGTGGCAATTTACAGGCACTGGAGGCACGTATATAACCTCTTCATGTCTCCTTTGCAGTTCTCTTGTATTTATCAATACGCTATTCCATCCAAAAGGAAGCTGCTCTTACACTTCCTAGTTATTGTCCTTTCTTTTTTTTTTTTAACGGTTTTGAGATTACAGGTCCTTCTGTTGGAAGAAGCAGAATGTATAAACTCCAAAACAATAATGAAGGAAACCCCACTTTTTTTTGCCGCTAAGAATGATCATTTGGACTGTGCTGAGCTCCTTTTGAGTCAGGGAGCCAACAGTGAAGTCCTAAATTTGCGGTTGGAACAGATCTCTCTTTCCTTTATATCATTCAATTATATAATTTGACTGTAAAAGACTTGTTGATATTTATTTTTCCTCGTGTGTATTATTTGTTGTCATCTCCAGGAGAGAGAGACCAATAGACTTGGCAGTGTCGCAAGACATGCGTTTTTTGCTTAATGCAGCCAATATTTGTCACAGTAAGTTGAACCTGAAATAATATAAAACCATAAAGATATAACGCCGTTTATTTATTTTATCCATTTTCAGCCTATGTCCTTGGTTATACATGTGCAGGGAACCGTGCTTTGGCCACCCAGCAGAAATATAATGCTCTGGAAGGAGATGAAATTTCAGAAACTTGTGAAGTGCTACTGTCCATGAATGAAGAAGGCAGCGATTTCGATAGGTGAATACGCAAACGGAGAACTGAACTTTATAATTGCATGTGAATCTTTTTCTTATATATGGTTTTAATAATTCCTACTGGATTTGAACTGCAGAATCTGCTCGAATATGAAGATCGAGATTTGTAAGTATTTTGAATCTCCTAGTGGATGCGTCAGAGGAGCCAAGTGTTTTTATGCTCACGGAGTTCAGGAGCTTGGGAAGACGAAACCTGGAGTGAGCTGGATTCATTCTGCCACAGCCGAGGACTTCAAACGTAAAATTTTTGTAGGAGGCCTTCCTCTAACGGTGGACTCTGGTTAGAACTTTGACTTGTGCAATTCATAGGAATAAAAATTAGGTCATATTCCATTAATTAGTGAAAGCTTTTCTAAGGAATTAGGTTAACGAATGAACTTGTTTATTTCTCTGTATATTAATCTGAACGACATGTTTCTCTTTCACTTTTATGAATCAGACTCATTGAGGGAGTTTTTTGAAGAGCATTTTGGGCCAGTTGAAGATGCCAGAGTTGCAGGATTTCAAACGGGAAAGCAGATACAGTCTCGAGGATTTGGCTTCGTAACCTTTGTACATGAAGAATCTGTTTCTGAGGCTGTTGAAGCCCGCTATGTAACCATTATGGGCAAGAAAGTTGAGATTAAAAGTGCTATCCCAAAATTTCTTGTGCTTGCTGAGCTGCAGAAACAAGCAGCTCAACGGCGAGAAGCAAATAATAAGGACCAGTCTCAACTACAGGCACTGACGCCAGATAAGAAGACTACAGAAGAAATGTCTGCCCGAAAGATTGAAGAGGAGATACCCACTAGGAAGAGCGTAGAAGAGATGCCATGTAGGGAGACATTAGTCGAGGAAAAACCTGAACAACAATCTTGGGCTGATAGATTGCTTCTTTGTCAGCCAATGACAAGTGCCACTGAGTCTCAAGCAGATGTCAGCACCCCTTCTGGGGACCAAAACATGCCCAAATGGCTCAGGATTTTCAAAAAGTGGCTCCCTCGCTTCTTACAACATGTGTATAAGTTTCCCATTGAAGGAGAATATGCTCTCTCATCTCTGAAAGCAGATTTCAAGGCTGCTTTTCAACTAGAAATGGATCATGCCTCTCTCGGGTATCCAAAACTCAGTGACTTTGTGAGGACCTTCCCCGATATTTGCACCGTGAAGTCTGGGACTTTGAGTAACAATAGATCTCCTAATCACATGGTGCTGCTGCCTAGCAGCATACCTAAGCCAAAACTGGAAGTTCTCCAGCAACTGAAAAAGCACCACCCGTCCTTCCCAGAAAAATCAATTGGTGACAGTGATGACAGTGATTCATGTGATTCCAAGTCACCTCAGGACCTTCCGTTGGGATCTAGCGCATCCACTGGCTTAACGACTAGAGGTATCGAGGGAAATTCATCCCATGAGGTCACTGAAGATAGCACAGCCACATCACGGAGAGAAAATTCAGCACATAGAAGTACATCATCTAGTGTGCCCCAAATGTTTGCCCGGTTTACAAATCCAGACATGTTCTCTGTTTCCCAGATAGCGTCAAATCAGGGAGCTGATGAAGGTTCAAGAGATCAGAATGACGGAAGAAGATGGATGGAGCCATCCGCAGGAATAAGGCTTATGCTTCGCAACAGGCATTTGGTTTTGCAGTGGCTAGCTATAAAAAGAAAGAACACGTCAGTTTTCTTTCTTCGGGAGTTTGATTTCTACCCTGTGAGCAATGCACTACACTTAAAAGCATTCATTCTTTATCTATAATTGCATTGCTGTGAATTTATCTATTATGCTGTGTGTGGCTTGCAGAAGTACATGGCAAACCTTCGCCACGTATTATGCTTTGGCTGCAACTGGCAAAAGATGATGTGGGGGAACTTCCCCTGTAAACACTTGCTGTGGTGTGGTAATTGTAAACAAGAAGTTGAACAAATTGGCAGATTCGATCACAAATGTGTGGTGTGCGATATGGAAGTGCACAAAATGAATTTAGTCATCCCAAAATTTGACGAGTTCCCTCCGTTGTACAATTCTAATAGACCAAAGTACAGCATCGCCAAACCCAACTTTTCCTCAAGTATGCTGATTATTTTGGCCTTCCTTTTTAAAATCTGACATTCTTTTTCTCACTTCTTTTGCAGTCTAGATAGAAGAAATTTCCCATGACATGCCCATGGATATATTACTGTGAAGCACAATATATGAAAAAGTCTAGGAAGGAAGTGGGTGTAGTGGATGAAGATGCCGCACCCAAAAGTAGAAAAGAATATGGGAGCTGGTGGTAAATCTCCTCCCCAACAAAAATTGCAGAAACTCGTATTCATATATTTTGTGGTGAAACAGAGGAGCCAGAAATCTGTAAGTATGCTAGTCTCAGGCAACCTTTCAACTAGTCTCACCATTTATCGATTTCTTTTGCTGTTTTCAGAAAAAAAAAAAAAAGAATGGTAACGTAGATTGATGAAATATAGTTGTCCAGAATACTTTGCATAATTCTGTAGAATCTGTCTTCATCCTTTTATGTGATGCTAATAGAAACTTTTGATCCTAGTAAATTTCCTCTTGCCCTAAGTCTCTACAAATGCCGTCTCCAATAATACAGTAGATAATAACATAGTTAAGATATGATTGCTGTCGGAAACTAATTATGATGGAATGAGAAAAATATACAAATACTGAAAATTTCCTATTCCTTCCTCTGACCTGTTTCTTCCACATATAGAGTTACCAGTTGGAAAAAGGGAACATCATATAACAAATTTCTCTATACAAGTAGCTCCACTCAGAATGCTAGTCCTTTGCTACATTTCTGAAAGGGTTGATAATTCTGATGACTGATGATTCCCAGATGTTGGTGTCAAGAAACCGTCTTTTTCTTCATGCCCTTGGTTAACATGATAACATAAGTAGTTCTACAGTTCCATGCATAAATTTGATAGAAATGCTAGCTTCTTTTCTGTGCAGTTTGTTTCAGATTCCAAATTTCTGAAATTTCAGCAGAAAAGAAGAGCAAAACATAGTGATTTTGCATCCTAGTAATTAAATATAAATGGAGTGTGTGGTCCAACTACCTGAAAAATCATCAAGCTGCTACTGTCTCTGAATGCTCTGGCAGCGGGGTCTCGTCTTGCCTTTTCCTGCAAAACAAACAATTTAGCAAAACTCAGGGTGGGCAAAATGCATAGAGCATTTCATTGCCATACAACATATATCCACATACTAAAAGTGGTCTTCTACTACTTCCATTACCAAACCTATATATATCTTCTATATTTAAGACCAGAACCGTGCGTTAACCCAGACAAAGGGTTGGTCCGCAGGTCAACTGGAAAATCAAATCAGTGAGTCACCATGACATAATAAAATTTTTAAATTTTTAATAAATTTCCAAAATAAATCCATCCAAATCCAAATAAAAACATCCAATTCTTTGACACAGCAGTTGAACCACAGTTTGGAACTATTCACACCAGTTCAAATCTTGATCAATCTGACATAATAGTTAAAATGGGTTTTACCCATTCAATGAACTGGAATTGGAACTGGTTCTCGGGGTTTTGAAACAATGCTTAGATCCTCTCTTTTCCCTTCTCTAAAATCTTGGACTTAACAAGGTTAGTTTGTGAGCAGTGTCACTCTCCATTACCTAAATTGTCATTTTATGTTTCCAACGCCATTGGGACAGTATCTCTCTCAATGAAAAATTGTATACATCATGATTTTGTATTCTCCCGAGTTCCCTCGAGTGCTGGGACTCAAGGAATTTGCAAAACATTTTTGCAAATGCTATGTGACGGTAAAACCAGTGGTCTAACTGTGAATCGGCACGATCAACCCAGTTGAACCATCCTTCATAGCAGAGAATAACCGCATAAATAGAAATGAGGTTTTCAAGGGCTTCAACTAAGTTTTAAAACAAGATAATCCCCACATTTCTCCAAACAAAAATACAGAACAAGCATTTTTGTTAATATAAAATAATCCTATTTATAATACAAGTCAATTTTGATATATATGACATGCTAAAAATCTTTCACAGAGAAACCCCCAATAAGCAAGTTAGAGGAGAAAAATCTCTAAATGAATTCAATTTTGACCTACCTCTCATACGCTTTGATGAGTGATCTTGGTCTCTCATAACCACCTTCCTTCTCCTGAGGCTTTGGCTTTCCTGCCTGCCTTGATTCTGGTTTCCAAGAAGCATTGGCAAGAGATTGACCCAATAATTCAGCAATGTTCACTGCCATTTCCTCAACCTTCTTCACATACGGGAAAACATCCCCTTTGAATTGGTTGGACAACCAAAGATACATCGACAACACCTGATGCTTAGTCTCGAGATCTAAGAGTTCAGCATCATTTCTAGCAGAACCTTTTGGCATGCCCATTGCAACACTAACAGCAACATTTTGACTATAAGATGTAGCAAACCTCAGAAGATGGTACATTGCTTTGGGGTCTCTAATATTAACAGGAGCAAAACAAAAGTTGAACCGATCTTCCAAAGATAATCCCGGCACCTTTTCCAACATATTAGCTACTTTCTTTATATGGTCATGTTTACATAGGAAGTAGGATCCATCTAAACGGCAATTTTCGCCAAACTTTTCAAGCAGCTGGCAGAAAGTAACATTTGAGAGTTGGCCAGCAAATAGCTCAACTTGCTCAAAGAAAGGAAAGAGACCCACTTTCTTAACCGGTTCAAAAGGTTGTTTCAAACACTCAATCAAGTAATCCAAATCCTCTAAGTGCAATGTTGTTGTGAGTCCATCTGGGTATATGCTTCCCCTCCTACCAGCTCTTCCTGCAATCTGCTTAACCTGTGATGCAGGAACTGGAACAATCTTGTCACCATTGTACTTTGAGAGATTGTAAAAAACAACTCTTCTTATATTAAGATTCAAACCCATTCCCACAGCATCACTTGCAACCAGCACATCAAATTCGTTACCTTGATCATTGAACAAGTTAGCTTGCTGTCTACGAGTCTCTGGTGGCAAAGCACCATAGATAACACAACAACGGTGGTTGGTGTGTTTTTCAATGGCCAATTTCACCTCAAATATCTCTCTCCTAGAAAATGCAACTACACAGTCCCCAGATCGTACATTTTTAAGATCTCCTAACAAGGTCTTGGCCTCAACAACTAATGGTTTGAACCTCTCATAGTGTTGCTCATACAACTCATCTCCAGTTTCCGAACATATCTTCCGAACAACATCCAGAACACTTGGATCTCCACACAAATGTATTTCATCTGCCATTAATCCAAGCACTGCTCTTGTCCATGCAAAACCTCTAGATGGATCTGCCATCATCTGGATTTCATCAATGACAGCAACATCATACATTTCATCTGTTGACACCATTTCCACCGTGCAAGCAATATGATTAGAAAATGGAACACGTTTCTTTTCTTGACCTGTAAGAAGACTACAATAAACACCATTGGCATTCACTTTGTCAAAAACTTCCATAGCCAAGAGCCTCAAAGGGCTGCAATAAATACCCTTCTTTGCTTCCATAAATCGCTGCAAAGCATTGTATGTCTTACCACTGTTTGTTGGACCGCAATGATAAATAATCTTACGTTTCATCGCTCGTGCAAAAGGAAACCAAGTGTGTGGCTTTGTGAGATCAGCCGACTCCACCATACTTTTAAACCGCTTAATCTCATCAGGAAACTTTTCCAAGCAGAACTCAACAAATACGGGGAAAAGAAACTTTACAGCCTCATCAGATGGACCAAGCCACACCAAATACTTGGCAACTTCATCGGGACATTTCTTGAAGAAAAAGCTCCGAAACTTGCTAGCAGCCGTAGGGAAAAACGACTTGCCAATGTAAATTGCAAGAGCCTGATTGGCTGCCCACCCTGAATTCGAAAAGGATTGAAAAACTTCCCGTAGGACCTCCCAATCAGACCGTTTTTGCTTGGCACCCTTTTCAGCATTCCTTAGCTCTTTATACAACTCCACAGGATCCCAGGTCGAAACCAGCTGAAACCTGCTAGAGTCGCTGCTACCCACATCATCATTAGTAAATTCCGATTCAATCATTTTCAAACTGAAAACACTATCTCCAGTTCCATCACCACCTACACTTTCTTCCAAGCTCAAACTATCATTTTCCTCCAACTCCACCATTTCTGATACAGAAGCACTACCATCATCAACAAAATTAACTTTTTTACCGGATGAAGAAAACAGTCTTGCATTGACATGCCTAAAATCCGTACAATTACTGTCCTTTGAAGGCAAATGCAGACGAACCAAGTCTATAAAGGTGGTCGAGAATTCACGTTTGGGCACATCCAATACGGGGCTGAATTTTTCTTTCTCCAATAGCGACCTCTCAAATTGCCCACAAGAATGAACATATCGATTCCACGACAGAACCCTTGCCCCAAGAGCATTTTTCCCCCAAGTACAAATTCGAAACAGAGTAGATGCTTGGCCCCTCCCCATTTAACACTTAACCGAGATCAAAAAAATCAAAAACCAGTAAAAGTTTCTCCGAATTGTGCGCCGGTCATGATGAGGATGAAGGAAGACGAACCCTCCTAAACCCTAACCCTAGAATTGAATTTTGTTTCAGAGAAGATTCTTAAATCCGGGCTTGAATCGGTTAGCTATTGGGCCAATTTTGACAGCCCCGGGCGAAGGCCCATGTGTGAGTTATGGCCCGATATCAATAATATTATTTAATTATTTTCATTTGGTTTGATAAAATTACCCCTCACATTGGCAGAAATACCTTCTGATGCAAAATCTTTTTATTCCATTAATAATTTCACCAACGAAGTTATTCATATTTGTTAACATCCTCAATAAACAAAACATGTTAGTTAACATCCTCAATAAACAAAACATGTTATTATTAAAGATATAACGATAAAATTATAATATATATATATATATATATATATTTCAAAATTACTTAAAAAATGTGACATTCATCTGTTTTATTTATAAATAAAAATAAAAAAATAAGACAAAAACATAAGATTTTTTAAAAGAAAAACATGTTTCTTACAAAAGAAAAAGAATAATACATATTTAATTACATGGTTTTAGAAAACAAGTTATACAAACATGTTTTCATTAATTACTTTCTATAAGATACCAAGTTAGTCGATTATGTCTTCTATAAAGTTGCACAAAAAGAATATTATTTCAAGATTTCATTACAAATTTACTATGCAAAACTAATAATCAAAAGTTTTCTACAAATATACTAAATTATTCTTGTAAAATTGAAAGATTCGTTTGCAAAGATAAATATTTTCTACGAGGGTACGAAGATTTATTTACAAACTTCAATTATTTCTGCAAACAAATCAAGACTTGTAATTATTATATTACAAAAACAGTTCAAAAGTGTTGTAATAGAAATGTATGTATGATCTTGAGAGAGACTCTAGTGTTTTTTATTAGCTATCCTTTTATATCAATAAAAATTGTTTGAAAATTTTTTCGTCTATATTTTGTGAAGACTTTGAATAAGCAAATCATAAGTATTTAAAATTTTCAATATGTCGATTGTATTGCATCAATCATTTTTAAACAAATTAATTAATTTATATAAACTAATTCGAATTTAAATATTTAAAATTGATTCAAAACGACCTTTTTTTTTATGAAAATAAACTCAATCTTTAACACAAACTCGACTTATTAAACATAAATTCAAATAGTTCAAATCAAATCAATTTCTTGCGATGGTAACTACTAACAATTATTTATAGCCAGCTTCCACTGAAGTTCTTCTCATAAAATATAGAAAATAACACACAATATTTTGAATGTGATATTAAAAAAAAAAAAAAAGTAAAAAATTGCAGATTCCATCATGAAGTCTTCTCCTCTAGAATAATGGGGAGTTCCAAGTTTTCATTGCCCCTTTGAATTTTTAAGATCACTTTATCCCCAACATTATAGTCATCCAAGGTTTTGTCTAGCTCTGCTTTGCTTTTAACCTGATAAAAGAAGCCATCAAACCAATCAAACATTATATTCAAGCTATCTTATTATTTGGTTGGAGCATGAGAACTTTCAAATAGAAAATTTGGGTTTGAGTCTCTTTCACGTTTGTAAAACCTACAAAATTTATTTTTAAAAAAAAATTGTTTGGAGCTAAAGATAACAAATAAAATGGTTATAACACAATCAACCAATCATGGTGTGCCAGCTTCTTGAGGATAAATGATTGGTTGACCATGCAAATCTTTACAAAAGACTTTCTCTGTATGCAGATTTAGCTATATGAGGTTTATATAAAACTCAAACTCGAGAGTTACAAGCACAATATAAAAATAGTAAATTTAAGCTGAGCTTGATAAATTATATTTAAACCTCATAACTTATTAACTTATATTTTCATTAATCATTCAATGTAATAAAGTAAAATTTTGGAAGTGTAAGTGCGAAACTTTAAAATTTTTTATATTAATATTACACTCGAATCAAACTGCGAGTTTAGTTTGACAAAAACCAAGTCAAACTTGACTCAATTTGTTTGAAGCCCTTGGTGGACCATGGTGGGGGTGTAATCAAGCTGAGTCAAGTTGAATTGAGTAATGTTTGGCTCAAGCTCAACTCAACTACTTAAAGGAAAGTTTGAGCTTATTGAGCCAATGAGATTTTGACCTAAGGTCTAGTTTGAAACAAGTTTAGTTTACTCATCTTGACTAAAAAAAATTATATGTTCACCCCTAAATTTTAAATTATTACATTTTAACCTCAATACTTATATTTTTACTAACAATCTCAATATTTAAAGTACAACTTAAGATTTTAAGGGATATAAGTGTAAGATTTAAAGTTTTTAAAAGCTTTTTGATATTTTACTCGAACTGATCATGCTTGGGCTTAGCTTGAGAGCCAAACTCGAGCGCTTTGAACTCAAACTCGGCTCAACATTAGTCAAGCTGAGCTCGGCTCAGCTTACACCCCTAGATTATAGAGAAAGCAAAGCTGAAAAGTCTGATTAAGCACAAGTAACTTACGGGATTGTTTCCAACAGCTACAATGATATCTCCTAATACAATATTACCAGCAAAACCCCTTGTGGTGGGAAGTATCCCAGCTTTGGCTGCAAGGCTATTTGCAGGAACCTGCATCAACACATAAGGAAAATCATAAATATTCTATGAGAAACAATATGTAGATGAACTTCCCCAAAATATGGGACACCATGTTCATAGAATTTGAGGTCGCTCTTGATTCCATTAGAATACCTGTAGAACAAGGGCTCCATTTCGAACATTAAGTTGATTCGCAACCAAGTCAGGAGCAATATCCAGATTCAAACCAGCTCGAACAACCTAAAACAGATAAAAAATGATATTATGAAACATCAAGTTGTTATAAAACTCAAAAAACACAGGATTTACATGAAAAATCTAATACAGGAAAAACCACGGACGAACTATGGAAAAAAATTTACTATAAATGAAAAAAATTACATGGTGGAGAAGAGACTATTTTCACTCTATTTGCGGTGGTTTCTCTATCTTTTTGCACACACTTTAATACAACTTTTATATAAAAACCCTCCTTGATAGACACTTAACACGTATACTTGCATGTTGCATGTTCGCAACTCTTATTTCACTTGGTGGCTGCTGCATTTACTTAAGTGTAAAAAGAAGTTTATCCGCTAAGTTATGTGGTCCACACTATCGAAAATCCACATCTCGAATCCACACTTTGAATTCAAATAACCCTTTACAGAATTTGAATTAACAGTATAAAACAATTGAGATATGGAATATAGAAAGATTTTGTAGTTTTAGAGCTTCATACGTATTAAGTAATGCATACGTTTAACAAAGAAGAATATGCTTGTAAAAGATGAGTCCTCTAAATTACAGTAAAGACCCAAAAGGTCAAAAGGTTCATGAAAACAAAACTTACTTTGCCAAATTGGATCAGTTGAGGTACAATCTTGAGCACTGTTGTTGAAGGGATGGCGAACCCAACACCCGCCGATGTCCCTGCCACATCAAACAATGAAAGTAAGATTTTAAGTAACCATAAATTATGAAATATGTAGACGAAAATGACCTGTTTGTGTAAATATAGCCGTATTGATCCCAATTAAGTTTCCTTTAGAATCCAGTAAAGGTCCTCCACTGCAACCATAGCAGAACAAGTTAAGTAGTAGCAGATGATACGCCGAGTACAATCAAATTTTCTTTTTCTTACTGATGCAATGATTAATGTTCATAAGAGTAACCTGTTTCCTGGATTGATCGCGGCATCTGTTTGAATTCCACCGCCAATTGTGACTCCAGTTTGACTAAAAATATCTCTGTTCAATCCACTGATAACCCCAACCGTGAGAGTGTGATCGAAGCCAAATGGATTTCCAATTGCTAGACATTGCTGCCCAACTTTTAGAGACGAAGACTGTCCCACTTTAATCGGCCTCAATAGATCTTCAGAGGCTTCTACCTAGTATGGAATATACATCAACCGTGGAACAAAAACAAAATGCAAACAAGAGGAACTAACATGGAAAAAGATTTAAAGAAAAGAATTATACCTTTAAGACAGCGAGATCCTTCGCGCGGTCAGCACCGACCAACTTACCCTCGAAATTCTTTTGCACCCTTTATAAAACTACACAAAATGAGACAAATGGTTGCAACAGCTAAAGCTTCAACACAATAATGTGGTAAAATTACCAAGATATAGACTAAGAACACTGCAAATCTCACCCTTCCGCGGCTAAAACATTAACTCGTGCAACAACTTGGCCCTGGCCTGGGTTTCTTGAAAGAGCATTTCCTATCACTAGACAACAATTGGAATTTCTGTCCAATCAGTAGAAAATTATACAGTTCAAAAAATATATTTCTATTTCATCCACAATGCAATCTGAAAAACAATGGCATATTCATAATTTTATTGTCAGAAAAAGGCTATAAATATTGAGTTTAAAAAGTGCTGAAAGATGCAAAGGACTGCATATGAAGAACTCATGAGATTCAGATAATGGGCGTAAAGAATCGTCTGCATATCATTTTTCAAATCTTTAAAAGCCAAAATTAGTCCTTACCATGATAGTTTGTGACAATGTGTCCCAGTCCATCCCAGACTACCCCAGAACCATTGCCTTCAGGAATCTGACAAAAAAAAGGCAATATAAGAGATTGAGCAAAGTAAAAAAGCAACAGTGAACTTGCCAAATTCGAAGCATGACAATACCTCAACAACACCGGTTAATTTTAGTTGGGGCCGCAATGTGGCATCAAATATGTTAACAACAGAATATGTATTCTTCTCAAACAGTTGGACAATTCTTTCCTGCCAATTAGACACAATGTTGTTAAAAAGGCATTTGGAACTTACAGAAGAACACAACTAAACTTCAAAATTACAACAACAAAGCCGGTATAGTTAACAACAAACCTCAGTGGGGAAGAGTGCTCCAGATGGAAAAACAGGAGGAGTTACTTGCTCTATTGTCACAGAGGGATCCCCTAAAGCTTGAGCTGTACATGAAGCAATTTTCACCACATATTGGAAGCAAATTGCAAATGAGTTAACAATACACCTCTCAGCATAGTTGCCAATGTAAACTGAAGCTACAACCATATAAGAGATAACTAAACAATCACAAAAAGAACAAGTGATACAATAAATAAACATCAAATTGTATCAAGACTTAGATACTGGATAAAAAAAATCAACTCTTAGGTTTATTTGATAATTCATGCAATCAATAATAATCAAAATCTTATGTTTTTAGGGATAAACAGTGAAGCAAGAATGGGCATTCCCGTTAAAGGAACATGCGTTCCTTCAAATTGCAAAATCACAAAACCAAGGCAGAACCTGGAAACACACAGCAGAATGGTCCCTTTCCAATGTGAACGGCCACGACACAGATTCAAAAATTTTGGCAGAACATTGAACAACCAAAGGAACGCCCCATCCCCACTTGGAACGGCCACAACTAAAGTCCAAGAAAGGGTGTTCCTTCAATGGAACGATCGTTCCATCGTATCTACAGAATTTTAGATGTTTCAAGATACTTTACAATTTTTTAGTTTTATTTTAATTGATTTTCTTTTCCTTTATTTTTCAGGAGAAGGGTTTTAGGAAGTATTTAAAGGCGAATTAGAGTTAAAAACATTAGATATAGATAATTATTGCTTGAGTGAATTAACAAATATACCTAAAAGTTGCTTTTTTTAATCCTGTATCCGAATCTCCATACAATTCAGTGATGGTTTATCATATAACTTGTTCCTTTTGTGATTGTTTAGTCATCTCTGAATGGTTTCGGCATCATAAACATTCACAGCCAGATTACATAAATGTATGGCCACGATCAAATTAAGTTAAAAAAATCAGCTGAAATAAACAAAAAAAAAAAAAGCTGAATTGTGCAGACCTGATAAGTACCTTGAAGGATGATACCACAAATACATGAAACAACTGGTGAGCAACATCTGCCTCTTTGTTATAGGATTAAAAGATTTGACTTCAACCAACTCCTCAATACAGTTTCTGAAATTCACAAAATCAACAAAATGAATCAATAAACAAGTATCAGAACTGAAGAAACAAAAACCAGAGACATCCCACTTTGGTCAATACAATTTCCGATATATAGAAGAAAGAAAGAGAGAACCTTTGAGTGGAAATGTTATTGCACTGAGAAGACAAAACAATATGATTAGTTCCATCATCAGAACAGACTGGCTGGCTCAAGAGAAGGCGTTTTGGGAAGTTAAATAGTCTAAGTGATTGTAGTGAAGACCAAGAATTGCATACTGAAATTTGCATTTCTTGATTGATACAGTTGTTGAAGTGTTTTGTTGAAGCACAAGAGCCTAAGTGTTGTAGATAAGGCTTTCTGAGTTGAGAAGACTTGCAGCTTGTATTGCTTTGTTCAAAGTAATACTTATAGTGAAATTACTAATATAGCCCTGCCCATCATTGACTGTATTTAACAACAAATGTAAGCAAGATAGATGTTCAGTTTAAATTAGTCAAGTTCAAATGAAAGAAAATTTAGTTCAAGGTTAATGTCTTGCTAGCATCATCGTACCAAAGTTCGCTTCATTCGTAATTTTTTTTCGATGATTTTTTTTATTTCTAACATTACCGTTAGCTATTAAGCGAACTCAACTCAAATTTGAGTTGAACAAACCCTTTTTATGAATACATTTTTAAATTTTTTATCGACAATAAATAGGTTAAATCCATTCTTCATTTTACACTTCTAATAACACAAGTTTAGATTAAATTTAAAATTGAATTGTTTTTAAATCAAATTTAAATCACAAAGAATTTAAACCAATTATATCAAACTATTATATCAAATAAATCAATAATTTAATTTTGATATATCTTCGTAAGGTTCAAAAAACATGTCCTCGTATTTGAATATATATATATATATATATATATATATATATATATATATATATATATATATAACACTTTTAACTCAATTTATCTGATTCTTTGTGAAATGAAGCCCATTTTATGTGTTGTAGTTGGGTCTGTAAATAGCAAGGTGTATTTAGAAATGTTTGTGGTGTATTTCAAAAGCCCTCAAATTTAGAACAAATATAATAAAATCTGTAAGAGTGATTTGTGTCCTTATTGGAGACGATTAATCATCCAATCCAATCGTTGGTTGACCAAGGTCAACCTTTTCTTCAGGTCAATAATTGATTTGGGTGTGAAATTCATGACTAAGCACGCATTTTTTATAATTAAAAAATATTTCTTTAAATTTATTTAATAATGAAAATAACCTTCTAATCTAAGCTTAATTAGGTTTATTTTTCTCTATTTCAAACTAAATTAGAGTCAACAACCTTTCCATCATGTCCATACTTGATTTGGGTGTGAAAATCAGGACTAAGTAAGCATTTTTTATAATTAAAATTATTTCTTTAAACTTATTTAATAATGAAAATAACCTTCTAATCTAAACTTAATTAGGTAATTAGGTTTATTTTCTCCATTTCAAACTAAAGTAGAGTTTTTTCTTTTTACACCCCTTATTTCCAAAATAAAACTTAATTAGATTTTTCCTTAGCACTTTTACTTAATTATATTTTCTCTTAAGATTAGTTTATTAAAATTTGTAGTCAAGGGTTTTCTTTTTTAAGTAAATATTTTTTTTAAGATTTTACAAACGTGATAAAAATTTAAATAATTATATGTATTAATAATAAAAATTAATTTATATATTATTATATGAATGAATAATTTTAAATAAAATATAAAATAATATGAACTTATATTATAACACATCACCGAGTGAGAATTAGTGATTGAATTGACAAAAGCTAGAGACAAAAAATGAAAAACCCACTTGAAAAAAATACTAGGAAAAAGTGGATTCAATCAAATCAAATGGAATAAAATCAAAAGTAAATGAATAAGTGTGAACATTGGAATTTAGTTATGGTGAGATGATTGTAACAAAAATGTCTTTATTTGCTTGTTCTTGTCATACCATATATCTTAATTATTAATTTCACAAACATTGGGCTATATTGAATTTATGTATGAACCAATTTTCGTTAGTATTAAACTTTAATAATATCATTTTGCCAACGGTTTCATTTGTCCCCATCAATCTTTTTTTTTTTTTCAATTTATTTACATACATATGTATGTACATGTATGTATGTACATATATAGTGTGAAGTATTTTCTCAATTGAATGAAAGAACCAAACCTCTATTATTTTTTTTTATAGAAAAGAACAATTTTTTATTATGTCTTATCAAAGGTATAGAAAAAATATAATTATGATTATTAGTTTTATTTTATTTTAAAAATATAGTGATTAATTCGATATATTCAATAAAAAATAATAAAAATTTAATTTATTCAATAAAAAATTTGAAACTTCAATTTTTTAAATAAAAATATTTGAAAATTTAGTCACTTCAATTTAAAAAAAAAAAGAAATTTGATTTATTCAATAAATAAAAGTGTTCGGAAAATGGGTTCAAGGAATTTTGGATTATAAAAAAAAAAATATTCTAAACCAATGAAATCATATAAATTAATAAAAGAGTTCTAAATGATTATTGACATAAACTAATTGATCCTTTGTGGTCTTCAACTCTTTGCTTACAAGCCTTAAACACTTGCAGGGAATCTCAATCTCAAACTTCTCAATCAAAGTGACATTTTACAGTGACACCCAATTCCAAAAATTTGTACATGCATTCAAAATTTACATCAATTCAAAGGGATTTGTATCTTCAATCAAATTATGCATAAACAAGTTGAGTATACAGACTATGTGAAATCATGTGATTGAATTATTTTAAATTAAAAATAAAATAACATTCAATTATATAATAACACATCATCTATATACCTAAATTATGTATAAAAAATATGTATACATAACATTGTTCTTTGCACCTTTCTTCTCTCCTCATAAAAATTCCTAAGATAAGTTTTGATTAGTGAAATTTAGGGTGAAAATTTAGGCCATGATGGACACATTAGGAGTATTTTAATGCAGAAGATGGCAACAAGGAACTCTCTAGTGGTCTCATTTGCCTCTTGCATGATAAGATGTGAATAGTAGCCACAACTCTATGTTTAAAATTTTGATTATTTAAATGATAAGATAATTAATTAATTTGTTGAGGTTGGTGTCAAAGAGATTACTCTCAAGTTTCATTAAAATGGACAAGTTAATACATGATTAGAGAATAAAGAAAGATTAAATAAATTATTCCCTTAAACTATTGTTAGATTTTCAATCTTTGTGATTAATTTTGTAAACGGGGTTGCCATTGTTGACCCCTAACTCGACAACATAGAATTTTTTTTTTCTTTTATTTCTTCCTTGTTAGGGTTACAATCGAACTTAAAATAGTTAAATATTATTTAACTCAAACTTGACTCGATTATATTTATATAAACTTGAATCATGTATGTAAATTTATCTTATATTATGTGATTGATTTTGATTTTTGATTTGTTTCGTATGATTAGTTTTCGAACATTTTTTTTAACATTTAAAGATATAAACAAATATTAGATTACTTTGTGTAAATTATGTCATCGCCAAAAAGTCATAAATTCCAAAGCATGGGAAGGTGTTCCAGTACACGGCAAAAGGGCTTTTTGATAACATTAACAATGTGCAAAAACTTCACTTTCACACGCAATTAAATTATATTTGATGTTATGATTTCTGGTGTTTTTCTTGGGAGTGAATTTGAGCACAAGAAAGCTGATTTTCTTACTACATTTCTATGTTGAAAATTCTTCGGTAGGGATCAAATACAAGTCATGAATATATGTCAAAATATTACTCGTTCGAATACATAATTTGTCATGGATTTGGTTTTATTTAGTCTATTATTAAAATATTATTAATTTTATATATATTATTTGTTACAGTTTTAGTTTTATAATAAAAAACACGTTTTAATAATTTAATAACTCATTTAACCAATATTTTAGCATCATTCTTTATAAATATGGAATTTTTATACATATTCAATATTTTTCGATATAAAATTTGTTTATGGTTATATCTCCTTTCACTGCAAAATACATGAATCCCAATATGAAATGTAGACATTTTGCATGCCAAAATCTGGACTTTGAGATACCTTAAGAGAGCAGCAACCTGATGATATTTAAATCTTAAACAGGCGGCCAATAAATTTCATTTAGATTTTTTTCATTGGGAACATGAATATATGCTTGGAGATTACTATAGTGTTCACACTTAAAAGAGAATTGAAAAAAAAAAAACATTGGTTACAAAAATTGACCCCTTTTCCCATTGAGGTGTTAGTCCAAGAAATTTCGGCTAGATTTCAGTAAGTCCAAATGTAAGTAAGTTTAAGTTTGACTTAAATTTATAATAATTAACTTAACTTCAAATTTGAGTTCATATTCATTCAACCTAGTTGGAGATATCGTCGAAGTGTTATTGATAGGATAAACAAGAACGAATACAAATCAAGTCAAGTTTCAATACTTTCTCACTCAAGTTTGCCTCAAATAAAAAATAAGGCAATTCAAATTTGTCGAGTCAAAGTTAAAGGTAACTCAAGTTCGATTTGAAACTCAAGTTTGAAGTTGAAAACTCGGCTCGAGTTTATAACTTGAATTCGTGACTCTAATTCTTAACTCATTGATAAAACAACGTTATTTAATTAATAATCAATAAAACAATATTATTTTAATAATTAATTGACGTGACTTGAATTAAGTCACAAGACAAATTTGAACCAAATCCAACCATCTACTTGCCTTGTGAGCCAGAACAAGCCGAACTTCCTTAAGCTCAAGTTCAACTTAGTTTTAGAAATGAGTTAACCCTCTTGACTCAAGCTTGGCTTGAGTTCGACCTATATTAATTTGAGTTGAGTCAAACCTACTTTAGAGATCAAGTCAGTTTGGTTCATGTTTAATCTTATGGATAAATAGTATTACTGATAAGGTGAATAATATTATCTATAGAATAAATAATATTATTTATAAGATAAAAAGTATAATCAAAGAAAGATTTGGCAAAAATTGTGTTGAATTGAAATTTTAACTCAAATTCGATTCGAATCAAGTCAAACACCAAGCCAAACCAAGTTGGCTTAGTATGGATCCAATCCTACAACTACACGGAACAGACATGAAGGGTTTCAAACTATGGGCTATATAGAAATTTCTGGGGAATTTCACTTCACTTGGACTAACCCATTTGGCCATTTGACCACAAAATCAATCTTCCATGTTTATAATAATGTTTCATTGCTGTTTGGTCACTGCTACCACGTTGGGAGACATGGTTGACAAACTCAAGCCATGAACAGAACTTAGAAAAGTGTAACTTGTGATGTAAAATGAAATGGCATAAGCAGTTGTAGTCAATGAGTAGTTGAGCTGCTTGTTTCTTACAGTTTGGTAAGCTGTCCATTTTTTCACCCCGTTCATTTGTTTGAAGCACATTTTTCACACAGCTGAACTGTTTGGCTAACATTGCTGTAATCATTCAGTGGGAAAACGTGCAGAACTCAGCCACTATCTAGATACATGCTAGAGAAAGTATATCTAACAACACAACTTATTATAAAGATATTATCTATTTTATATATTGTTATACAATTTAGAATCTCAAAGACTATTTCATTTATTTTTTCATATTTTGTCGATTTGGAATTTAACACCTATTTTTTATATATTTTGTCAATCTGAGATGTTAGAATGGAATCTTGTATATGAATGAATCAGAATACAAGCTTTGAGAATGGAATAGATATGGCTTTTTTTGGATCCAATGATATTCTTTCTCTCAAAATCTCAGGGGAATTTGCAGAGAATCTCATACTTTGAACATAAATTTGAGCTCTTTTGTATAGGGCTTCATCCAGCAACTTAATTTTTAAACCTCTAATACATAAATCACAAGAAACAATTCAAGATAAACAATATTTTAATATTTCAATAAAATGTTATAACATGGAACCCCTCTTTGTCATTTTGTTCTTGATCTTTTTGAAGATAAAAACAGGAGGTGTCCATGAGAAAATGTGAAAACAATTTTTTAGTTTTAAAATCCCAAAACTCATCTGATTTTCAAGTCTTATTGAGATCCTTAAATTGGAACTCCTCCACTATGGGGTTCAGGATTTGAAACTGAGCTCCATTAACAACTCCCATGCCATTGACTTGGGTTCCTAATTAAATTACCTCTTCTTTAACATATAGAGCTAACCTTGTATATATCTATATATATATATATGCTCACTGGTTATCCTGAAAGGGCAGCCTAAGCTTTGGAGGCAAACCCCTTTTCAGGAAGCAAATAATGTCTCTGATTCACTAGTTTGAGCTCAACTTCAAGAAACCGCTTCACGGTTTGAGCTTCAAGGCTTGGAAACAAAGAGTTAAGGAAGAGAAATATGGATGAGAAAAATGATATTGACAAGATTGATGATGTTATGCTGCCTGGTTTTCGCTTCCATCCAACGGATGAAGAGCTTGTTGGATTTTATCTCAAGAGGAAGATTCAGCAAAGGTCTCTACCTATTGAACTTATCAAGCAAGTTGACATATATAAATATGATCCCTGGGATCTTCCAAGTAAGTTAGTTTGTTCATCTTTGCTGAAGCACTGGAAGAATTTTAGTTATGTGTAAACTTGATGATTAACTGTTGTTTTTGGTTCATTTTTATGCATGAAGAGCTGGCGAGTACCGGGGAGAAAGAGTGGTATTTCTACTGTCGAAGGGACAGAAAATACAGAAACAGCGCGAGGCCTAACCGGGTTACAGGAGCTGGATTTTGGAAGGCCACTGGAACTGATAGGCCTATTTACTCCTCTGATGGCAACAAATGTATTGGGTTGAAGAAGTCTTTGGTGTTTTATAGAGGTAGAGCTGCTAAAGGGATCAAAACTGACTGGATGATGCACGAGTTTCGCCTTCCTTCGCTGGCAGATTCAGCGCCACCAAGGAAGCCCTTGGA
Source organism: Mangifera indica (assembly GCF_011075055.1). NCBI lineage: Eukaryota > Viridiplantae > Streptophyta > Magnoliopsida > Sapindales > Anacardiaceae > Mangifera > Mangifera indica. The sequence continues at coordinate 13,912,156 of NC_058151.1, read as the reverse complement.
CAAGAACATTCCTGCAAATGTAATCATACTCAGACTTGATTATGTTTTGCATTGTTTTCTGAAATTTGAATTAGTGTTTTCTAACTTCCCGGACTTGGCTTTGGACTCCAGGATGCCTGGGCAATTTGTAGGATATTCAAGAAAGCAAATACTATGGCACAAAGAGCTCTGTCTCACACTTGGATCTCAACGTTACCAGAAACTACAGCATCAGATATACTAAACCAAGGAGCAAACTGCACTCATTTCAGTCCAGAGAATGTTTCCTGCATGACCGAAATTGCCTCTTCTGCGAGTTTCTCTGAGTTCAATATTCCCTCGTATAAACCCCTAAACCCATCCTTCTATAAACCATCTCTATTTCCAGCTTCCAGTGCAGACATTCCCAACAGCTTCATGTTTTCACTACCAGAAATCTCAGGGCCTACCAAGTGTACAGTTGATGCTTCTTCCATGCTACTGAACCCTGCTGCATTACTCAGTGATGTTAGTGAAGGGTCTGAGAATATTAACTTTGAAGGACCACAGCAGCAAGTGAAAGCATTTTCAATTAGTATGCCCCAAGAGATGCAAGGTAATATGATTCCTGCAGAAGATGAGTCAGGCTCAAGAAGGAACATGAATGTAACACAAGACAATAGCCAGTGGGGAAATATCAGATCAATTGGATTTCCCTTCAGTTTGCCTTCGAATTTGCCAGAGGCCTGGAAGCCAAATTTGCCATGGGATTCACCACCCTGTCCCAGTGAGATGTCAACTACATATTCCACAAACAATTGCTACACTTAAATGTACTTGATTAGCATACAGAAGAAGTGCTTGCCTACCAGTTCTAGCATCAATGAGTAAACTGGAAGTATCAGAAACATGTCTTATTTGCAATGCAATGCTCTTGTACAGTTTACATGTATTCCATTTATACATGCTAAGAGTACTTCTACATGTTTTGTAATTCAGAAGATGGAAAAAAAAATGAACTTAAAAATTATGATTATCCTGAAACCTCCATTAATATTACAATTCATTAGTCTGGCAATGGAGTTAATTGAGCTGCTTTCCCGAGATAGTGAACAAGGCAAAGAGCCCTTTTCTGCCATTATCATATGAAAAATAGAAATTCTGTTGTAAATTTGAGGGTCAAGATGTTCAATGAGTTTGTTGTTAAAATGCTTTTCACAAACTGGTCATGGATGGATTTGGTTTTTGTTCAACAACTTGGAAAAGTTAGTAACAATTGGAACACTCTAATATACACTAGCAAATGCTTACGGTCTCTAAGTCCAGCCGAATTAAGTTCAGAACTCAAGGTTTTTGAAGTGAAATTGTTCAAGCACGCACTTGGAAAAATTTGCTCCATTTGTACATCCAAACCGGAACAAGACCAACTTAAACTCAATTTGAATCTAGAACAGCAAGCTAAACATCGTGTTCAACTAGCTCAATTGACTATGATTTCACCAAGAAGCCACCGAAAAAAGAGGGTTGCTAGTAGAGCTGACAACAGGCCAGTCCGTGCCAAAATTGGAACAACCCGCCATGCCAGTTTGTATCGTGCCAATGCTGTAAAAATTCAGGCCCTGACAAGTCATGCTAACCCCAAATTTTCAAGAGACACAGCCCACAACACGGTGGATCATACCTCCGGTGAGCTTTTTAACAGGCTAACCTGCCAAAAAATTATTTTTTATAATTAATTTGAATTATTTATTATTTTTAGAGGCCATATGGTATCTGCCCACAAGCTCGCAAATTTGTAAATTGTGCCAGGATTGAGCTTGTTAAAGAAAAACCCAGTAAAGAAAATAAATCATCCGAGAAGATTAATCTATCGATGACTTCACTTCACGATGAGGCTATGCTAACTCAAACTGGTATTGTTCAATCCCAGTCAGAGCAGACTCTGATTGCACCCCATCGAATTCTGAACCATGCTCCAGATGGCTCTCCATTAGCATTCTTAAAGTAGACTAATCGTCCCGTTAGTCCAGTTGAAAACATATTCATCTATATTATATTATTAATCACAAACCTAATTGCGAATGCAAACCTGTCCTCAAATGGGCTTTCAAGTCCCAAAATTACTAGATGAACTATCCAAAATAGAAGTCTCCAAGCGTGAGCTACAATTAGTAAACTAACCAACAATCTCAAACAAAGAAGGAATCATAATGTGCCCATCAGAACATCAAATATAAAATTTTAACCTGAGAATCTGGCAAGTAGTCTCAATATCAAACAAACTAAACACTCAAATATTTAAGGTTTGATACCATCACATAGCACTGTCATCATAATCTCACAACAAAATTTCCCTAATCCATTCCTTAGAATCCAGAAGGCTTTGCTTTCACACTCCCACTTTTTAGCTCCTTGATGCTTGCTTTTCCTTTGCTTTCTGGATCTTCAAGACCTTCTTCACAATCTTTTGCTCTTCCACCAAGAAAGCTCGAATTATCCTATCAAATGTTTTCGACAGGAAGGAGAAACCGATTATTTTTGGTATTTATCACATTTAACCAGTTGACAGAAAACAATAAAAACTCAAGTATTCATATCAATACCTCTCCCTAACAGCTGCACCGGACAATACACCACCATAAGGACGATTCACAGTCCTGCGAGTCCTAGACAATCTTGACCTCTTGTACTCAGCAGGTCTCAAGTGTGGGATCTGCAAAATAGAATCATACCAATCATTCAAAAGCTGTCAAAAGTGCATTTCCTGGGATAGTTGTGCAAGGATAGTTGTTCAACAGTGGATGCGTTATCAGAGATTTTCATCATAAAAAATAAAAAACACAATCTTAGGCTTCACGGTAAATTTAAAGACAATAAATTTACAAAATATCCGCTGCAAAGTTAACTCTGACAACACCCTGTGAAATGTTCAAGACAACATATATACCACAGATCTTCAACTTAAGCTTAATATGCTACCTACAGTAATCAACCTATACAACTTTGTTTTGTCACTTAAAACATCTAACATTGCTAAGTTGCATATTTCTGGAGCAGATTACAGGACAAAAATAAAAACTATATATATCAAAATTCAGAAATTGCTTTGGAAGACAAGTTGATATAAAGGAAAACTGTAAACAATCAGAAAAACACATTCTTCTACATATACCATAGAAAACTCTACCCCATACCAACCGGTCTTTAATCATTTGCAAGACCCACAGGCACTAAATACTAAAACAGTAATAGCATTGTAGCAAAAAACAGTCCATTACTACAATCAATCTATAACGCACAAAGTACTGATACATACAAGTACAAGACATTCTCAGATATGAAAAGAGACTATTTAATCATGATAAAAATTATTTCATACTCATCCAAGGATTCTAGAGCACCTAGACCATAGTTTTCATATAATTGTTTTTCTGAATCAACCAACCTAATTTGGAATTGCTAATATTAACCAAACCAGACACTAATTAGACATCAGAAAAGCCATTCTTTTACTCAATCAACTGATAAAAAACAACCTAAAAACTAAGTTCGACCATAACTCTCAAAATTTAACACGAATATGGTAGACACAGCAATCATCGATTAAGTATATAAACAGCAATTTAAACCTTCATAAATACATACTCCCTGAATTCTCTTGCCAGTGACAGGACACTTTGGTCCGCTTGCTCTCTTCTTCGTGCTCTGATACACCAATTTCCCACCTTCAATCAACATAAAAAACACAATTTTTAATACTAAACAAACGTATAAAACGTACCCACATAAAAATTCCCCAAATACAATGCAACCCTAAAAATTTCAATCTAACAAACTAAAACATAAACATACCCACATATATTTCACATAAGATGTACCCGCATCAATTTTCCCTAATAAACCGACATATGAAACATGAATGCACAAAATTTTCTAAAATAATTAGACTAAATATGTAAAAAGAATGATTCTGAAAAACATTACCAGGGGTTTTCACGACCCGGTGCTGGTTCGATTTGGTGGCATAACTGTGCCGAGTACGATAAGTCAATCGCTGAACCATCTTGGGTGTTACTTATTTTTCCTTCTAGTGTTTTCAGCGAGGGAGGAGGCAAAACGATGACGAAGAGAAGGTTTTATACATGTTGGGTTGAGAGTTATTGAACCCTAGATCTAACGGCTGTGACTCTCAGTTGCGCTCATCAACGCTTCAAATTAATTTGATTATATTTTGCCATCTGGCCCCTTGGGGAAGGTAGTTTTTTTGGAATATTGCTACTAAGATTGGGCTTTATATAATTATTAATATTATTTTGCCTAATTTTTTATTTCCAGGAATGTGTTTAATATTGTGAAATATATTCCTTATGGGGCGTTTGGTTGGCGTCTTTTAAGATTATCTTGGTAATCTATCTTTTATTCTCTTATTTGGTTTATCAGTAATAAAAGATTCTATTACCAATGCTGACGTGACAGATAATATAGGTGGTAATCTGATTACCACTTTCACCTTAGGTATTTAAAGATTACTGAGGTAATCTTGAGTTTATTATAATTATATTATTATTTATTAATTTTTTGAGATAAAAATAAATTTATTTTTAATTAATATGACAAATAATATAAAAATAATTTTAAAATAATTATATTTAAGGGCATTTAAATAAAATAATTTACTAGTCATCATTTATTACCTTTAACCAAATACAATAATTATTTATACCTATCAAATTTTATCAAACATAGTAATCATTTATACTCAGTAATCTTCTAAGTAATCTATCTTCAAGGTAATCTTTTTATTTTGGTAATAAAACATTACCCAAACTAAACGCCCCTTTAATATCATACAATACACAAGGTATACCACATAATAGTATACGATACATATTTTAAAATACATTAAAAATTAATATGACATATAACCAATATAAATTAATACATTTTTTTTAGAAGCAGTGATATGATAAGATCGTTATTAAAAAAGTTTAGAATTTTAGAAAGTGTTTTGATATTTTCTAATATAATTCGATAATTTGAATATTTTTGTTTTATTATTATTTTAAAAAATATATCTTACATACAAATACATGATACGGAATATTAGGATATTAACCTATGATATAATACGCAATTTTACTATCATATTTTAAAAGACAAACGATTATATTTGTCATTTGTATAAATCAAAATTTAATATTCTACATCATGAATTTTATGTTAGGTGTACATTATAGGCTATATAGTATTAGGAACATTTTAACAAATTAAATAGAAATATTTGTATTTCATCCTTATAAGTATGGTTTAATTTGACTAAGTTGTTCAATCTCAAATTTGAGTTTGAATCAAATAAATTAAATTTAAACAAGTGATTACACTCGATTTTATAAAATAAGTTGAATTTAAGTTAATGAAAATATTTAAGTTTAAGCTAGATCAAATTAAATTTTTTATTTAAATTATATTTAAATCGAGTTTGAACCTCAAGTCATTGATCTGAAACTGATATCAAATTAAGTTTTTTAAATTTGAACCAATCAAATCCAACCCTAATTATAAGGAGAGGCACTTAGTTATATAACAAGAAAAAATAATTAATTTAGAGGGGCAATTGCATTGTTTAACCCCATTTCTCTTAGTGAAAATTAGTATTTAAATCTGTATTTTGTTATATTTATAATAACTTATAAATACCTTCATCAGGCATTGTCACGTTAGCCGAGTTGGTCAAATGCAACATCTTTAGGTGTTGACCCAATAGGGCAATTGTTCGAATCCCATTCTTGATATATATTTTATTTTTCACTCCACTGTTATTTTTTCGGATATTATGTACCCTTTCAATGATATTATATTTAACAATTTTCTATGACAATACTCGTATGTTATTTTTACGATATATAATATTGTTTATTCATCTAATAATATTATTATTATTATATATTGTTTATCCATCAATTTAAATAAACTTGAGTATTATAGATTTAAGTTAAACTTAAACTGATCTTTACATTCGATTTAAATCTACTCTTAGTTTAACAATGTAGTCATATATTAAGATCGAGATTTATTCAAACCCGCTTAGATCAATCCATCCTGATAATATTATCATAAATTGAGATCAAACCTAAGAAAGATTTCCTCAAACAAATCCTTTTATAATATACATTGAAAGAGCTACATGAATTCATACTAACAAGGAAAAAGCAAGAATGAAGGTTCTACTTGTATCTTTCTACTAACAAAATTAATCTTGCTCAATTTATTTCGACACCATAGCAATTGATCGGTCGTGATCTTCGACATGTTCAAAACTCTTGCCACAAGCTTCATGTCGACTTGTGAAAAGAAGTAAAGAACTTGATCTGAACTATCTTCTTGCTTCTGAAATTTTCTCAATATGCAGTTCCCACTTCTCAGTATGTCTTTGAGCTTCTTTTCCTTCTGCATTTCAAGTGAAAAAAAAATGAACTCGAACAAAATCATATAACATTTTATTACAAACATATGTAGTTCAGTTAAAAAAAATATATGTATATATATTACCTTCTGAAGACTAGTTCTAACCTCTGACAAAAGCTCCAAGTCTAAGGTTTCTTGTGGCTCAACCTGAGTTCTCCTTCTAATCTTTGGTCTTACAACATTTGCGTCTTTATCGGCTCGAACGAATCGCCAAAATATTCTAATCGATTCTTCCATGGTCTCAACTAGCATGTCACTGGTGATTACATACTCGTCTCTCCGTTTCATTTTTGCTTTCTTATCCTTTTTGCTGTCCTCTGCAATATGAATGAATAAGTTTCTTATTAGTCAATGTTTTTGGCTGATAAATTAAGAAATGTACGCCTACTTTGTTATTTTGTTTATTTTACCTCTTATTACTGGAACCTGGAGAAGATTACGGAGAATGCATCGATTTTTGATATAATTCTGCACTCTTGGACCTTCAAAGGGTTCGTTTTCTATGAATCTTTGTATTAGTACTTGAAACTGTTGAAATTCACCAGCAACTTCGTTGTACTTACGTGTGCTGTAAGGGTCAGATTCCCATAACTCCAAGGACTTTTCATATTGCCAATGAAGGAATTCCCAAGAGAGGCACAGTTGTCCAACATATACCACTTCTAGATCACTATGCAACTCTCTAATAAACTTCTTCATTGGGTCAGATTCAGACTTTCTCCGCTTTCCCAAGAGGAAATTCTGCGACAAAAGAGATGACACTCCTGGAGCTGACAGTTTGAGGCTCGAAATCGATTTAAGTGGGTCCTTAGATTGGAGAAAGCCTAAAGATTTACACAAAACATGTGACAAATCGGTACTTTCCATCAAATATAAGCATATGCAACACATCAAATTGCTCGCCATATGCATCAGTCATACATAAAAGCAAGTGCAGGATTTAGGTAAAGCATTTCCAGAATAAGGTAGTGTATTAAATAATATCGTGGAGGGCCAACATGAAAATTAAAGTTGTTGGGATGGCACTTGGAGAATGGATGTGAACCTTCAACTACCTCAGTATTCGACGCTGGTCCTTACGGCAAAATGGGTCAGAACGTAGATCTAATTAGCATAAACTAAAATATACCAGACTGCTTTATAACAAAAAGCATACTCATGATTAGAATTCAAATGCTTGTATGAACATGGTTTATGCATATTAAAATTCATTATTACTCAAAATCTTGTACTTCTGCTGACCCAACTAACATGAAAAGAGAATACAAGTTAGGTAGTTTTATTCATAATAACAACTGATTTGCATGCATTAGCTTGGTGAGAAGGTTTCTTGACGATTTCAGATAAAATTTACCGACACAACAGATCTTTATACAGTTAATGAACAACTTCTGATGCAGAAATAAAGTTTTTGAACAGTAGTTAAGGATTGTGCAAGAAGTAACTGACCTATTGCATACATCTTCTGGTAATTCAAAATGTCAAATTTTCGCATCCGTTCCCTGTAGCTCCGATAGAATTTGTGAAGCTCGCCCATTCGATCTTCATGCTGGAACTTCTCATCGATCTTCCAAGGCTTTAAATCTTCCATTATTTTGGGAGATTCAGACTCTTCTAGGATGGTGGGTAGCCCTATAGCCCTCACCTTTTTAAGCTCCATTTTCAGCTGCTCTATCAAATCTTGGTGCTCCCACAAGGTTTCAAGTCCATTTGAATCCTCAGAATCCACAGAAGCAGATGAATTCTGCAAATTGGAGTTATTCGCCTCATTCAAACTACTTGTTGCTTGATTCTTTTTGCCACTGAATTCATGATTCTTTGAATCGTTTTCGTCGTGAAAATCTTTCCCAGACAGCATTTCTGAGCCTTGAGTGCTTGAATTCTCTACATCATCAGACTCTTCTAAATGTTTAAGCTCCTCCATTATATCACTATCTTCATCATCAGCATCCTCAGCAGCGTCATCGCTGAATTTCTGCAAATGCAAGTCTTCCAAATCCCTCTCGATGCTCCTCATGATACTAAACTCAAACTCCTCTTCAAAATCTTTATCAGACAAAAATCCATCACTAGTTGAGCCAATATATGGACTCAAAACAGATAATTCATTGCTCGAAGTTATCGAATCCGCATCAGAGTCCGACGCTACCAAGTCATTTTCTGAAAGAAACACAACATCTCCTAAACCTTCTTCATCCTTTGGCTTCTGCTTCTCATCTTCAATCAATGTTGCCAATTCTAGCTTCTCTGCAACCTCTCCTTCTTCATCAACAGTTCCTTCTCCCAAATTTTGATCCATAAAATCACTCTCTAACAAAAATTCATCAGCCATAACCTCCTGATTTCCAGAAGAAACATTCATTGAATCAGCATACAGCTCTTTTACACTAAAGCTCACATCTCTTGGCTCCTCAATGAACCCACTTAAATAATTCTCAGACTTGAACTCATACTTATTAGTGCTTGTGGATGGAACTAAGTCCCAATTTTCATGATTACTTTTACAAAATTCTTCCAAAGATTGAAACTTGAAATTGAGAAAGTACTTTGGAGTCTCTTCTTCATCATTCTCTGTATCCTCAAACTCAATAGAATCAGATTTTCTTTCTTCAATTTCAGCTTCTGAATTTAGAAGACAAGAATCAACTTGATTGCTTTCATGAAGGGAAACCGCCAAGCAATTTAAGTTGTTTTCGTCAGAACTTGCTTCTCTCCCAACTCTGAAGAAAATTGAAACCAAACTGATAAAAAAAATATAAAAAAATTTATAAATATAACTAAAAAAGAATACAACTTTAATTTATAAATACCTGCAATAGAACTTGTAGAGGAGAGCAAACAGAGTGAGAAACAGAGAGGAGACAGAGACCCAGAAAAAGCCATTACAGAGAAACAATTTCTGAAAGAGAAATCCATCAACAGAAGCCATATTAACCAAACCCAGACGCTTATTTCTCAACAAAATCCCTCAGGGAAGCCACCAATTTAACCCAAGAAAGAGTTTATTCATTCTGAAGCAAAAACAGAGCAGGAAACACAAGCGTTGATGAAAACTCTAATTTTAACGTTGAAAATTGCATGCAAGAATAGACTTTTCACCCGTTTAAAACTCAGAAAAGATGCCGAAAATTCTCATATTAACATCAGAAGTTGAAGTTTAACCTAATTAAGGAGACAGATAAGGAATTTTTTAGCCAAAAAATAAGAGGAGAAAAGCACATATGAGCTACTGAGTTTCAAGCTAATTTTTTGGTTGCTTAAATCCCTGGAAATTCTGAGGGCCGTTAAGAGAGATACACATTGAAGATTTTCTTCAGTTGAAGGGTCTCTTCTGTCTACCGTATTGGGTTTTTGGAATAGGAATTCAAAGTTGAGAAGAAGAAGAATAAAATAAAATAAAATAATTTCTTGGGTTATATTGAAAGTTTCATTTTTGACATTAATCCTTAAAGTTTTTCTCTGTGTGCGGGAGTGGATTGATATTACCCATCATATCTAGGAAATATAATTATTAATTCTAAATATAGTTTCCCAATATATTAACATATTATTGTATAATTTTATCACTAATTTTTATTCCGTTATATAAAGATGTATATTTATATTTGATTAAAAATTAAAAACTGTTAGACGTTTTCAACTTATCTTGGTATCAATCTCATTTCTGATTTATTTTTAACGTTGATCTTATTATTATTTTTTTTTATAACTCATTCCTTTCCTAAACCGGCGTTTCACTTGTAGCCTAAAGCAAACTTTCTAGCCATTGGATTATCATTTTGAGCCATCACTACCAATAGTTCTTGGTTAGACCAATTAAACTAATTGATTTAGTCCGTATTTCAAAACAATTGATAAAATTTATTTAATGTCTTAGGTATTATTCAAATTGCTTTAAATGATAAATCAACCCCCAACCCCCTTCCCCCCCTCCTTTTTGAAAAATCTCTAAGACTAGTGAAATATTTGTCAACTTATGATTAATTATGGTATGAAAAATCTATTTTACCCCTATTACATTCCTTGGAATTATTTCTCCAAAAGAATAAGCAATGTCATGTGCTTCTTTTTTCTATAAAGAAATGAAGTTGTTCAGTGAGAGGTAACTACATTTTTAAGAATATGGAAAAGAACCCCAAAAGCATATTCAATCTATGAAATAATGGTGACCTTTTTCTCTATAATTAAAAGGTGTTTTATGGGCAATTAATGTAGAATTAAGATTATCTTAGTCATAATTAGTAGATGCCTTTGTAAAAAGGTCACTCTCTCTAATTTAGTGGAGAAAAATTGGGGTGCCTAATAAAATATTAATTGTATATGTTATAGAAGCCATTAAAGGAAAATGGTGAAACTTTGCTTTATTAATTACAATAATATTTTTGGCTCCCTCCCCATTTTCATTTCAATAATACTAAATGAACAAGTATTGGGAATCAACAAGTGCATTAAAGTTGAATTCGAATCGAGCTAGTTTGAGTTTGAATTCATGTTCAGTTCAAATAAATTGAATTCGAATTAGAATTTCAACTTAACAACTCAACTCATTTATCCCTCAAAAACATTTTTCATCCTCCGATTATATTATTCGTCTATTTGTTTAGTCGACAATCCTATTTATCCTATTGACAATATTTTAATGATATTATGCATAAGTTCAAATGAGGTAGAGCTAATCATTAAAGATTTCAGTCAGATTTGAGTCAAATTTGAGTCTATCTTTATTTAAATTCAATACATTTGCAATCTATTTTTATATTTTATCATAATTATACATTAAAAATAATATAATATTAATATTTACTATTTAAATATATAATATTCTTTTTTTATTTTGTCTCTATGCTACACCGACAAAAACAAAAAAGGATCAAAAGAAGTGGCCAAGTTTTCAACCCCCCTTATCCAGAGCCATATATTCATATATTGTGCATGATTCTCATCACACAAAATGAATTGGAGATCATCCTATTCGACCAATCTTTTTTATTTTTTGACAAAATTTGATTTTAAAACACACATAGAATTTGTATTCAAAAGCACAAAAAATTAGGTAAAAAATTAGCCATTCTTGTCTCAAATTCGAATTGAAAGCTTATCAACTCAACAATCGCAAGCTTAATGCCATCAACCCAAGCTAAATAATGCAAAAAAAAAAAAAAAAAAAATTCATTAATTGAGGTGAGAAATGGCTAAGAGATGGGATAAAGGTCATGAATGGCTAGCCTGCATTTTCTTGAGCAAGTAAAAGGGGTGCAAAGACAATATGCCATTTTCAAATCCAACTCTTTTTCCCAAAACCAAAATTGTAAATTTCAGTGCAGAAAAGGAGTCATTTTCAGGTGGATTGACTTGGAGGGCCACCAAGATTAAATAATAACATTGGGTCATTGAGATTAAACTTAAAAAATTAGAAAAAAAAAAATAGTTTGCATTTGTAAAATATGAATCAGAAGAATGTTCATCAATTATAAAGTTTTATATGAACCAAAAGTAAAAAATATTTTCAAACACAAATGTTGTGGGAACCATGTTTTTCAACCCCATCTATGACAAGCTTAAAAAAAAAAAAAATTAATCTTCTTCGGTTAAACAACCTCCTTTGAACATGACGGTATTGTCAATTGAGTTCTGAAAAAAAAAATCTAAAAATTGTTCAGCCAATCGGGATTATGGTTAAAACTCGTTTTAGTCATTGAACAAAATTGACATGGGATTTAATAACCCAATTAGATCAATTTGAGTGTAATACCCAAGTTGTATTACATAACCCCGTTTAAAAATTTTAATTACATAGGATGATATCATTAGTTAGGTTGGTCAATTGGATCAGATTGTGTCCACGTATGATCTGAGTTTAAAAAAAAATTAAAACCGTGTTGGGCATGGGGGTGTTGGCTCCACACGTTATGCAATGTATGAAAACAATTATTAGAGAGGTCAAATTAGAAGGTTTCTTAAGGGATTTATGTTCTCACCTCACAAGAAGATAAAAAAATTCTCGGAAATGTTGGTGGAGTTGACATAAGAAAGAAGATAGAGACAGAACAAATCCTTCAAAACCTAATTTTATTAGTGGAAGGAAGAATTGAATCTGCCTCACCTGAATGACCCACCACCTTTGTCAAATTCCTGCCAAGAATCAAAACAAGCACCCTCTGGTCAAATCATGTTTCCTTTCTAGAACTATATGAACAGGATTTAGAAATAACTTTGAATTTTTCAGGATTTCCCACTCTATTCCCTTTGAATTGTGAGCTATAGTATAAACAACTCAAGGAAAATACAAAAATTCCCATCTTAGTTCATACCTTAAAGAACCTCGTAAGTTTATATTATATTTATAGGTGATTTTGGGTAGAAGCTGTGAGATTTTATAATTCTTAAAAAGGGATAATTTTCAAAGTTTCCTAAGGTTTACTCTATACTCAATAAAACTCCTCTGAATTGAATATATAAATCTCAACCTTTTTAATAGCGTAGCTCGAGCTCGAATCAATTCATATATAATTGGCTCAAGTTTGACCTTAGCTAAAATCGATTCGAATTCAGTTTGACTCATTTTTTGTTATCAAAATGATGTCGTTTTAATACATATTGATCAAAATAACGTCATTGTGTATCAAAAATTTTAATTAGAAAATTTGACGAATAGTTTGAACTCGACTAAGACTGACTCGTTTCGTGCTAGACCAAACAGAGCTCAAGCTAGAGCTCAAACTGATTCGATTCGAATCTAACCCTAGATATGACAATATTAATATGTGACAGATGAAAAGATATTATCACATCACTCTGTATAATTTTTTTTCATATAAATTATATATATAAAATATTATTATTTTCGAAATTAGGTAATTATAATTATAATTTAATGTAAAATTATGATTATTTGAAACAATAGGTGAAGTTGAATTAAGAGCAATTAATGAGGACTAGGAAGAATACAAAGAGCAGTTATCGAAGAATCATCTTCTTTTAGTAGCAATTATAGTTGGGGTTGATTTTTATGACAAAAGAACATAGGGAAAACCCCCAAGTCAAGAAGTATTAAATTTTTGGTTGTTTTTGTCAATTTTCTTCATAATTATACCAGGGAGATACCACCTATAAATTTGCTGCAGTAAATTATTTTCTATAAAAAATTAGGGTTGCGATTTTGGTTGGTTGGGACTTGGAGTACTTTGTACAAAGTGCATTTATTAGATGGCCAAATGACTTATTCCCACCAAAATATGCTATAATCTTAAAGTTTTCCACTATTAACTTTAAAAATCTCATTTATTCACCCATAAACGGTTAAAATTAACGAAATTTTAACCTCTTAAAATTTTATCTTTTTTTCTCCTTTAACCCCTAAAAAATAATCATTTTTCCCCTATGTCAAGTTTTAAAAAATAATATTATCCTACTAGAATTTAGTTTTCAATCTCTAACGTCAAATGCGATGCCATCGTCAACAATAAAGCTTTTTCGACACATTTTGACGGTCTCTCTTTCCTCTTCTAGAACATCGATCGACCCAAATCTGGCCTGAAAAGTCGAATAGCTTTGTCCTTCAACTTTCTAAGTTAGATTTGAGTTGATCGACGTTCCAAATGAGAGAAGAAAGACTGTCAAAACATGGTGATACGTCGAAAAAGCTTCGTCGTCGACGATGGTGTCGGATTTGGTACCTGGGATTGAAAACTAAACCCTAGGGGAGGGATGCTTTTTTTTTAAACTTTGCTTATGGAGAAATGGTTAGTTTTTAGATGTTAGGGGAAAAAACTAGATTAAATTTTAATTTATTTTTAATATTATAGATAAAATAACGATTTTACCTTTTAAACCGTTAATTTTAACCGTCCATGAGTAAGTAAATAAGATTTTTAAAATTAACAAGTGGAAGCTTGAATAACAATATACTTTGGGTGGGAAATAGTTCTTTGGCCTTGTTAGATTAAATTAGTGTTGTAATCTAATCAAGCTGAATATTATTGGATTTAAGTTTAGTTTGATTGGGTTTATATAAGGCTTAAGTCTGAGCTCAACTAAAAAAAACTATTAACTCAAGCTCAGTTCGAGGAATTATATTAAATTTTATAATTTATAAATTAATAAATTCACCCCTATTTTCATAGTTCAATGTTGGATTGTATATATGAATTCTATAAGATGAGTGTGCCAAATAAATTTCTTACACTAAGACATAAAAATCTAGCACGAAAAATGTAAACTTTAGAGAGTAAATGTAAAATTTTGATATATAAATATAATATTTTAAGTTTTTAAGAATTTATTAATATTATAGTCGAATAGAGAAGTGAGCTCACCTAACCAAGAGACATAGAGCTCATTTTTAGTTCAATAATAACTTGCTTGAGTTGAGAGTAGCTTACAAATGGCTTAACTTGTTTACAACTGTAATTAAATTATCAATTTATAATAGAGATATATATGCAATTTTGTCTTAAAAAATAATGAATAACGTCCCAAGTAATGTTTTTTATTCACCTCCTCTAACATATACAGTGAGAATTATCTTGTATTCGACATTTTTTACTACAAGTCAGAGCACATGCCCTTAACTTGAATTTTGATTTCATTCTTTCAATAGAATACTAATGTACCTCTTGATAAATTTTATATTTGTAAATAATTGTGATTTCTTAAACTATCAAAACGTATTTAAATTTACAAAATTATAATAAACAGAACGTTTAAAATAAACAATATCTTTATTGTAAGTTAGATTGTTTAGTCTAAAATGTTACCACTACTAATCCCCTACATCTCAAGTTTGTCAATATTAACGATATTATCCATGGAGTTTGAAAAGTTTGTACACAAAGGCTTGAAACCAAAAATATGTCGCTTGAAAGTGGCAAGTGAGCACAAAAAAAGAGCCCAGTATTTTTAACTAGCCCCAAATGAACTCTTTTGAGGGCTTCAATTGGGTAATTAAGAACAATTCAGCCCAATATTTTGATTGGTCTAAAAGAACCCATTTATGAGAGCCTTATGCATGACTTCAATTATCACACTAAACAAAAATTTAATAATTTTTCATTTCCCATTTCCTCCAAATTCTCTCTATCTCTTAAGCGCATGAGATGAAGTTCTTTGGTGGGGATGAACATGATAAGGCCTCTGGCCCATGACCAATTTGAAAGGCAAGGATATAAAGAGTTGGATTAGCAATGTCACTCCTTAGCCACAAAATTTGACCCAAATTCAATCTCATTTTTAGACTATGAACTCTTATCTAAAACCTAATTCAGTTAACAAAAAACTAGTCACGGATGAACACAAAAGTCATTTCACCTTCTCAAATGTTTGAAAAAAAAATTAAGTGGAAAAGACTGGTTAAAATTGGTTATTAAAATTACAAGTAAAAATGCGTGATTTGACAAAATCACATTTTAATATGTAATTCTAGTAATATCATATTCAAAAAATATGATTTTATATGTATTACGCTTGACAAAAATGCAATATTAGTGTTGAAATCACACCAAGCTTACAATTCCAACCATTAGATTGCGTCTGCATTAGATCAAACCACATTTGAAAATATGCAATTTGGCCATAATCATACCATGCGAAATGGGATTTGACAAGATCACACATTGACTATGATTCTAATTGTTAAATTGTACATTTCTAGGTGTGATTTAGTTTGAATTGTATTCGAAAAAAAATACAATATTGTTAATTCACACTAGCTAATATTGTGACTTGACTAGTGTGATTTGGTAAATATCACACCTTGATTGATGCTATTTAGGTCAAATTTGACAATAGCACCAATGACCTCTTTCTAAGAGTAATGTGGTAATTTACCTACCTAACATTATGTCAAGATCAAAGTTAGGTTTAGTACATGATGAATACATAGGTAATCAAATTATTCGTTTTATTTACGATATGATTTTGAATCTTGATGGACCACAACAAGAGCCCTCATTGCTTATATTGGAGGGTCCTTACGTTTCTACCATTTTAAATAGTATATCCAATTTTCGTACATTACAATCTAGTATAATGGGTGAACAATATATCTTGTAAGAATCGGAACAAACAGATATTCAATTTTTGGTTTCAATTCCTACACAGAATTGAGTTACCTTGATTAGGTTATGATTCTAATTTTCATGAAATTAGTTGGTTCCGATTTTGATTTAGATCCTACCAAAAACCCTAAAACAAAAACACTCTTGCTCAAGACGCAAACAAGTTATTCATTTGACTAATTTTTTGTTTGGTAGGTGTTAACAGGGACATGATGGAGTACATGTAAAACTACAGAGAGGACAGCAGAGAGCACAGAAATCTGATTCTGTGATCTATTGGGAGGCAGAGTCCTGAAGAAGGCATGGTGTTTTATTTGAAATAATGGAGTCAGAAAATTGTGGCAATATTTAAGGCTGAATAATGGTAGGTGAACTTATTTACTTGCCACACATGGAGGAGATACAGTTGCACATGGATGCCCCTCTAAAACCGGGCTTAATCTGGCACCCACAAACCCATATGTGGCAACAGCTCTCTCCACCAAACTTCTGCTTTTGCCTTTGTGTTTTTTTTTTCCCCAACTGAGTTGTTCCTCTTGGATAAACAGGAGATTAGGTTTTTGGTTTAACTTCAAAAGGAGGTGGGACTTTAAAGTGGTTTGATCTATTACTCCGAACCCACATCTATTATTATATTATTAAACGTTCTAACAAAAATTTAAGAGAGTATATGTGAATGTACCATATATTAAAATAAATGATATAGTTGATCGTTTCTTCGGTATAATTAATGTGAGTTTAACTAAGGTGATGTTCGACAACGCAACAAGAATAAATAAAAAAAACAAATTAAATAGAAAATATTGTATTAAAAGCCACATGAAAATGTTAGGAGTGACATGATGGGAGAGGTTGGATTGATGATAAGTTTTAGATAATATAAAATAAAAATTAATTACAAATTAAAACAAGGCTTAAAATTATTATGAGTTTGACTGAGTTCTTTTTCGGGTCTAAATTAAATTTCTTGCAAATTATGAATTGACAATAATTAATAAAAAAATTAATTAAATACCCAGAAGAATTTTCGAATATAAAATGTTAGCTAGAACTCTTTCAAACTCATACAAATTCAAAAGGATGAAATGGTAGTTTCCCAATTTAACCAAAAGAAAAAAAACTCACAAACAATTCACACTTCACATCTTTAATAAAGATTTTTATCTAAAGTTCTCGGATCTAGATTGGGTATTGTTTTGATTAAAGGGTCAATTTGATTTTGACTAATTCAATTTATAATTAAATTAATAACAAATTAAATAAACAATATGATAATGTAAACATGACAATTTGATTGGATTGACTCGATGGTGTCATATATCACGATATATCCCAATTGAAACGGGTTTAGAATATTCATCCTATCACATTAATAAGGCGATTGCATACTTGATTTATATCTTACAAATGATATAAAAGATTTCTTTATTGGTATAGCTTCCTAATATGGTTTACATCTCGTTTTCATATCACTTGGAACCTAATAATAATTAAAAAAAAAAAGAAAATGAAATTACTCTTGTTTCATCCAAAACCATCTCAAGTTTCTTTTATCCCTTTGGTTTTTATCAACAACTTTTAAATATGTACACACTAGGTTAAATCGTGACTCATATCAAACAATTCAAGTTCAAATAGAGATAGTCCTAGTTCGAGATCGAATCAAGCCAGTCCGAATCAATCTAAGTCATCAAAAAATTGTCAATAAATTCATCTTTTCTAATGTCTTTTCTTTTTCTTTAATAACTTCTCTGATGATTTTTGTTCATCATCATCTTCGACAACCATACATTCTTTTTTTTTTTTTTGACAACTTCTTCAACAAATTCATTATCAATCAAATGAGTTGATTTAACTCAACCGAAATCACTCCGATCTCAAGCGAACTCTTGATTTGATTTAAATAAGATCAAAGCTTGCCCTATATACACATAGAATACTCTACTTTGTATCGAGAGGTAACAAAATCTCATCAAAATTCTTGAATCATAATTACTCTTAAACTCAATCAAATCACGATCCAATGGTTATAATTGAGTTAACATTATATAAATCTATTCTATATCAACCTAAACAAGAAAGTTATATTTTTCTTCCAATTTAAAAGCCAAATCTTAATCAAGTAATTAGGGAAGTAAATAGAAAGAACTCGAAGCTAAATTCCAACAGACAGTGACCCCAAGTTCATTAATTAGCCGGTTCTATAGTTAGTAGCAAAGCGAAGCTTTCTAATGACTCATTAATCTATCTTTTTCATTAGGATGGTTAATTAAGTATTGATGAGTCCAAACCAATTTATTAAGATGGCCTAGTTTTGGCTACACCAAGTCTCTCTAGTCTCTTCTTCTGGTCCTCCCTCAAATATTAATAAATTTTTAATAGCAATTATGAGTTCTAATTATGTTTCTTCTTTGCATTATAGAAAATTACATGTGTTTATCTATTTTCTATACTCCTCTTGTCTTTAACAATTATAAGAAACATGAAGTGAATACGTTTTCAGTTTCATATTTCATTTCGGGGAATTTAATCGACGTCAAGATAATTAAGTTGCCTATTATATTATACCGAAATTTGAGCAATATGCTTGCATGCTTTAGTTTATTTGTACAAGTTATCATGTGACTCTATCTATAAATAGAGATGGATACAAACTGAATTGAATCTGAAAATCTTCTGGTTCGACTTAAAATGCTGCGGCTTAAGTCTCTTGTGCCAAAATTAAGAGTATTTTAAGTTTGATTTAAATGAAAAAATAGTTTGACTCAAATTCACAATTCAATAACAAAACTATGTCGTTTTACTTAATATTTTGATAAAACAATGTTTTGACAATGTCTTGACATAATTTGAATCAAATTGTAAGTCAAATCCAAATTGAATCAAACTATCTCTCAACTTGCTAGTTAGATCAAACTGAATTTAAGCTGAGTTATATTAAGTCGAATCAATTTTTAAGACCAAGTCAACTCAATTCAAGTTCAATCCTAATTGTAAACCTTGGGGAGACTACTTCAATAGTAACCTATTGTCAGAGCCTTCCAACTCTCACTTTAATATAAGTATACTGAAAGATGTAAGTATCTACACTCAAGTCTATTTGTGACAATGTAGAGTCGAACATGATTTTTTAACTCCATATTTGATATTACACATCTTAACCAAATTTGTAACTATGAATTGTCTATAAAGATAAATCATGTCATTGTTATTTCCATTGATTTCAGTTAGATAACAAATAGCGAGAAAAAAAACCCACGTTTCATAATTTCAATGTAATCACAAGAGTTTTACATCATGTTTTAATAAGTTGAGAAATCGATCATATGGATTATAAATACCAATAAATTAAAAATAAATCTACATTGTTACAATCTCAAGTGCAAAGAATAGTGCTTGAATCTTAATAATTAGTTTTTGGGTTGTAATTCTCCTGCATAAATTAATATATTAGTTAAATATACATGTGGCGTGACATGACTAAGTGATACTCTAAACTTGATGTCTAAAATGATATCCTAAAATGGCAATAATATAATGTCGAAATCGGCCGTGTTCTTGGCTAAGTATCATAATCCTTGGGAAACATCCTTCAGAAGTTGAAATTCTTGGGTCCCTATTTGTAAACTAGCTAGCATACATGCATAATGTGATAGAGTTTGAAAATTATTCTCCTGATAATTCATCAATATAAATTGAACACTACAATGTGCACCCAGTTTTAAATATCTAATTGTTACACCTGATAATTCATCAATATTTTTAATTCGAAATCATCTAATCATATAACATTCTACTATCTGAGTATACAATTGAATATTCAAAACTAGGATATAAATTTGAAGTGATTTTTTTTTATTCAAATGTACTATGTATGATGCATAGTAAACATGAATACACAAAACATAAACATATACTTAAGTTTGCTTTCACATTATGAAACAATACAAATACTTATACTAATTAGTAATTAATCATGGTAATATAAACATAATTTTATTGTTAAGTTTTTATGTGGAACCTTATATAAATATATATATATATATGTATACAACAATCACAAAGTTTAAAGTAAAAGCAAAGAGAAAGTATAAATATGTTGTACTTCAAAAGAGGAGAAAATCAATTAATAACTCTAATAGCAGTAGGAAGTGTAGAAGTGTATAATTGAGTGTATTCATTAACCAACAATAATACAATGAATACTGTCACCCTAATTGCGGCTTACACAAATAAATTAATAATTCAACGTAAATAAGAAATACATGATTATCCTTAGTTATAATTGTCAGTTTTTAAAATTAAGAGACATAATAGGAGTTTCCAGCTCCGATACCAAAATTGCATAATTGTGTGAATTCATTAATCAACAATAATACAATACACAGTGCCACTCTAATTAGGGTTTACATAAACGGAATAAGAATTTTACATTAGTAAGGAACACATAGATATCTTAGATATAATTGTTAGTTTTTGCAGGATATAAGGGGGAGTCTGCCACTTTGATACTATATAGAATTATATAATGGTTAGTACTCATTAATCAACAATTATACAATATATACCATTACCATAATTAGAGTTTACACAAAAAAAAAAAAAAGATATATACACGAATAAGGAATAAATTGATATAGGGTGGACTTGAATTGAGCTAATTCGGCTTGAATTGGTATTCAGCTCATTGGAGGCGAATTTGAGCTGAAATACGTTTCAATTTAATAGTTTGACTCAATGATACTTTTTATCCCCCTAATGATATTATTTATCCTATTGGTAATATTATTCATTCTATTGACGACCTTCTGATGATATCTTAGAATAGTTTGAATTCGATTTGAGTTCGGGTGGAACTCACTCTAAAAAATTCGAACTAAACTCAAATCAATCCATATTTGGGTTCGGTTTGACTCACATCTAGCCTTACTTGAATATCTTAGGTATAATTATCATATTTTAGAGTAAAGAGATATAGTATGAATTTGTTGCTCTAATACCATATAAAATTATATAATTGTGTGTTCACTAATCAACAATAATACAATATATAATATCACCATAATTAGGATTTGCACTAATAAGATAGAAATCCTTCACAATTAGGGAATAAATGGATATAATAGATACTAAAAAAAAAAAAAAAAACTGGTCATTACAAGTACTATTTTTATGATTTTAACGATCAATTATTTATACTCTCGTTAAAATTAAATAAATATACTTTTAACAAAAGAAAAATAGATTTTTAACAGTCATTTTCTTTTTATTAAAGTCATAAATTTACTTATTTTTAATAAAAATATAAGTAATTAGTTACTAAAATCATAAAAATAGTATTTATAACAATCAAATATTTATTTTTCTCTAGTTATTGTCAGTTTTTTTTTTTGTAATGATACATCTTAGAACAATGTAATATATTTATTCTGAAAACCCAATTAGATACTTAAATGATTTAAATCATACAACTGAATATTACTTTATTCTTAATTCATAATTATTAAATATTATAATGATATATCATTTAAGTATATAATTAAATATTCAAAACTGATTGCATATGATAGTACTGGAATCTTTATTTTTACTGGATGTAAGGAGGGAAGTAGAGTTAGCTATGGAGAGTGGATTTTGCTGACATATCGGTTTTGGAGAAGTAAAGGTAGAGATTAGGGCTTCCCAGAGAGCAAACCCTCATTCAATGCCACGCGGTTTTGTAATTGTGAGTGAGATAATGTACAGCACTTGCCACAGCCAGCTGAGCCTGATCAGCGGCTGACTTTGGACTTGGAGAGCCCTATCACTAAATGCTCTTTCTGTCATCCTTTGACTCTATGAAATTTTGAATTATTTTGTGTTATGTATGTATGCAGCCCTCCCTTTTACTTTAATTAATTTTACTCCTTTTAGGTCAGCATCCTTTGGTATCTTTTCTATATATGCCCTCCAACCCACCATCTTCAATGCCTCAGACCCTTCACTTCTCTCTTCTCTTCTCTCCCCAAACATCATTTTCCACTTTCAAGAGAAAAAAATAAGAAGAAAGAATCAAGTTTTGATTATGGGGAGGCCACCATGCTGTGACAAAGTTGGAGTTAAGAAAGGGCCTTGGACTCCAGAAGAAGATATCATTTTAGTCTCTTATATTCAAGAACATGGCCCTGGAAACTGGAGGGCTGTTCCCACTAATACAGGTAGCCATTTATATCATTGAACGGTTTCCATTTTTTTTATAAAGCATCTTTTTATTTCTTGTGTTTAATTTGTTCAAATTTTTTCAGGATTGCTTAGATGCAGCAAAAGTTGCAGGCTTAGATGGACAAATTACCTGAGGCCAGGGATAAAGCGTGGCAATTTTACAGACCATGAAGAGAAGATAATCGTCCACCTTCAAGCTCTTTTAGGCAACAGGTATGTAAATTTATTGATTAATTTGTAATATTATACTATTGATTATGGAGGCAGCCAAGCAGGCATTGATGGATTTTATTCTGTTGCAGATGGGCAGCCATAGCTTCTTATCTTCCTCAGAGAACTGACAATGACATCAAAAACTACTGGAACACCCATTTGAAGAAGAAGCTCAAGAACAAGAATCTCCAGGCTGAAGCTCAGTCTAAAGATGGCTTCTCTTCACCTTCTTCATCACATTCACACTCCATTTCTAGAGGCCAGTGGGAGAGAAGGCTTCAAACTGATATCCACACGGCGAGACAAGCTCTATGTGAGGCTTTATCGCCAGAAAAATCAAACTTGAGATCTGAACTAAAACCCTCTAATGGTTTCCTTTCTTATACAAATAACAACAGCGACCATCCAACAACTTATGCTTCAAGTGCCGAGAACATAGCCAAATTGCTCAAAGGGTGGGTTAAAAGCTCTCCCAAATCGGCTTCTACAGCAATGAACTCGGCTGCAACAACTCAACAGTCATTTAACAACACAGAATCAACTTCAAGTGAGGAGACTCCAAGAAAACTAGAGGCTTTTGAATCAATGTTCGGTGCTGGAAGTGGGTTTGAGTCTTTTGATTCTTCAGCCAATTCTGATTTATCTCAATCTATGTCTCCGGAGTCTAGCTTTTTCCAGGGCGATAGCAAGCAAGATCTAAATGCTCATCAATTGCCGCAATTGTCGCTGCTCGAGAAGTGGCTTTTTGATGATCAAAGTACCTCGAATCTTCACGGGAAAGACTATTTAAGTGACCTTAAATTAGATGAGAGTGCTGATATTTTCTGAAGAAGATAATCTTAGAGACTCTTTTTGTGCTAGATGTTGATGAACTGATAGAATTAAATATTCAGAAG
Organism: Mangifera indica; assembly: GCF_011075055.1. Lineage (NCBI taxonomy): Eukaryota > Viridiplantae > Streptophyta > Magnoliopsida > Sapindales > Anacardiaceae > Mangifera > Mangifera indica. Next base: position 13,888,368 of record NC_058151.1, on the reverse strand, counting down.
CGACTGCGACCCCTTCAACACTAGGACACAGAGTGTAAATTTCACAATATTATGCGACCAAATCGAGGGTTTTTGATGAATAAATTCTATATCCATTTACTTAGAAAAATATTAATGCCAATTATATTCTCCATGCAAATTTCTCAGCTTTCTTGTTTGTTATATTGAAAGTTATAGCCGAAATTGTATGATGAAATAAATGAATTATTTATTAGGTTTTATGAGGATTTAATGTTTGACTTGTTAATTGTTATGAGCTTTGTGCATGTCTTAAAGGTCAGAAGTTCAGTAATAGCTTGGATCAAAGTGAATTCGATCTTATTTAAATTGATATATAGTACAGAGGATCGTAAGTAGAAATATATTATTTTATATTAACGAGATGAATAAAATCATTTAATAAAAAAATGAATTGATTTTAAGTAAAACTATCAAACTGAAACTCCAAATCGAAACCGAAACTGACCACCTCTAAGGTGAGCCACCATTCTGCTTTAATTGAATAATTGATCATGTAGAGAGGTAGAGCATTAGTTACTCACATGCACTAGCACTAGCACTAGCCCACGTATTAATATAAAGTTAATGCGAAATAAATTCTCAGCTAAATTTGGGGAAGTTTTGGTTGCCTTTCGTCAAACCAGGGAAAAAAATTGAAACTCTTTGGAATAAGAAATAATTCTTGGAAAAAACGTACATGCCAAGTTATTCTAAAAGACGGAGAAAATCTCATTCTAATCAAGACAATTATTAAATATTCCAACCCAAAGAAAGGTCGAATATCTAATTGTGTAATTAGATAGCACGATATGTTTGTTCCATTTAAAATATCAATATAATTAACTATACTTATTTTTAACGGGAGAAATTATAACAACAATGAATAACAAAAGTAAAATTTTTCTGTTGTTAAACGTTTTAATGACATAAAATAGATTTTTAATAATTATTTTTATTTATTAAAGTCATCAATTTATTTTACTTTAATGAAAATATAAATGATTCACCGTTAAAATTATGAAAATAATACTTATAATAATTAAATATTTATTCACTTATTTTTATGAATTTTTTTAATATTATTTGAATATCTAATTGAATGTAAATATATGTAATATTACTTTTAAATATTTTCCAGGTATTATAAGGAAGGATGGATGAGTGAACGATTTTAGTTATAAGATCACAAGAACCCTGTCTTTCTCTCATATATTCACTGGCTGTGAGAAATGTGTGAGAAGAAAATGGCTGGCTTTGGAAATATGCAGAGAAATTGGTGATAATAAATGCGTACATGGGAAGAGTTTGGATGGTTTTACTGGTTCATCTTCATCAGTCATCGTCCTGGACCATTTGGAAGTATGCAAAACACATGATTTATCTTGGTTTACCTAAAACCGAATCATGTCCAACAGAGTCAATGTTACTCAATATTTTATATCATTTCCCGATCTTTATTCTTTCAGAAAATCTAAAACTGTTTTTCATGAAATAAACTCTAACAACGAGATCTTGTTTATGTCAACGTAACATCTTATACACAAAGTGGTTGTAAATTCCAACACTTTTCATGTTTGAAAAGAGAAAGTGTCATTTAATACATATGCGTGCTGTTGTTGTTGCTGCAAGAAAACATTTTAAACCTAACACACGAAAGAGATCCTACACTTTGGAATCGGATTTTACTTTTTTTTTCCTCTCTCAGACTGAGACATCAATTAGTGCAATTACATGGTGAATGGATGGATCTGCATGTGAAGCAGGTGGCATTGCAGAAATGGCATGAAACCCACATGCTTGATCATTTTGTTCATATATATCATCACAACCTCGAACAAAAGAGAACAGAAACAATAATCGGCTTTCAGTAATTTTCTTTACTCTTTAATTTATCTCAACAGTTCAATGACGTGATGAATATGGATGTATTTATGCAAAGTACGTACACATATAGGATAACTATATCCATCATTAATTCTATGATGCTTTGGTTTAAGGATATCTAAAATATGGGTAGATTTGATCTAAGTTGAGTTTTAAGTTAATTTGAATTTTGATTAAATTCATAATACTCAGTTTGAGTTATTACATAATGTCATTAAAGGGATACAACAAAGTTAACAATATCGTCAGAAGAGATGAACAATATTATTAATAGATTGAATAGTGTCATTGAATGGACAAATTTGTCAATCTCAATTTAAGCTATTGAGAAAGAGTTTCAACTTAAGATCAAGTTGTTCAAACCAAATGATTGATTCGAATTGAGCTAGCTCAGATGAGATCCACCCCTAATTGAGATGTATGCGGAGTACATAATATGGCATAACCACCCATCATATGGATATTGAGTCATATAGCTAGATTATAGGGCGTTTGATGGTAGAAATAAAAAATCAAATACATGCTTACGGAGGTTTTCAAATGTAAAAGATTTGTAACGCGAAGAATACAATAAATTCATATTATAATTACAGATTTAATCTCTTGCAGTTTTTTTTATTTTCCTTTAGGTGTCGTGCGGTCATTATTGTCCTTGGAGGAAATACATTGAATCTGTATTTATAGTTATTAGTATATTACGATACATTATATATATTTTATAAGGCAAAAGGACAATTTCCCACCCAAGGTTTAATGAAAGGACAAATTCCTATCCGTTAACTTTCAAAAACCCAAATATCCACCCATTTACTGTTATAAATAGGGGTAAAATTGTCATGTAACTGAAAATATTAAAAAATAAAATAGTCCGGCCAACTTTTTGTCTATCGACGCTCCCTCTAGCCTCCATGAGGAAGACGCGATTATGAAAAGGCCACGAAGATGACAATTGAAAACGACGTCGTCAAAGATCCTCGTGTAATGGATCGTCTGAAAGCAACGTTTGATGCCAACGATCTCCGACCTTCATGGGAGAAAATCATATTTATAAACTTAGGGGGAAATAAATTATTTTTTATTTTTTATGAAATAACAATTTTACTCTTATTCATAACAATAAATGAGTGACTATTTGGGTTTTTGAAAGTTAATGGATGAGAATTTATCCTTTCATTAAACCTTGGGTGGGAAATTGTCCTTTGGCCATTCTATAATATGATATGGTATATGTGAAATATAATACGTATTCTAAGACCAATGTATTAAAAATTAGAATGATACAGTAGACATATAATATGATATAATACATACTATAGTATGATACAGTTTTTTAATAATTAGTATGATATAATACATATCATACGATATAATATATACAATATGTCATTCAACTACTATGGTTACATTAAAATAGTATGGGAAGACTATGACTTGACAAACTCTATCATTCCTACAATCTCTCCAATATGTCAAAATCAGTTTTCTATATTCATGCGGAGTACATTCCTATTTCATGTCATATCTTAATGGGATAGCTAGGGCTGGATTCGAGTCAAGCCGAGCTCGAGCTTGGCTCAGTTCAAATATAGTTGGCTTGAGTTCGAGCTCGAGCTCGGCTAAGACCGGCTGAAATTCAGCTTGACTCATTTTTTGTTATCAAAACGATGTTGTTTTAATACATATTTGTCAAAACGATGTCGTTTTATATCAAAAATTTTAATTAGAAAATCTGACGAGTAACTCAAGCTCGGCTAAGACCTGCTTGTTTCGGGCTTGACCAAGTTAAGCTGGAGCTGGCTCGACTCGAATCCAGCCCTAGGGATAGCAATCACTTTCTACTAAATTATTATGAAAATGCAATTTGATTAATTGTATAGATTCATTATCATAATAGGGAATTTAATACATTCAATTATATAATTACATAAATGAATGGCAATAGAGAGGGGCAAGGTCAAAGACTTTATTCTCCGTCCCAGTCTTCGCAAAGAATATCAACCATAGTCTTTGGCCCATCCCTATTATGAGGTTGATAAGGATTCTTAGTCTCTTACTCATGAAAAAAAATCTTCTTCTCATCCTTATACCTGGGAGAAAAAATCTCCTCCCTTTAATTTTTTAACACAATATAAACATATTAAACAACAAAATTAATTAAAACTAAAACCAAACTACTACTTTGAATGTCATGAATAGCATATGCAAAGCACCTTAATAGACATAACAAAAAACATAAATCAATTTGAAATACATAAATATTTTAAAACTATAAAGATATGTTTGTATTTTAAGTAATTAATATTAAATGATAGAGACATGGATGAGACAGGGTGGGCTGGAATGGAGATATATGTATCTCTATCTCCATTATTTTTTTGTTTCTATCAGAGAATCTCCTCTTCGTTAGAGTAAGCGTATGTCAGAAACCTTATATTGAAATTGAAATTATCATCTTTAATTACATATAACCAAACTTCTTAGCGGATTATACAAATATAAAAGGAGATTTATTTGAGAAATAGTTCTTTTATAATTCATATCGTTAGTTCATCGGAATTTTCTGTTCATTGTAATTCAATCCATGAAATTGTATTTTAAGCACATATAAATGTAGCATGGGGATCATGCTATTGTAACAGCATGAGCAAGCATACAAAATACAATTAAATTATGAAAAAAATGAAATATTACTTTTTCGTATGAATCATAATCTTATAATTTAAAACGAGATTCAAGTTTATGTAATTTATCCATAAATGGATCAATTTATGTAGTGAGAAGATTTCTTAGATAATTAAAAACGTTTTTTTTTTTCTGTTTCTTTATAATATTTATCTAGTTACTCAAATATTTAAAACGTTTTTATTTTGAAAAATATGTTATCAATACTTTTGCCATAAAAAACATTATAAATCAGAAAATTGTAACTGCAAGATATTGGGCCATAAATAACGGGCCAGGCCCATTTTGTAATCATATGGGCCTAGTGAAAGGACTTACTTTATTAGTAGCTTGTAAGGGTGGATTTGATCCAAACCAGTTTCGAGTACGAGGCCAACTTCAGCTCAAACTAAAACTACAATGCCTAACTCGAGTTTATTTAAATTGGTACATAATAGGGCCACTGGTGAGATAAACAATATTGTTAATAAGATGAACAATATTATCAAATAGATAAATAAGTCAATTCTGAGTCGAGTTACTCAGCTAGAGCTTCAACTTAAAATCAACTTATTTGAGTCATGTTGTGAATTTATTCCAAATTTTTGAGCAAGTACAGATCAAATCCAACCCTGATTACTCATATGTAAAATTTATTCCAAATTGGGCTGGATCGAATGTAGCCCTTAGTTTAAGTATCAACTGTATGATCAATTGGGCCTTGATGGATTCAAGTGGGCCTTGACTATGAGGCTTCTAATAGAGAACAACACGCCCTGCCCAATTTGTAATTCTCGGGTTCACACCACTACTTTACCCACCCTCCTTCCAAAGGGCTAATTTTTATTAAAATATAAAAACCTATAGTTTGGAAATATTGCAATATCCCCATATCCTACCCAAAATTCATATGCTCAAGTCCTAAAATGAAATAATAAAAACAAATCAAACGAGAACAAGGCTTTTAGACTTGGACCGGGCCTTGATTAAGTGAAAGGTCAATCTACAAGCCAATCAATATGATTAATCTAACAAAACACATTGTGGTATTGATATTAATATGATATAATTAAAATTTTAAAATAAACGTATTATAATTTAGTTTATTCGACCTTTGGGTCATCCAATCTAATGGTTTTAATGGTTTTTAGTCATGAATTTTGATTATATTTATTACTAATTTTTAATTGAACTGATTAATCAAATATAAATTTCATAAAATTGAAGATTGATTGTACCTTTCTCCTAACCGAGAGAAAAACATGAACCGACTGTCACATAAGAAACAAATGAGTAGATTCTTTTTAATAAATAGATACTATCTCAACTTCGAATATAATATTTAAAGGGGTCAACTAATTGGGGAGTTAGTAATGTTTTTAAAATTATGGTGGGTGTATTGAACTTCTGAAAACCGTGGGGAGCGTTCGGAAAAAGGCACTCCCACGGTTCAGCCGTTCCCACGAGAAGTCGAGTAGCAGGAATCACACTCGCGGTCATTCCAGCCTTTCAGGTTCGAACCCTTTCACTTGTGAATTGAATTAATTTTTATCATTACTATTTTTTGAATAATTTAATTAAAATGATTGGTATTAATTAGGGTTTTTTATTTCTTGATTTTAGGGGTTGTAAATTGTTCAAAAGAGGAAAAAGAATGGCGTTAGGGCTTTTATTAGGGTTAGGAAGAGCGATGAGAAGAAAGCGAACTTCATCACTTGATATTTTGTCATCGAAACGCGCGCCACGCGATTATTATAAGGGAAAGAATTGCAAGCCCACTGGTTTTCATACTCGCAAAGGTCCAATTTTGCTCTCTAATTGAATTTTGATCAATGTTGTTATGTCAGTGCCGTCATAATCGGATTCTGGTTTATTTTATGTAGTTGTTTTTTAAAATTTACATTTGGTAGTTCTGATAGAGTGTATATTAGGGTTCTGGATCCAGGCAGATAATCTGCTCACCTCTAGGTATTATGATATAGATATTGTTGGTTTAATAGGCTATTTTGATTATAATTCAAGTTGTGGATTAGGTTCTCCATTTTAGTAAAAGGATGAATTGCACCTTGGACATGAAAGTGTAGAGATTGGCTGGGTGTATCACTTGCTTGTTTATCTGATCTGATTCGGGGGAAGGGCATTTTTGAGTTCTTAATAATGGTGATATTTTGTATTGTTCATGTATGTTAACCAAGAAAATGGATCTCTTTTTCCAGTGCTTCAGTAAGTTACATTTCATATTTTTATGATGATTTAATGTGTGTCGTGTGTTTTGGGAAATGTGTAGACCAGTGAAGATATTTGTGTAAAAAAAAACACTATTGTGTTTGTGTTTGTAAGATAAAAAGTGGTTCTTGTAAAAAAGCTTTGCTTAAGCATATGTTGATTCTACCTGAACGAGGTTAGTTTTTGTGAGTGCTTTCTTTTGTAAATAGGATTGATATTCATTTCTCATCAAGCTTTTGCTTAATCATATTTGTGTAATTTGCAATTCTTAATGTAATATTATTTGATCCTGAATTTTCCAGAAACCATGTTTCTAACTGTAGAGTAAAAACTCATGTGTTATTCAGCCTTTGCTGAGTAATATTACAACAATTTTGAGGATCAGTTTAGTGTTTGGGACTTTTTATGTCAGGTGATACAGTTGACATACTTTATATACTGCAGCCAAGTACTTGGAATTCCTGAACTATGTTTTGTGCACAAGGCCTTTTTTTTTTTCTAAGCTAAGCTGGAGAGTTTCCCTGTCCTTTTTCTTTTGGATTTTTAAAAGTATCGCATGATTATGTGTTTCATTTGACTTCTTCTAATTTAACCTTAATCAAGTAATAAGCTGAATTATTGCATAAAACCTTGTGATATTTCTTGCAGCATATATTGACTTTGTTGTTCATAATGTAACTAAACAATTATTTGCAGGTGGATATGTTGTGGTGCAAGAAAAACTGCCGAACTATGTTGTGCCTGATTTGACTGACTTCAAGGTTCTAATTTCCTATCTTTTCTTTCAAATTATTGTTTCCAGTTGCGTTTAGATTTGTGTTTGTCATACGAGTCAATGCCTGGTGGATATTGTTGGTATGTCATTAAAAAGTTCCCACAGGCAACATAGTTAGGGTGATTGAAATTTTTTTACAAGTGATGAACTTGTTAGGATTAAGTCTTAGTCCTCCAACACTTTATAAAGGTAAAAACTGAAGAAGTTTTCTCCCCTCTTCACCAAGTCTGCAAACTTTCAGAAACCTTACAGAGATTTTCACAATTGTATTAGACGGTGAGGTGTATACGTCTCTCCATTGCATTTTATTCCCTTTAATTTAGATTAGAGTGGGGAAGTACATCTGAAAAGATAGTTTCAACTCCCTCAGTTGTTCTGTATGTCTCAGTGCAAGGGTCTGATTAGTAGAAAGTTCGGAGGTGCAGCCTCAGACATCTGAATTTTTTGAGGTTTGTGCTTTTAAGTAAAAAAGGATGCGGTTTGCGAAGCCAAGAACTGCTGTGGAATCTGGCTAATTTGACCTTTCTTGGGATTACCTACCACAATTTTTCATTGGTTTTTCCTTTTTTCATCCCTAAACAATCAGTTATCACATATCCCAAGTATTAATACCACTTTTTGCTGTACTAATGAAAAAAGTTATGGATCATGATCCCTTCATCTTTGGATGGTCTCACGAAGGGATCATGACCCTGTTGTTTCCTAGGAAAAAATTTACATGAAAGTCAGCAATGGACTGATTACATCTACAGAAAGTGTTTGCGTCTAGTGCTGATTCAGATTGTATTTCTGGTTTTGCAGCTCAAACCATATGTATCTCAATGCCCAATTGAAGTCAAAACAGCCGAATCTACCGAACCAGCAAAGTAGCCCCATGTAGAGAAGTGCATTTGATCATTGTTTCTTGTGGAACTGATATGTGGTTTTTCATTTTTTTCTACTTGTTTCAGAAACGTGAACAGTTCTCACTATATTTAGCATTTCAATGGTTCAACTTCTAGAGTCTAGTACTATCTTACACCCTTTGCAAGGTAACTTGATGGGAAATTCATTGAGTGCCCTCTAATTTATATTAGAAGCTTTTTAATCCATTATCATCAATTTTCTTTAAACCCGGCAATGCCTGAACCTTGCTTCTATGCCTCATTTTCAAGTTTTCTCTTTTATTAATTAAAAAAGCAATCGGCCCACCTTGCCCTTGTTTCATTGATTGATAAAGGAAGATTTAGAAAGCAAATTTAATTTTAGTCAAATCCTCAGGATTGTGCTTGTCACTTCATTTCTCACTTTAGCTCTCAGATTTTTTCCATTCTGATTTGGATTTAAAGTTTTATGGTGACTACAACTATGAGTGGATTCAAATCGATCCAAGTCAAGTCTAGGGCGGCTTGAATTCATAATACTCAACTCGAATTGGAGAACTGGAGTGGTGTATAGTATTGATAGAAGATTATCGATGAGATGACCAATATTGTTGTTGTGTAAACAGTGTCATCACAAGGTGAAAACAATAGTTGGAAATAGGTTAGATTCGAACTGAGTCAGTTCGAGCTCGAGCTCGAGTTTAGCTCAGGTGAGCCTAAAACGAGCCGGTCCTAGTCTAGCTCGATCGAGTTGGAGCTGTTTGACAGATTTTTTAATTAAAAATTTTGATATAAAATGATATCGTTTTAATCAATATGTATTAAAATAATGTCGTTTTAATAACGAAAAACAAGTTAAATCGAATTTGAGTCTAATTCGAGCTTGGTTTTCACGAGCTCGAACTCGAGCTCAACTATATATGAATCGAACCAAGTCCGGCTCGAATCTAGCCCTAGTTGGAAAGATACGATAGAAATTAACTTAATTTGAATCCATCTTTAACTACAACCTTTTTAATTCAATGATCATACTCTAAAATTAATGTTATAGTTCAAAAATTTATCATTAGTATAAGGTATATATGGTCAAGCTCACCCTCTTAGAATTCTAAACATCTAAATTTAATTTTCCCAGCATAATAAAAATAATTTTAAGATGAGAACAAAAAGTTAGAATAAAAATGATTCCAAAGGGCTTAACAGTGGAGTAGAAGCCAAATATAAAAGTGCCAAAATTCAATTGATTTTGATGTAAAACTTTACACCAATGTGGTATAGAGTATCTTATGATATCTCTAAGCAAAATCTTCTCTTGATGTCAATTCATAATCCAATCCTACTCAACAAAATTAATCAATTTGACTAAGAACCCATTAAAAATAACCAATGTTTAAGTGTTGTCAGAAATTGGTTGGTTCAATATAAGAAAAGGATAGAGATCGTGGGACATAAAACATAAATTTGTACAAAATTCCAAATGGGCATGCTTAGTTTGTAATTTAATTGAATTTAGATTATAGTTAATTTGGACTAATTGAAATTATAGCTTTTGAAAATTATGTTTGAAATGGTAAATAATTATTCTATTTGGATATGAATGATTTGATTTAAGTCAAACTAAATCTAAGATCATTTCAAGCTTAGATTAAATTCATAATACTTAATTTGAACTAGAATTTGTTTGAATTAATACATAATATTACTAAAGGTTGCTTAAAAGTACACAGTATCAAAAGGCTTAATAGTGTTGTTGATAAAGATAATTCCAGCTTTAGATGAGCTTGTTCGAACCTAATCATAAATTCTAACATAAATGACTTGGATTGGACCCATCTCTTTATTGGTATGTATATATTCTGTGGTTCTCTTTAGTGGAAGAAAGGCAGGCAATTTGTACCATTAATTGACTAGAGATTTGTTATAAATAATTATCAAGAGGAGTTGAAGGACAAGTTGCAATCAATCAAACCCTACTTTCCTTATTTATGTTAACCTTTCCATCTAATCCTGTATTATTGATGTTTTTTATTAATGATTTTGAATAATTAACTTGGGATCACAAATTTTCAAGGACAAAAAAAAAAAAACAAAGAGTGTAGCCTAAGATGCTTTGTCAAGTGACCCCAGAGAAGGCCTAAATCAGAAAGCTTTTTTACTGTTGATTCTCACAAATGGGGTAGGGTTGGTGAGAAGCAGAAAAGCCCCTCATCTTTCACAATCTTCTCACCTCTCATATCTTAACCCTACAACTAATTAATTCTTCTTTTTAATTATTTTAATTATGATTTTTAAATTCGCTTATTCGCACGAAAATTCGCTCACTCGCACGCATGCGTGTGCGTTCACGCATAAGAACCTGTATACTAAGTTTGATTACATATGTGTTTGTATTGTTGCACACGCATATGTATTAACATCAATAACATAAGTAAACGATATAGAGTCAATGAAGAAATTATGAAATCTAAAAAAGTCAATCAAAAATATAATGATTGTATTAATATTATGCATATATTAAACTAATAAAATTTTTAAAGTTAAGAGGATTAACTGACTTAGAGGATTTCCAAAGTTTATAATTGATGAACATTAAGATATTCATTCCTGAGTGTTGTCACACTATAATTTTTATCTATCAAATCCCTAATCTTAACCTTGCTATTAATTAGTTTCTTTTAATTTTTTAATTATGATTTTTAAATTCGCTCACTTGCACACACACATGTGCTTTCAGGCATAAAAACTTGTATAATAAGTTTGATTACACGTGTTTGTATTGTTGCATATGCACATGTACTAACATGAATGATAGATTTAGAAATAAAATTTAGAGGAATTAAGATTAATATAAGTAAACAATACATAATCAATAAAGAAATTATGAGATCTAAGGGTTATTTAAAAATTTGATGATATATATATATATAACTAATAAAATTTTCAAAATTGAGAGATTAACTGACTTAGGGGATCTCTTGAGTCTATAATTGATGAACATTGAGGATTTATTCTCGAGTCTTCTCACACCATTCAATGTTTCTCTATCAACTCCCTAATACTTTTAAATTTGCCCACTTGCATGTATGTGCTCGATCATGTAATAATATGTATAGTAAGTTTGATTGTATATGTGTTTGTATTGTTGCAAATGCACAAATATAAACATTACTGACGGACATAGGATTAAAATTTCGAGGGTCAAAGTAAACTATAAAGAGGATTAACGAAAAAATAATCAAATCTAAGAATATTAAATAAATTTTTAAGAGTTATATTAATATTTTATATATAATAAACTTAACAAAAAAAAGATCAAAGTTGAAGGAATTGACCCTTTAGGTGTGCGATTGATGAACATTGAGAGATTCCCACCTCATATTCCAATATTTCATAATTAATGGAGCCTAATTAATTAAATAATTAATAATCTTATTGATGCTACCAACCAAGTTCTAACAACCAGAATTAGACTAATTTATTCCCAATTAAAGCTCATTGATGAATTGACTTAAATGGTTAACCATCTTATAATCAAAATTCCCAATTAAAGCTCATTAATGAATTGACTTAAATGGTTAACCTTCTTATAATCAAAATAATAATGCTCTTTAACTTTCCATTTTTAGTTCTAATTATCATTGACCATTACATTATGTTCAATCGTATTCTCCGTAGAACATTTATTCGAGGCAAATGATGAACAAAGATAGAAAAAGAATGGACAAAATAATAGTGATATTATGTATATCTCTATATATATAAGGCCAAAGAACTATTTTCCACTCAAATTTTAGTTTAATCTCAAAAGCACACCTATGACAGATGAAAAATTTAAACACCCACTCATGAGCTAACTTCTGTTTAAGATAAAAATAAAATCATTATTTTACTCTAAACTTTAAAAATTTGAATTGTTTTACCCCCTTAATTTAAAAAACTAATAATTATCCCTTATGATTACACTTTAAAAAATTGCATTTTCCCCCTAGAGTTTTTTCGTCCATCTTCAACGACGAAAATCAGTTCACGCAATCAACCCTTCCCACTATCCCGTTTTTGTCTAATAAAGATGAACCATCTTTGTTCAACAAAGAGATGAAGACAAAGTTCATCTTCGTCATCTCCAGAATCATGAGATGTTAATCTTTGGCCGGATGGCCAAAGAGATGAAGATGAACTTCGTCTTTGTCAGGCGAAGATGGTTCATCTTCGTCTGATGAAAATGGGACGATGGGAGAAGAAGATAGTGGAAATGTCGATCAATAGTAGGAACCAATTCTGGTCATCGAAGATGGAAGAAAAAAACCCTAGGGAGAAATGTTGTTTTTAAAAATTTAAGCATGAGGGGGAAATTATTAGTTTTCTAAATTAGAGTAAAACTATATAATTTTTTAAGGTTTTAGGGCTTATGAGTAAAATGATAATTTTACCCTTGCTTTTAATAGAAAATCCTAACAGAAGTTAACTCATGAGTGGGTGTTTAAGTTTTTCAACTATCGCAGATATATTTTTGAGATTAAGTTAAGACTTGAGTGGAAACAATCATTTGGCCTATATATAATATTATATGTACTTATAATTAGTATTAATTTATGTATCAATAATAATATGTTATTATATGATTGAATAACTTTGAAATAAAGATAAAAATAATACTCAATCATATTATGATACATCATTATTGATATTCAAATTAATACTCATTAAAAGTACACATAATATTATATATATATATATATATATATATATATATATATATATATATATATATATATATATATATATATATATATACACACACATATATTTCAAATCAACATCAAATACCAACCACTAGACCTAACCAAAATACAATTTGAGTTAGAGGGATTTTGGCCAAACTTTTTTGCTCCAAAATTCATTTCTTAGATATTGAAATTGTAAAAACGAAAAAAAAAATACATAAATTTTGTTGGGTGTACATTATGTTATATATGATTTTTTTCACACGTTTGAATGTCTCATTTGTGTTTGGTCTATTGTTGCCTAGACAAATCTCACATCAATCTAAATTTCATTCAGTGTTTCCATATAATTAATATGTATTTTTTGAACATTCCCATTCATCTTTTAAACTCTAATAACTGTAATTTTCTTTTGGGGTAGCATTGCACCTGTAAGTCTCAAACTATCACGTTTTTTTCTAATGAAGGGTATGCATTGTTCGATTTTTTTTTTATTGAATAAATCGAACTTTCTATTAAGATTTCAAACAAAAGCACAATTAAGATTATGTGTTTTGTTTTGTCTAGAAGTAAGGTGATTAATTAGTATCTTTAATAAGAAATAATAAAAGTTTAATGACTTCACTCTTTTCAATATGAAATTACAAAGTTTTGGTCATTTTAATAGTAAAAATTAAAAAAATAAATAAATCTCTTCGATCTGAAAAATATGATAATTGGGTACCTCTTAGTATTGGTATCCCTTTTCTTTTTTTTTTTTCTCACATATTTGAATGCGACTTGTATAAATTCAACAAAACTAAGTGCATTTACAATTGATACTGATTTGTGAACTAACTACAACACATCACTAGCTAATTGAAAATTTTTGAATTAAAAATAATATAATTATTAATTATATAGTGACACATTATTATTAATATAAAAAATTAATATTCATTATTAATTCACACAATTTTACTCGTGTAAATTTACCATATCTGTCAAAAAAAATCATAAAAGTTTTGTCGGCAAAAATAGACAAAAGGAATTAATAATCTTTCAAGTTTATATTATTTATAGCCAACCCTATTTAATATTTATAGAAAAAATTTCAATCAAAATTTTTTTCTGGCATGTTTATTTCGAAATGGAATGCCTGGATTAGATAGCAAAACTAATAACATTTCCTTTTTATGATCAATTATAAAACTTATTCAAAAATTTTATAGTTTTTGAAGAAGAATACACTGATGGCATGTCCCATGCAGAAGAAAATATCTTGGAGATAATCACATGAGAGAAAAGCAAAAAAGAATAAAAATCAAAATTACCGAACAATTAGAAACAAAGTTTGCTGAAGAAACTAAAGGAAAAATTACATGTGTGTAATGCCTTGAAGCTCTGTGAAACTTGGCAGATATTGTTGTCATTATGATTTTATATATAAACACCTCCACATGAATTTTCCTCTTTAAGCCAGTAGACAATATCAAGTATCAAACTTGTTTCCTTATCACTGTTTGATTTCAAGGACATTTTCAATTTTCAATTGTTTAATTTCTCCCATTACATCAAAATATGATATGTAAATCTTAAACATAGAGCAAGATGATCTAGATTCAACTCTACAATCAACATCTTTTACTGTATTTGTATTAAAGTGAGAGATCTTAACAATGAATTGTTAGGTTAATCTATCCTAAATTTACCTGTTTGGTGGTTGAACTCCATCAAACAGGTTCCTAGAAAGAATTAATAGGATCATTATTAATTACTAAGTGGCCAGCTAATATTCTTGCATATAATCACAATACATAAATTAAATTGATTTTGATAGACAATGACTATGAATACAATAAGCCAAAATATTTTTTTCCCTTATACTTTGAATCAACCAAACAAAAGTTAAAAGGGAATGGCGATGTTTTCCCAATCATGTTATCTAATAGGCAAACAACAACGATAGCAATGGAGAGGAGCTAACCATCCCATCCTCCTATGGCTCTTCAATCAAATATTAAACATAAAATTAAATTGTATAATAAAGCTAGTTTAATTAGAAAGCGGTTAACTATGTATTAAAGGCTGCTTAGCTGGTCGTTCCATTTTAAGCCACTCGCTCTGTTGGGTGAAAGCAAAAGGTTCCTCATCTTTTTGGGGTTTTGCCCATTTAAACCTCTAATTATGTTTTATATTTTGTTGTAATTAGGGTTGTTAAGAGCAGTTGGACCATCACTTCATTATCACAAAACTCTAGTTGGGTTTAATGCTAATTAATCAAAAAGTATTTTAATTAATTAATTATTAATAATAATACAGTAAAAAGTTGGTAATGGGAATGTCCCATTAATCGAAGTCAAGTAGATAGGCATACCTGCTATAAATAAGCACACTAGGGTTAGGGTTTGAGTGTGTTAACTTTTCAATCATCTCTCTTTCTCTTTGTTAATTTATATACTATATATCTCTTTACCCTTTTTTCTTTTTCCTTCTGATGCCAGTTTCTGTTGCTGATTTGGTGAAGGAATACCCGAATAATTCTCCATTGATTCAACAAGAGTTTGCAGAAGGAGGAGCTGGGAGGAGCAGAATGAGGAAGCGTCAAGTGGTGTTGCGGCGAGAGGAGCCTTCAACGACCACTTCATCTGTCACAATCAGGACTGTGAGATATGCAGAGTGTCAGAAAAATCACGCTGCCGCAGTCGGAGGATATGCAGTAGACGGTTGCCGAGAGTTCATGGCCACTGGTGAGGAAGGAACCGATGCTGCACTCATCTGTGCTGCCTGTGGCTGCCACCGGAACTTCCACCGCAGGGAAGTGGAGACCGAGGTGGTTAGCGAAAACTCGCCGCCTTCATCCGTAACCTAAACTGGTTCATGCTTCATAAAATATAAATCAATGGAGGTTTAATTATGTTCTTGTTTGTTTTGATGATCACTCTTGTTTCTTTTTCCAAAAATATATCCGGGTATGAGATTGATATAGATATAAAGATACATATATCTATATGTCCTCTAGCTTTCATATTTTGGTTGCTTGAGATTGCTCTCTTCTGGTGAATTTCTAGGGTTTATGTTCATGGTTTAAACCTCCTGTGCTTATGAAGAGTGCTAATTTGTGTTCTTGATGAATTTCTCTCATGCTTTTTAATTTAAGTGCTCAGTTTCGATATGAATTTTCTCTATTCAGATGATGAAAGAATTCCAATTAAGACTAATATGAACTTAATTTGCTATTAATTTCAACTACATAGATGATTTTAAGTTCCTCATAATTTTCATTTTTTTTAGTTTTTTCTTTAAGAATGAGAATTACAATTGCTAGAAGGAAGAAGACATCAAATTAGGTAGGATTGAATTCACACTGAACTCAAGCCTACGACACCTCAAGGTCGGCTCAAATTGATAGACCAAACTTGAACTCAATACTGTAAATAGTCAAAATAATATTATTTTAATATATATTAATCAAAATAGTATCATCTTCAATATTTTAAATTGAGTCATCGATGCTCATAAGCCTAATCAATTAAATACCCTCTAAGTTTGAACTCATACTTGCTTAAGAAGAACTCGTTTCAATCTTAATCTTGCCGAACCGGTTTGGCTTGAGTCCAACCTTAATATTAGGATTAAAATAGTAATAAAGCTGAATGTAGTTGATGTAATTGGAGTACACCTAACCTACAGAAATTAATTTGCAATATTATAATAAGATATTCAACGCATAATTCTATGGAATTATTTGTAGTCGAGTCTAATCTGTATTGTAAGAGAACTTTATATTTGACGTTGAAGGCCCACACATATCTAATCTTGCTGGTTGTTATGATGGAAAATTTTCTTTGTGATGCACTTAAAAAGAGATTAAAGCTTAAACCATAAAACATCACTTTTAGACATTGCAACTCGTTACTTCAAAATCAAATCCACAAAAATCTCAGGTATGCAGTCAGAGGATCTAAGTTCAACTTTATATTCGCGCAAATGGATTTGAACTCATATACTAACTTCTTTTGATATATCTATATTGAAGTAAAAAACTCTAACGATATGTTGTTAGGCTAATCTCTTCAGAGTTATTGGCTTAGTGGTCAAACTCCGCTACTTAGGATTCCCGTCACCGAAAAAAATCAAACCCACAAAAGAAATGTTAATTAAAGTCCAAATTTCAACAATTTCTAAAACTTTAATTTATCCACCCCTTTAATTTAATTTCCTTTGCTTTATTGCATATCACAATTTAAATATGATACCTAAAACACAGAAAAGTATCTTCTCATAAACAAGAATTTAATTTTATGGCATGTGCATTAGAAGAAGTCTAATAACTGTATTCCGTCGCAAATGTCAACATCAGAATACCATAGAAGATTGTATTTACCTGTATATACAGGCAGGCAATCATAAAAATACAAATGAATTTTCCATCAAAAGGGAGGAGGCCTATGATTTTTTTTTTTTTCTTTCGTATACATATTGTAACATTGCTATTGATCGAACATGAAATATAGCCGATTTCAATTCGATCTTAGATTATAAATTTTTTAGGATCATCTTCTTGAAACTGAAAGCACTGTTGATGGATAATATAAGGAGATATCTTTCTCATTTTCCATGTGAGATGTGTTAGCAAAAATGTTAAGTTAGGCAGTGAGTATCGAGGGAACAGATGTTCAGGTAAACATTTGCATTGAATTGGGTAGATGTCAATTCAAAAAATATGACAAGACGATATATGAATTCCTGCGGAATCCAAGAGAAAATATGACTGTCCGTACTTCATATATAATTTCTTTGTACTGGATTTGGATAAGTGTTTAATTAGTGAGTTGTTCAATAATAGAAGCAACTAGCTAGCTTTCAAGCAATATTGGTTATTTCTTTCAAGCTACTTAGCTACTATTCATTTCAAAAAATTTGGGTTTTTCAAGGTAGATAGGATTCATTTATTAAGAATTTCTTCTCTATATTCATAAACTTTAAGAATATATAGAAAATAACAAAACAAATCAATGTGATTATCAATATGTATCCATAAAAATACTTGTGGAAAAACCGCATCAATCTTTAAACTAAAAAAAAAAGTGATGCTATCTACTTTTATAATTATTTCTAGTTTGTATATCAATAAAAATATTTCACTATATAATAAAATGTTATTTTATTCTTCATTTAAAATTAATTAAATACATAATAACAAATCATATGAAAATCTAATTGTTATAATTACATATAATTTTATTGATAAAAAATGTGATTTAGTTGTTAAAAATTTGTTTTGCAAATTTATGTTATTATATATATATATATATATATATATATATATATATATATATATATATATTTTTTACGAAAAACTCCACTTGGTAGAATTCAATCACCGAATTGGTAAATCCTAAAAAGATTAACATAGTAACCCACTATAATAATCTCTTAATTCAATACAAATATATCAAAATACGCTAATTTAGTAGCTTGTATAATTTGATAGAAGAAATAGATTATAATCTATTCATTACTTTCATGAAGGGCTTGGCAATAGAAAATGAAAGTTGAAACTTTGGTCTTCTTTTGTTTTTTTAAAGTTTTTTTATCTAATATAAAATATATATCAATCAAATCTAAAATGTTTATCCTTCAATGTATTATGTTTTCTCTTATCCAGAGTCACATAATCAAGTTTAAGGTTAGATTTGATCTTATTTGAACTCAAATAATGTTCAATTCGAGATTAACTTGAAGTTAAAAAGGTCAATTGAATATTGGACTGAAAGCGAGGATTTGAAAATCGAATTCAATTAAAAGATATTTTAAACTACTCTTTTAAACTTAACTTTTTTTTTTCTTTTTTTTTTAAATTCAAATCACCTCTGATTTTATTTTGGCGCAATGTCAAACGTACACACTTTTGAGCGCATAATTGATGTATCATCATATGATTAAATATTATTTTATCTTTAATTTAAATTCACTCAATCAATTAATGACACATTAATTATATATTTAATTGTATATTAAAAAATATATACACATAATTTTATTAGTTATTTTGTCTTAGTTTATAAAAATTAATTGTACTATGACAATTACTCATAATATAAACTAAAAATGCACTTAAATGTTACCAATTGTAAAATGTACAAGGGCCGAAAACCGCTACTTTTCTTTTTTTAAATAAATCACTAATAAAAGAAATTCAAAATAGAATTCTCAATTTTGTTTTGAATTTAGAAATTTCTAATATTTGAATTGGAAATTCAATCTACTTGAATTCTTCTTTATATTTTACATTTCGGATATGTATTTGATTTATTTTTTGGCCAAATGATTATTTCTAGCCTAAGGTTTGATGAAATAATAAATTCTCACTTTTTAAGTTTAAAAAATGTCAAATTCTCACCCGTCATCTATTTCTATTGGTGAATTTTATTTGGTTTTTTTAGAAATAATTATTTTGTTTTTTTATTGAAATAATAAAACTGTCATTAATACTTAATATAAATCTCAAATTATCGATATATCTTTGCCAGTCTAATTCAGGTTAATAGATTGTGTTTTGTTAGTTATTTGAGGTTATAATTGTTATTTTTAAAACTTTAAAATAGAATATCGAAATTTTAATTTTTTTTCAAAAACATGTCAATTTTTTTTTTACTTTCTAAAACCTCTTGAAAATTTTTATAAACATTTCAAATATTTTTAAAAATTATAATTTACCCATAAACATATGTTATTTTGAAAAGAAAAAATAGAATAGAAAAATTTATGTAAAATAACTTTTTTGTCCTTTTACTTTGCAAAATTCACTAACAGAAGTGAATGACAGTTGGGAATCTAATTTTTTGAACTTAAATAATAAAAATTTGTCATTCCATCGAACCTTGGATGTGCTACAGTCTTTTGACCTTATTATTATTTATTTTTCGTAAATCCATGCGTAATTTTTAATGAATTATTTATCATCTAAAAAAGGTCCATCCTCTTGCCCTACCCTTTTAAAGTTCTCACACAATGGGCTCAATGGACCACCCGGTGGCCCTTACAGTAAGCTAATTTCCCCCAAATATTGAGCACTAGGCCCATGGAAAACATTACTTTCCAAATCAGCACGATTTGACTACAGAAGTTTCTGGTATACATTACAGGTGGATTTGATCTGTGTCAGTCTCCTCAAACAATACTCAATTCATAATTGCTTTCATTTAAATCCTGACTTACAAATAATTTAATTTAAATTGATTTAAATTTAAATATTTAAATTTAAATTATTTATAAAAATAAGTACAATTTTTTTATTTAAACTGACTTATTTAATTTTGAATTAGAGTTTGAATTTGAAATCCAACTTAGTATTTGCATATACGTTCAACTAGAAGAATCACACAAATATTATAAAATTAATTAAAAAGGAGTTAATTTTTTTTTCAACAATTTACTTTTCAACAATAGCCGTTTAAGTGTTCTGATAAAATTTTACTAGATAAAACTATATGTTCATATTTTTAATATATAATTTAAGTATGTAAATAAAATATTATTATTTGATTAAATAATTTTAAATTAGAAATAAAATAATATTTAATTATATAATAACATATTATTAATATATTAAAATTATATACAAATATATGCACACATAATGCCACTTTATTTTTCAAAAAAGTAAGTTCTACAAATATATCCATAAAAGTTTGGGAAGCAGTCTTCAACAAGAATATATTATTTTTAAGTATTGAAAGAGCAGTTCAAGTATGAGGTTGCTGTGGTGTAGTGGTTATCACGTTAGTTTTACACACTAAAGGTCCCCAGTTCGATCCTGGGCAGCAACATATCTCGAAAGGCCTTTTTACCCCTTATATTTATTGGCATTGTATTTTGTAAATAACTCTAGGAAAATATTAAAATAAATAATAAATTACATAATTAAGGTTAGATATTTATCTAATCAGATTTGAACATCTCTTAATTTTAATTTGCTTAAAAAAAATTATAGTAATTCAAGTTTGATATGAGTTTATCGAGCCGAAATTAAATATAACTCGAGTTCAATTTGATTCTTAACTTCAAAGTTCGAAGCTTGAATCAAATTCATGGGTTTGATTTGTTGCTAAAGTTTATGAGTTATTGACAAAACGATGTTATTTTAATAATTGTTTAATATAACTCGTATTAAGCTACAAACTAAACTCATATTGAATTGAGTCATTTATCTGATTTGTAAGTCAAATTAAGCATAGTATGAGTTCGGTTCGGTTTTGAAAATGAGAACACTTTCTCAATTCAAGCTCAACTCATGTTCCACATAAATGAGTTTATGTTTAGTAGAATTAAGTTAGGTCAACTTTTGATATTAAACCAACTCAATTCAAGTCTAGTGCAACTAACTATGACGTGTTATTATGTGAATAATTGTTAACTAATTTATAACTCAAAATTATTTTATTATATAATAACACATTTTCAGTAGTACACGATATATAGTTGCATTGTTTTTTGAGATGTCCAACTTGCCCAACTGTCTCCCAAACAAATATGTTTGGTTTGATCTCTCCTAACTTTACCAGTTTGTTAGGTGTGGAACCACAAATAAACACCCACAAAAAGTTTGACTAATAAAAGGGTTTAGTTCCCAATTCAAATTCATCTCATCTCATGGGATGCTGCCTGCATCAATCCAAATTAATGTGGGGTGAAGTAGCATGTGAATATTTGGTGTAAATAGGCACATACAGTTTCCATTTTAGGTTCAGACAGATGGGTCCTTTCCTGGTTTGTTCTCATATGCCAATGGAGTCCATGACTTGGACACAAGGTACCTGATTTAACTTTCAAACTTTTCCTTTCACCTTCTCTTCTCCTCTATCCAAATTTCAAAATTTCATCTACTTTATATAGGTTGTTTCTCGATACAAATAAGAGTTGATTCAAATCAAATTAGCTCAAATTCAAATTTATATTTAACATAAACTAGCAAAATTTGAGTTGAAATTCTAATTTGATAATTTAACTCAAATTCAGTTTATTTATCTCTCTGATGATATAATTAATCCTCTAATAATATTGTTCATTTTTTTGATAATATTGTTCATTCAGTTAACAATCCTCGACAAATTGGTGCAACAGCTTAAACATGCTCAAACTCAATATAGGCATCAAGGATTCTACTCGAGTTTGAGAGCTTGACTTAGTTCAAATCCACCTTTAGATACAAACTTGAGTATAAATAATAATATATCATCATGTAACATGTCATTATATGATTAAATATTTTAAAATAAAGATAAAATAATATTTAATCATATAATAACATATTATCGTTTGTACTAAAGTTTGTATTTATTACTTTGCTTATAGTTTTATTATAAATTAATTCTAATTAGTACATTATGAGAACGCGCGGTAAAAAGGAGCACGTTATAACTAAGCAAAATATTTGATTATTTTTTTGGTGGAAAATAAGAAAGGTTAGTCATTGTTTGATACCATAACAATATCTATGGATCAACTACTAATTTCATTCTAGTTATTCAATAGTATCGAGTCTTCGGTGTCAGTTGTGTAAACTCAAGCTAAAATGGAATACCTTATAATTAAACGAATCATTGGACTGCACTTTTTAAAGTGAAGGTTCAAGGGTAAATTGAAGATGATGGTATGAAATATAAAGAGATAATTAGAGATATGATTTTGAGAACATTTTGGACCACATTATAAAGTATAATTATCTTTATGCCTGAGAAATAATTTTTTGTGGTCCTCTATAGACTTAGCAATTTAGTGCTCCTTTCAAGATATGTATACAAGCTCCTTTTCTTTTCCTTTTTTTTAAAAGGAGGGGTTCATTTCAAGCATGGATGAGGATTAAAGTTCTAAAATTTTGCAAATTGAACAAATTGCAAATACCCATTTTAAGAAAGTAATCAATATATGTAAGATAGAAAGTGTTTTCTAAAATCATTTTCAAAAAACACCCACAATTGAGATTTGAATTTGGGTTCAAGTGGCAAGGAAGACAAAAGAATCTCTCTTCTTTAAAATTCCTTGGCAACCCTTAATGGTAATTAAGTTGGCAACCAAAAGACTATTTCCCACCCAAGGTTTGTTGAAAAGACAAGTTACGAACTTCAAGTTTCAAATATTTAAATTTTTACCCATCATTCACTTCTATTTGTGAATTATGTTCAGTGAAAGGGTAATAAGGTCATTTTATATAAAATTTTCCATTCTAAAATGATGTATGTTTGAGTGTGAGCTATAATTTCTTTGAAAATGTTATGGGTGTTGATACAAATTTTAGGTTGTATTAAAAACTTAAAAAGTTTAGCAATGTTTTTGAAAAATTTTAATATGTTATTAATTTAAAAAATGATAGCTACATTTTAAAAAAAATGACAAAACACAATATTTTAAGTTTAATTAAAATTTTGATATTTTTAAAAATCTAAGTGATAAAATTTTAAATTAATAAAAATATATTGATAATTTTATATTTATATTAAGTGGTAATGACAATTTTATATTTTTTTAAAAGATAAAAAAATTATTTTCAAGGAAACCAAAAAAAATTTATTAATAAAAGTAAATGATATTTAGGATTTTGATTTTTTCTAATTTAAAAAATTGAACTAATCATTTCATCAAGCTTTAGGTAGGATTTGGGCCTAACTTGTTTGGGAAGTTCAATGCAACACAAGCTTTAAGATTGGGCTGAGCCCATATCCTATTTGATCAAGAATCCTAATGAAGGAAGTGTGTTTGCCTTGATTGGTGCTACAACTCATCATTCTCCATGTGTTGCAAATTCAATCTAAATGAGCAACTATATTTTGAAACACAATTTAAATGTGCTTAAAAAAAAAAAAACCCATATGCTAGACATGTGAATAATGTCAGATAAGAACTTTTTTTTCTTTTTACAATCATAGTATGCTAATTTATTTATTTGGTGGATAAGTTTTTTAAATTGGGTTCTTGTGAATTTCTTTAACCCAATTGGGCACACTTGAATTGTTTACACAATTGACTTGGTTATGACTTGAAAAGGTTGGGAAAAGCACAAAGTTACTTTTTCAATTTTTTTAATTTAATTTAATTTATTCATTAAAAACTATAATAATATATGAGTCGACGATTTTGAAGTAAGAAAAAATATATAATTATATCACTCTATTATATATTATTACGCCAATTTGTATGAGTAAATTAATAAAAACTATTTGTACATATAGTTTTAGCGTTAGGATTATTTTGCCTTGCATAAAATTTTCAAGAAGAATTGAATTTTAGATATTACACCCAATTTTTATGTCAAAAGATTTCCATCCCACACAAAGGCTTACAAAATATAGCTTCATGTGAGGAATAATCAAACTCTTATTGACTCAAATATTGAAAAGTTCTAAAAATCTTCAAGAACGTCAATGGAAAACTTTATTTTGAAAGTTCTTTTTGTCTTGATCAGGTTCTTACCACCATGTTTCATATGACAGAGTTGTTAGTAGAGACACAATCTTAATCTTTTAACCTATACATGTAACTTTAATCACAACAAGGTGTAAGCCTGCTTGACCAACACATAATTTTGAATACTTTGGATTGTATTGGATATCAATTTATTAAGAGTAGATCTGAGTCGAACTAATATAACGTTATACTTGCATAAGTTAAACTTAAATTCATGTAACCCTAATTTGAGTTGAGTGAGTCTTCATAAAGTCGTTGATAAATTCATCTTCTCAAATAACTATTCACCTTTTGAAATGACTTTTCAATTTCTTTAATAACTTTTTTTTATGATTTTTTTAAATTTTATTTTTGGCAACCTTTTTCTTTTAATGTTTTTCAACAACTTGTCACCAACTTAAATTGATTTTTTTATAATTGGAGAACCTTACCTGATATTGTTGAATAAATATATCTTATAATATAGTAGTGATTAGACCTACAATGACTGTATCAGGTTATTCAGGGTTTTGTCTTTTTGTAACATTTATTATTCAATTTCAAATTAATCAATCTAAGTTTTTTACATAAGAGGAATATCATACTAGTCAAATCTTGATCTTTCGTGAAGAGATTTCTTCGCTTAATTACTAAAACTAACTTTCTGGGATCAAATTGAATTTTATTGATTTGAATTAAATTCAATTCAACCCTTTTTTTAAGGCTTTGGAGAGGAGGAAGTATGGTATCAGAAAATGAAATGAGGCAAACATTACAATTTACAAGCAGAGTAGCACATGTCAATGTTATAATTAGGGTTGTGAATGGTCATGGATGCAATAAGTAATTTGGTGACATTTATTTCTCAAGTCTTCACAAAGCATTCATTCAAATTCAATCATCCAAGAGAGAGAAAGATAGAAATCAGATATGAGAAAGAGAGATTTGATCTTCAAAGCATGCTTTATATTAGATTAGATTAGATTGCCAATCTCTCTCTCTCTTTGCTGCTAATTGGGATTTCCATATTTCTTGATTTGACCCTGAATCAGAACATTATAATATATCTTTTGTGTGCTGCTGCTACTACCCATTTCCCTCTTACAAAAAGTCCCAAAAATCGCCTGCAAAAGCCATTAATAAGTTGTGATCAGAAGGGGTAACTTGAACCAGAAAAATTACCTACCTATCTCTCAAGTTTCAGCTTTCTAATCATGTCTCCATGGTCACATTCAGACACAGTTTAGAGATGATTTGGTATCGATACATACTTTATATTAATATTTAGAGATGTTTAAATGATATAATATATGTTATTTTACGATAGTAAGTAAACAATTTTCGGAATTCGGCTACAATTTTACAAGATTTAACTTGCTTCAAGTTAACTCCTTTCAAGCATAATTAGGGGAGAAAATTATGGGTAAAGCAAAACATTAGAGATCCATTTAGGGTTTTAATCAATCTTTGTTACATGCTTATACAAATTAATGTGTCATATGAAGCCAATAACCTCTCACAGGCAAACATTCCAAACTTAGAAATTGGATGAAATTGAAGATGGAAGCAAATCATAATTAGAAATGCAACTTAAAAAGCTTTCAATCACCACCCAATTGACATTTCACCACCTACCAATACCATCAAATCAATTATTGAACACATTTTATACTCGATTTAAACTCATAAATTTGAATTGAGCTAGATCGGATCTAGTAAATTATTGATAAATCATCGATAGATTTATTTTCTCTAATAATTTTTATTTCTATGATAATTCTTTTTTTTCTTCTTCATCTTCAATAACTCTTTTTCTTCTTCTATGATGTTTTTAACAATTTTTTTGCCAATTCGAGAGAGTTAGAACTTAATTTTTTAGATTTTGAACCAATCTTGGGTCAATCCTGTATTCTGACTTGACTCAAATCAACCCTTTTTCACATTAATAGAAGATAATCACACAATTGCAAGGTTATCATCCCATATGATTTTCCTTCAAGCTCGTATACTCAAAATATCTTATTCATGCCTATGGATATTGTATACATTTGAATCATTTATCTAATGGCGGTTTCACTTTTTTTTTTTTACCTTTTTTTTTTACTAGCAAGAAATTCTTTTTTGAAGATTTTTTTTTTTTTACCTCTAGTCAAGAGATGTCTTTTTATCCGAATTGTGATTACATCCATCACATCAAAAAAAATAAAATCTCACCAGCTATATCAACAGTGCCCATGCCCTCTTTGTTCCCACTTTGATGAAGCTGGTTGCAGGGGGGAAGACTGAGGGAAAAGCCAGCTAGCCCATGCTTTGGCAGTAGAGCCAAAAAGATGATGATGCCTCAACAGAAACAAGATTACTGACTTCATCAATGACCAAAAACCAAAACAAACCCACATCAAGGAGGTTGAAGACAACAAGACACTCAACATTAAAGGACTCCAATCGTCATCTGCATCACCATCGTCATCTTCATTATAATAATAATCCTGAACTGAAACTGCTTTCCTTCAAAGGAAAGTCATGGATAAACCAGAAAAGAAATAACTCCAATATAATAATAATTTAATATTAAGGTTAAACTAATTAACAAGATTAGAGGTTTTTATCCCTTAATCGTCAAGCTAAAATTTGAGGGGTTTAGAGTTAAGTTTATGCATTATCCACAAAAACCAAAGGGTTTAACTTTAACCCTAACTGAAAAGAAAGAATGGTCTTTTACACTTTTGAAGAATAAAATAAAATAAAGCTATGAATAAGATTCTACATTTAGAGCTTAGGTTATCTTTTAACCATTGAAATCTGAACGAGGAAGAAGAGGAAGAAGAAGAAGAAGAAGAATGAACAATTCCCTTTGAAACAAGCTCTCCCATGTTAATATTGATCATCATCATCATTGAATGAAAACTAAAAACAAAATGAGAAAGAAAAGAGAAGAGAAGAGAGAATAATTAAAAGATAGAAGAAAAAAAGACGAAAATAAAACAGCTAAGTGATAAACCAAAGTCCTTACTCTATCATCTAACACTTATTTTTCCCATCAAAACATTGCTCAAGATGAAGAAGATGACCCATTGGCCCTGGCACCACCGCCGCCGCCGCCAACGCCGCCGCCACTGGCAACATGTGCAATGTTTTCACTTTTAATATAAACATTATTGTTTTCTGTAGTAGTGGTTGTCGCAATATTATTCTCGTCTCCTTCTTCACCACCACCATTGTTGCCATTTCTTTCAAGATTGATTTTTTCTCCTCCAAGATTTTCCTTTTTCAGAAAAGTGTTCTTGTTATTGTGCATCCACACCTTCAACACAGTTCTATCGATTCCAACGTCGTTACAAAATGTCTGCACCATTTCATCATCTCTTTTTTGCATTTTCCAACCCACACTCTCTGCAAACTCGAACATTCTCTCCTTCTGGCTCTGACTGAACTTTGTTCTAAACCTTTTCCTCGAACTCGCCCCGACATTTCCCACATTAGTCATCACATTTTCGTGCCCTCTCAGGTTCCCTGATAGAGCAAGCAGCATCTGAGGGGCTGAAGGGTAGTAAGACGACGAGATCGGCGGCGGGGAGGAAGAACTGGGGCTTCTCTGCGGCGGATGAAGAGCTTGGGAAGACGGTGGCGGAGAAGGATGGTGACGGTGGAGAGGCTGGTACTCAATTGTGGCAGTTGTGATTGTATTAGGATTAGCAATTCCGTGGGGGGTCGCGACGGCAAACGACGACGGGTCATCTGGCTCCCGACGGTGGAAGTT
The DNA here is from genome assembly GCF_011075055.1 of Mangifera indica. Classification (NCBI taxonomy): domain Eukaryota; kingdom Viridiplantae; phylum Streptophyta; class Magnoliopsida; order Sapindales; family Anacardiaceae; genus Mangifera; species Mangifera indica. Next base: position 13,860,048 of record NC_058151.1, on the reverse strand, counting down.
ACGGTGACAGCCACACGCGGCACATTTAAGGGAGGTGGGGTCGGTTGACGTGGCAGTCGGAGAAGGCATGAACTCTCCACACCCGTCTAAAGCATGCCCACCTAAGCTGGCCGCATGATTCTTTAGACATTCTTTGTAAGTAATAACAATAGGCTGATGATGATGATGATGATGACCGCCGCCGCCGTGGTGGTGGTGATGATGATGATGAAGACCCTGGTGGCGCTTCAACACCCCGTTGGTAAAACTCAAATGCTTCGCTGGAAGGACCTTCGTGGCCGCCGCCGTTTCAGTACTCTCAGTTTCAGGAGACTTGGTAGCAGCTGGGGTTATGTCCATAGCTCAAACATTAATCCAATTCCAAAAATTCAAAAAACCCAAAACAGAGAAAAAAAAAAAAAGCAATTTCCGAAAAGAAGTCAAATTAGGGTTGACTGTTGAAGAAAGATTGAAACTTTGTGTTTTTTTCAAGGCGACGAAGGAAGAAGAAGAAAGAACAAGAAGATGAGACTGTTGATAATAAAAATCTTGAGCTTTGTGGTGGTGGTGCTTCTTAATCACTTGTTGATTTTTAACCCTGGTTAATTTTTAACCCTAAGTGGGGTTAGATGTTGTGTAATAAATATTTTACTATTTTTCAATTTTATTTATTTATTTTGATTATTTGAGAGATTAAAAGGAGCGAGTTGACTCAGGAAAACTTATGAGTGGTGACCGGTGGAATCGCCTGCAAATTCTGTCAACTTGTCTGCAACCCATCTTAATTTGTCAAGTTGGTGGTGTAATGTAAGAGGCTGGACCGCTTTGACAGTAAACCTTATTCATATTTTGATTCTGCCTGCCAACCCATTTTTTCTTATGACTAATTTGCCCTCCATGTTTCTTAGCATTAAGAGTAGAAACTGGTCCTTTACTTGTCTCTTTAAGACATCTCAAGAGTGAATTCTCAATCTCTCGGTACTAACATCATCGTCTACACACATTCATCATCGTAATTTTGTATCTTAAATTAATTAGGTTTTTTATCTTCTCTGTCTTAAGACTTTCAATACATATTTGACATCCATCAAATATAAATAAATTTAATTCGAACGAAACTTAAATAAGAGTTATTTCAACTTAAATTTAAAAATTTTTATTGTAAAATTAAGTTTTGCTTATTTAATTGATAAATAATATCTTTAAAAAAATCATCATAAAAAAAATTATTTAAATATAAAAAAATCATAAGAGAATAAAAAAAAATAATTAATGAGACGAACTTTGGTGCAACGATGTGACTAGACAAAAGAGTTTGTTTTATTAGTAAAATTGAAAATTTATCTTAAAAATAAATTACTTAAAAGATTATTAAGTATAAATGAGATAAAATTTAGTATGAATAAATAATTATTATGTTTAATTAGAGGATATAAAAGAATATTTATAAATTATTTTACTTAAATATGTTTGAGTATAATTATTTTCAAATATTTTTTATATTACTTATTATATTAATTAAAAATTAAAATATTTTTATCCTAAAAAATTAATAAATAAGAAAATAACTATAATAAAATTAAAATTACCTTAAAAATCTTTTAATCCCTAAAATGAATTTGACAATTAAATTACTACTTATATTATTTATCATATTTCTATTAATAATAAAAAATTATCATAAATTTATATTATTGATAAATTAAATAAAATAATTTAAATAATAAAAAATAAATTAATAGAATAATTTTTATTAACTGACAATCAAATGACCCCTTAAGGTATTTTTGTCAGATTGGGAGAATTTTCGGCCAGGCTTTATGCAACCCGACTGACCCGGATTGCGGGTCCGATCTCTCCACCCAGATTTGGAATTTAGTGCATGAAAAACGAGATTTGGGTACGATAATCATATAATAATCATGATTATCAGGTTAAAGACATTCATTATTGAGTGACACGTGTTAACCTTTCCACGTGGCGACTCGCCTCTTTTATTCTTTACATTTGTAAGTTGCCGCGCAGTGGGCTTGATCTCAGCCACTACACATTGCATGATTGGAAAAAAAAGCTAAGGATTTTCTAAGCTACAACAGTTTGTATGATATTATCTAGCTTCTTATTTTCTCTTTTTTTTTTTAAACAAGTAAATTATTAAAAAAAAACTATAGTTCTTTAAAATTATATTTTTTTGGTTACAAAAATTAAGGGATAAAAATTCAAATTGAAAACTTTTACCTATATTTTTATTTATACTTATTTCATAAATATTGAATAATAAAAATAATATTAAATTTAAATTCAATCTGAGTTAAATTTAATTTAAAATCAAGTTATTTAAATCTTAAAATTTATAAGATGAATTTATTTAATTTAAACTTGGTTTGATTTAAAAAATTTGAGACTTAAGCTTAATTGAAAAAAACTTGATTTTAAATTTATTTAAAATAAATTTAAATTCAATTTATTTATAAAAATTATAATAATTTTTTGTTTGATGTTGATTATTCGACTTCCAAAATGAGGAGGGCACTGAATTTGGACGGTGATTAAAGTGCTATCAACCAATGAAAATATTTGATAATCAGAGATTACGGTGATGACCTCAGCAATCTAATCATACGGTAGCTAAGGTTCCATCACCGAATTTTGTGTGGATAAAATCATGGCCGTTGCATTGAAACTCACAAAAACAATCTATTGTTTATTTATTTATTTTAATTTTTTTTTCAAGAAAAATAGCTCAGATAAGCCGATGAGGTGGTTTGTGTGGAAGTGCTTTATCCCACAAATTTAAGAATTCGGTGGCATTGGAAATGCGCTTAAATTTATAATAATTAGTTTGCATTCGAATTTTTTCAAATAAGGTGAGGGGGTAAAAATGTTATTGAAACATCGTATCTAATGTTTGAAGAATATGGAGCTAAAAAATTAGGAGATACATTTATAGGGGTAAAAATGTCAAGTCTAGAAGGTGAGGGGGTAACTAGAAAATTGAATTTACGAATGTTATATAAAAATTTCACTTACAAAAAGTTTTAGTGTGTGCTTTCACTACTATTTATAAGAGTTAGGAGTCTTTGAATTCTTTAACTCTAAGTTTGAGATTTGAAAATCTAAACCAACTATTTTACCTTCATACAATAATAAGACCCTTTGAATTTCAGCTTAGCTTGCTGGTAAGTTGTTGTTGATTTGGGTCCCAAGTAACAGCAGCTAGTGAGTTGAGGAGGCCATGGCAGTGTGCATTATGAGGCATTGGTACAAGGACATAGCACCACACTCACACATACATGAGACTTGCCAAATCTCAGAGACAAAGGTCACTTTATGACAATTGCTTCCGTACCCTCTTCACCTTTTTCATCAATTTTCTTCGTTTTGCACCTTCAAATTTAATTTTATATTCGTCCTTGATAAATTGTCTTGGGTTTGAATATATATTCATTTTAAATAAATTAAATTAAATTAAAATTTTAACTGGACAACTTAGCTCAAATTTAAGGGTTTGCATTATTGTCGTTAAAACTAAATCTGAGCTAAGTTAGCTCGACTTAACTCAATATTCAACTCAAGTAAAAATGATAAGAATCTAATAAACTATTAAAATTTTGTTGAAATACATATTTTCTTTTACGACTATTTCTTTTTCTCTAACTTTTTTTCTGATCTCTCTTCTTTTTCATCTTCAATAACTTTTTTTCTTCCTTTTTGGTTTTTTCTGACAATCATTAAATGTCTCATTGACAACAAACCGAGCTTGAGATAGCCCATGTACAAACTTTACTCTAATCCATCCCTAGTCATTGCACCAAAGCTCTTCTTCTTTGTCCAACAATTGTTCTTCTTTTTCTTCTTCTTTTTAGAGTTATTATTCATCATTCGAATTATCTCAAACTTGAACTTGACTTAATAATTTCATAGTCAATCCAAGATTAAGCTAACTCTTGTTTAAATTTAGTTTAACTAAAATTCACTTTTGACAATATCAATCACTTGAAAGATATTATAAGAAATTGTTACTTTTGCTACAAGCTACAACTTAGATTCGAGAAATTTCAACTTAAGAAAATGATCTGATAATCAACCTAATAATTTTTTCCCTAAACCCTAACAATACCGACATAGAAGAAGTTGTTGAAAAACAATCAAACAGCAAGATTTTGAGATGGTATACCAATCAATCAAAACAGTTGTACATGGACAAATAATATTACTATCCATCTCGTGATGTAAGTAGTAGGACCCTTTTATGGATATGGCATGTAGACTTCAAGCATGGAGGAATAGCATGCCATAAGATTGAAGCCGTGACAAAAGCGATTTGGCAATTCTACTAAGAATTTTCTATATTTATTAGGCCAAAAGACTGTTCCCACGCAAGGTTAGAGGTAATCCCAACTTATGCCCTCAAATTTTAAAAAACTCAAAATTCTACTCATAAACAAAATTCTATTAAAAATCTTAGTTAAAGTTAATAACAAAACCGTTATTTAACAAAAAAAATTTAAAAACTAAAGTTTTATTACATCTTCCCCTTAGTTTAAAAATTTAACAATTTTTTCTCATCTAAAATTTGAAAGAGCTCTCTTCTCAAGCAATAACTATAGTTTCTGGCTAACAGACAGCGAACGTTATAATTTTCCTCTCCTGTCAATCTATTTGTGTCATCGTCCTTTTTTGTCGAACAAAGATGGATTCGTTTTTGTTCAACGAGAGGATGAAGAAAAATCGTCTAGAGCTAGACAAAGAACGTTTTTCGTCCGACCATTGTCTAGACAGACGAAGACAAATTTGCCTTTGTCCAACGAAAATGGTTGGCGACGCAGGCAAATCAATGGGAGAGGAAGATTATAACATCTATTGTCTATCAACCAAAACTGTGGTTATCACTAGAGAAGGGAAAAAAAAAACCCTAGGGGTGAGATAGTCACTTTTTAAACTTTATATAGAGAAAATATTAGTTTTATAAATTAAGAGAGAGAAAATGTGATGAAATTTTAGATTTTTTAATAGTTTTAGTTAAATAACATTTTACTCTTAACTTTAATAATGAATTTTAACAAAAAGATAAATATTTAAATTTTTGAAAGTTAATAGGTATGACTTTGAATTTTCGTCAAACATGGGCTGGGAATAAGTCTTATGGCCTATTTATTATGAGCTTGACTTTGTTTTCCATTTAAGAGCTTCTTTAAATTATGGAATATTCTATGGACAATTTGTTAATAAAAAGTTTCGTGCCCCACTTTAGGATATGGATGTCCACTTAGGATTATATTCGATTCAAACTAAACAACAGAAATTTGGTTCGTTTTATAAAAATGAGCGTAACTATTAGTTTGATTTCAAGTCATTTGATCTAAATTCAAATTCGAAATCCAATAATTTGAATTAAATTTAACTCTAGGTCATCAATGTATAAATTTCATAATACATGTGTTTTTCTACAATTGGAAAACATATGATTACATTAAGTACTTAATTACATAATAATATATTATTTAAATATTAAAAATCAAATGTACATAATTTTATTAATAAAAAAATACAGTTTGAAATCAATTCAAAATCTACAAATTAAGACTCGAATTTAACTAAAAAATAATTTTAACATAAATTTAATTTAAAATAACTCAAATTCAAACACAGCTCGTTCAATCTGAAACTTAATGAAATCCAACCCCAACTAGATTGAAAAATCTTAAAAACAAAAAATAAAATAAACTAGGTGCTGGCAGTCGAAAATTAGGTAAAAAATAGTCATCATATTTATTTTTTATAATTTAAAGTTTGCTAAATCGTTCCGCATGCTAACACTTGAATTTAGGGGATATAAAATATCTCCTTGAGGTTTTAGAAAAGTAACAAATACACCCCAAGAGTTTCGGATAGGAAAATTGCATCTATAAAATTTTGATTACTTGATCATAATACCCCTTATCTTATTACAAAACCTAAATTTTATTAAATTCGGTATTAAAATTAAATAAAATAAAACGAGAATTGAAGTACACTACATTAAAAAAACACAATAATGTAAACAATTAGACAAAATGTATTATAATCTTTATATCATAAAGTCAATGAATATATTTATTAGAGCTATGCTCTAAACGTGTATAGATGATGAGTATTAATAAATATAAACAAATTAACATGTTATTATCTAATTTAAATATTTAATTATTTATTTTATTTATAATTTAAAATAAGTTAATCACATGGTAATCATGGTAATTGAATCGCATATCGTGTTATGTATCGAAAATTTAATTTTTTGAATTGTGTATCAAACAATGTATCATAAAATATATTTTTTAAATAATAATAAAAAATAATAACGAGGTTTAATTATCATATCATCATTTTAAAAAAAAAAAATCACAAACATCCCCTATGAGTCTAAAACTCTTTAGATATACCCTTGTAATATCACCACATCTTTAAAAATATGTATTGATCTGTATTAATAATATGTATCATATCGTACTAATTTTTAATACAGCGTATGATATATATATATTTTCATCATTATCATATCTTAAAGTATCAAATATTAATAACCATGCCAAATTATTTGGAAAAAAAAATTAAAAATTAAAAAAAAAAAACGTTTATTCTTAATTAGGAGATTTTCTTTTTGAAAATGTTGCTAACCCACATTTTGACTATTTTGATTTAGCTGCCTAACACCCCCCTAATTAACAACTAACAATAATTCTTCTTCAAATTCAAAGTGAAATTGATCTTTATTTGGAGCTTGACAATCATAATTTATTTGATTTTTGGCTTTATTTTTGCAATATTCAACATAAGGTTAGGAGCAATAATAATTATAGCCTAAGATTAGTTTCTTTTTGAAAATTTGTTGGCCAACATTAATGTGAATAACATGAAATTAATTGTCCAAGCACATGACATGAGTCTATTATTACATGGACAAATAATGTATATTCAGAGACAAAAATAAATTAATGTATCATTATATGATTGAGTGATTTAATTATTTATTTTTATCTTTAGTTTAAGATCATTCAATAATATGATAACACATAAATGTCTATGTTTTATTTACTATCCAACAGTCTAAACTAAAAAATATTGCATATAAAAGCATCGTATATCATTTTAGGAATATAAAGACAAGAGTAATTAAATAGTCTACGAACTTTTAAAATATTTAAAAATAGAACTGTATTGGATTGTGTCTCAAGTAGGCAATATGGGGTATTCAAATTTATCTGGCAACCAAATTGAACAGATATTCAAGCCAAAAACATGAAACAAAAAATAGGTTATCCCAAAAACTAATTCAAAAATATAATAAAATTGATTTTTCAATTTGATTACCAATTTGTCTATCTTTGAAAATCGGTTAAACAAATTGAACCAATTTTCAAAATAGTGAATAGAAAATATAGTGTTGAGCTTGTTTTAAAAAATTAAACGAAAAAATAATAGTGACCCTTTGAAATTCGATTAAAATTCAATTAATCAAAATTCAATTCGATTAATTGATATTTTTGATTTACTTCAAAATCAGTTAAAGTATATACCAATCTGGTTTATGGTTTTTCACAAATAAAAAATTCAATTCAATCAACCATTTTAAACACTCTTTGATCGAGTTATTCATATAAGGATGTTATAAATAGTGTTATAGTCATTTTGTGTGTTATATTGAATGATGATGTGACAAATCACAACAAATACACTAAGTCCCATAAAAAGGTGAATATAACATCCTTACAAATATATCACATCACTTTGAAATGATGAGACTATGATTAAATAACATATGAACTCATAAAATGCTACCTAATATTTCGATTCAAATTCAATTAATCAAAATTCAATTCGGTTAATTGATATTTTTGGTTTAGTTCAAAATCAGTTAAAGTATATACCAATTTGGTTTATGGTTTTTCACGGATAAAAAATTCAATTCGATCAACCGGTTTTAAACACTCTTTGATCGAGTTGTTCATATAAAGATGTTACAAATACTGTTATAGTCACTTTGTGTGTTATATTGAATGATGATGTGACAAATCACAACAAGGACAATAAGTCCCATAAAAAGGCGAATATAACATCCTTACGAATATATCACATTACTTTGAAATGATGAGACTATGATTAAATAACATATGAACTCATAAACTGCTACATAATATTTCTAATAGTTTGAATAAAATTTTAGATAGTCTACATATAAACGATATCTGTTACACATTTTATCATTCAAAAATTAATTCAACTAATATATATTTATAAAACAATTAATCATTTATATGAATCTTTGGGTCCATAAACCTTGTTTAATCCTTAAAATCACCAAAAAGAAAAAAAACAATCAAATTAATAAACATTTAAAGCTTGTCTTTAAGTCTTTTGATCAAGGAAGCAAAACCCTAAATAAAACAAGAAGAGATCTCAAAGATAAAAATTGTGTCATTTCTCAAGGCAAAGATAGAACAACAACCTTGCTTGAAGGGAAGTTAACTGGCTAGACAATGAGACTTTGCAATTCACTCTCTCTTCTTTGATTACAAATGGTACTATCTTTGTGAAGAATGTTATGTCACTTCACATCCACTAATACCCATTGACCCATCTAATCAGGCAGGATTAATTTCAATTAGGGTTCTAAAATTCCTAATCAATTTGAGGTGAAATTACATGCCATAAAAAGAAGTTTTGGTTGGAGTTACTTTGGATTTTAGCCAGTATAAAGATTGCATGCTAGATGTTTCAACAAATTTAGTTATATTTTCAGCACTAGATACTAGGCAATTTCCCTTTATTAGTTCTTATACATATTTTTTGTAAATGAATATTAAATGATAATTCAACCCAAATGTTAATGCCAAATACAAACATGGATACAAATATATCAACGTGTTATCATGTGATTAAATAATTTTGAATTATAAATAAAGTAATATTCGATTAAATAATTTTAACTGCTCATGGGCAGGTGTTTGATATTTCCATAGTTAAAGAATGAAAACTTGAGATTACAGCATACCTTGGGTGGGAAAAAGTCCTTTGGCCTAAATTTAATCCAAACTCAAGCTAACCTCAATCATGACTTAGATAGGATGGAATCCACTACTACCTTGTCTTGGCAAACTTTACAAGAAGGTATGGGCTTCTTATAGTCACCTGCTCAATCTTTTACTCAATATTTAATAATTGCCCTACCACAAGCCTTTATCTAGGTATATTGTAAAATACCCACAAAACTTAATTTAGCATGTGTGATCTAAAATTAATTACCACTTAGGCCAATTAACTATGTCCCACCCAATGTTTGATGAAATGACAAATATTCATTTATAAGTTTTAAAAAGTTAAATTTCCACCCTTTATTAATGTCTATCCGTGAATTCTATATGATTTTCTTTAAAATGACTATTTGACCCTTTAACTGAAATTACAAAACTTCTATTAATACTTAATATAAATGTTAAATTATTAATATATTCTTACTTGATTGAAAAATTATCACTTACACTATTAAAACTATCAAGATTCTAACAAACATTTAAATGTTGCTTTTGTTAACTTCTTTGAGGTGTTACTTAAATTTAAAATTTTCAAAAGCATTTCCAAACATTTTCAAATTAAAAAAAAAAAAACCCTAAAAAATTCATTAACTCCTATAACCTTTTTCAGAAATTACAGTTCCCTTATCAAACATACATCATTTTGAAAAGGAAAAATAGAACAACTAAATCTATGCAAAATTATTTTTTTGCCCTTTCACTTAACAAAATTTATTATCAAAAGTGGATGACGGATGAGAATGCTTTTTGTAACTTAAGGGATGAGAATTTATCATTTCAACAAACCTTGGGTGGAAAGGGTGGGAAATAGTCGTTTGCCCTACAATTTATAACTATGTTGAAAATAAGGTGCATACTGGATTCATTATTAAGTGTGGAAGCCAAAAAAAAAAAAATTGTTATTGTTGACTCATGATCAATGCTAAAATATGCCATTGACAAAGATATAGATCAAGAATTATAGTTTTATGACATGTTGATAAAGTTACCTGTCTAACTTTAATGCATACCCCACTTATAAGAGAAAGAAGATTTTATGTATCTTAATTGCCAATTGACCAAGACCCCCACTCCTCATAAATGACTAATACAACAAATGGTCAAAAGAATTTATTCTTGTCGACTTTTCTAAATGATTTTAACTCTCCCATCCCAACTAATTACAAATGAACTATTAGTTTATGACTCGTGTTAGGTTTTAAAGAGTACTTGGCTTGAACTTATAGAAAACATCCAAACTAATTTAACTGAAATTTATAGTTTGATATGAATAAATCAATCTTGAGCTGAAGGTCAAACTTGATAATTTAACTTGAGATTGACATGTTTATCGATTTGATAACTATTTATCGTACCGATAATATTATTTATTCTATTGACCACCTTCATATGATAATATGTATTAGCTCGAACGAGCTTAACCCAGACATTGTGAATTTGTTTCAAGATCGAGACTACCTTAGAATCAACTTGATTTGAATCGAATCTAACCTTAATTTGTGTCAGGATTTGTAAATCTAGCTGATTGACTAGTTAATCTGATTGACCTCAAACAATTGTTAAGCTCTTTTATGCTAACAATTGGTTCATGGAACAAAAAATTTGTAGTGGATGGAGTGGGGCAATTGGAAGATAGGATATTAATCATACATGTATTCTGTTCTCCATAAATGGGATAATAAGAGTGATGGTCAAGGCAACAACCAGCACAACTTTTGAGCAATAACGCCATGTTTTTTCTCCAAGATGATAGATTACCTAGAGGCCTAATTGGGGTTCCATATTGACCAAGTGGGATTGTTTGTAGAGGTCACTTTAGTGCTTTTAATTGTGTCATGGGCAATGAGAGCAGGATATTGTTCTCCATTTCTTCTAAATCTTATTCCCCTTTGGATTTACTTTGTCTTAAATCTATAATACATAATCCAGGTTCATTCAAATTGATATATATTGTTGTCAGAAGGTTGTCGACAGAGTAAACAATGTAGACAGAGGGGGCAAATCAACTCCAATCCACCCCTAATTGCTTTATTAATTAACAAATTAATGAAATTTTTTAACTTGTTAAGAAAGATATCAACTAACCATGGCTTGTGGACTAAGAAAGAAACAAATTATTGGAGAAATAATTTCAAGTTATGGGGGGATGGATATTGCTTAGAGAAGAGGAGGAAGAGCAGTATTTGTGGGGCAATTATCTGTTTATTGCCATGCCAAATTTCCAAGTACATGATATTTCACCATTAAAACAGTAAGCTACCCAGCTTTAATGAAGCTTTATAGCTTTGATCCATCATTTCCATGGACGATTTTGATTACTTTAGTGGGCAAAGTCATTTTCCTTGCAACGCCAAAATTTTTTCTATTATTTGAAGAGGAACCCACTTGACAGGAACTGAACAACCTCTTTAGAGTTCGACCACCAAACCAATAAACCGTGGGAAGACTAATCCAACAGTCCACTATCACGATCTTATACTTCAATTTAAAGATATAAAATAAAGGTAATGTGTATTCAAGTTCATCTATAAGAGTCTATAGTTAAACTTGGATCTTAATCAACTCTTCTACATGTGGTGGGTTCCTTAACCTAGTTTTGCTCAAGAGGTTGAACAGTAGAAAATATCTAGGGCTTACTTTGCTTGAGCTCAAGCCAAAGCAAAAGATATTGTTTTGAAGCGAAACCAAACAATATGATTACACAATATCCAATGTAGTAACTAGTTTTGTTCGAAATAATGGATTCTAGTCAATCAAACAAATTTGAGAAAGAACTAGAGAACGTATAAAATTAATGCAGTAAACAACTACACTCAAACTAATATAGATAGTAAAACGAAATAACTTGTAATTTATCTTGATTCACCTAAAATAAAATTATATTTAATATAGTCTGATGTCAAAATAAATGTATTAATTAATGAATTGTTACATTATTCATTCAAGGAAATAATATATTTATATATCAACTTTCATATGAAGATTGAATTAAAACAAATCACCCAAATGCTTGTAAACGTTGTACATTGAGATATTGTTTTGAGATAAAAGGAGACAATGTCTATTTAATTGAATGACTAAAAATTTTCTTAACACATTTTTTTTCATTGACCATCCTTATAACTATTGTACCAGATAAATTAATGATTTAATTTTAATATGTAGTTGATGAGTCTCAAACCCAAGTTCTTTGTTTAAAGACTCAACATTTTTGACTACTCAAAATACCTGTAGAGTTTTTAAGGGGTTATTTGGTTATTGTCCGTAAAGATTTCGTCAATTTTAATTTAAATATTAAAAGATTATCAAGGTAATCTTAATTTTATTATAATTATATTTTTATTTATTAATTTTTATGTAAAAATAACTTCATTTTCAATTAATATAAAAAATATTTTAGAATAATTATATTTAAAGGTATTTAAATAAATTAATTTATTAATATTCTTTTATTATTTTTAATCAAACATAATAATTATTTATACTTATTTGTTTTTATTAAATATAATAATTATTTATATTTAATAATTTTTTAAATAATTTATTGTTAATATAATTATTTAATTTTAATAATAAAATATAAACTAAGCCGTACCAAACAATTTTCTTCTCCTGTTCATTATCATTATATTGTAACATAAGCATGAGCTTTGACATGTACATAATTTTATGACCTGTCCAGGATGACCAAGTTTTCCTTTTCTTTGTCTACTGTCACAAGTTACAGTAGCCTCACAGTTCACACAGGCTCCAAAATTTACATGAAAATGTCGATAGTGGGGTCTGCAAAAGTCGCGGACAGAACCAATGGCAACTCTTTTGGGAACTTGGGCCCCATGGAAAACGCTCCCCTTTCTTCTTTGGAGATGGGGCAGGGTCAGGCCGGTTCAAATTTCATGTAGCAGAATACTGTAACTCACAGGTAATGACAAGGTGAAACTGTTTACAATCAGATTTCACGGTCCCTTTACGGTAACTTGAAGCAGAGTGGGCATAAATTCGAAATCTATTAATCTATCAAAATTAAATTATTAATTTATTTGATATGATAAATATAAAACTATTATTAAATTTATGATTGTAAGGTTGCAAGGTTGCTCTTTATAGAAAAAAAAGTTCTGCAAAATAAAAAATTGTAAGGTTGCTGGGTTTCCATGTCCGATGTTGCTTAATTTTAAGGTACACGAAATGTGGTGAAAAAATGAAACAAAAGAAAAAGGAAGAAGATGATGAAAGGAACAATAATGGCTTCTGACAAATCTACCTAATGGCCCTTTAAAATTTGTACAGCTTAATAAATTTGGGTTGGAATGAGATCAAAACTTCTGCCAAAGGACCCACTTGTTCCTTCTGAGAAGAGCAGAAGAATTAGTAAGGGAGATTAAAATTCAGAAATCATGTTTAGATTGATTTAAGTGCTGGAGAAAAAGAAATGTCATGAACAACAGCTAGCAAGCCGGTCGCGGGACGGTGGTTTTGGCTGCAATACTGTGATTGTTCTTGTAATGGCTTAACCACCACCTTAATAATTGGAGGGTTGTAGGGCTCTCTACCCATGTGGTGGGTAATCAGGATCTTTTAAAAGCCTGTTGCGAATGATGAGAAAGAGAGAACGATCTTGAACGCTGTTCACATTTATTTGAAATCAATTACTAATTGAAGGGATGGGTGGATAATGTTCGATTCAAATGAGTTAAGCTTACGTAGGAATACCCCAGTTTGAAATTAAGTTTAGCCAATTTGATTCAAAATTCATTTTTTGGAATGACTTTTTTTATCCTCTTCAACAACAATTCTTCTTTTTTCGTAATTTTTTTTCTTTAATTTTCAATAAATTTTTTTCTTTTTTTTTTTTATGGTTTTACAGTGAATTCTTCGAAAAATTCATCGCATATAATAACCTTAAACAAATTATATACAGAGATATTAGGTATATGTAACATTTCATGCCGTTTAAAGATATTAAAACAATATTGGTTAATACTCTATAAGCTCCTACACTATTAAGAAATATTTAGGATTGCAAATATTAAAAATAGAATCGTGATAGTCTTTTATATCCAAAACGTTAATATTTTAACAATAAATCAAATTATCAAACCAGAATATTACAAATATATATATATTTTTTTATAATCTTGATTATAGATGACAACTTTTCAAATCACCTTTCACCTTTACATCGTATTTACTAAGAAAAATAGTAAATTCTCATCAAACTGGGGTCAATAAGTTATCCATAAATTACTTTGGTTCTAACAAAACAGAGTAGAAAATCGACTTTTGAATCTAGATTTGAATGATAATGGATAAGAGGCAATAGATCCCTTGTAATAGCACAAACATTAAAGATATCCAAACGCTATCTCCTCTCCAAAAAAATTCATCTATGATCACTGTATAAATCATGGAAGTATGCCCACAATTAGTAGGTTGAACAACCCTAAAATTATTTTTTAGTCATTATTTTTCTCTCATTCTCATAAAATAAATAATATTATAACTAATTTTAATCATTAACATCGTAATCTATCTTACACGAAACTCAAAATTACTCATTTCTAATTGATAACAAAAAAAAAAAAAATCAACAAAAGTAAAAGATAAAGAGCTCACGATAATAATCAATAAAAAAGAAAATCGAATTAGAATGTAACAATAAATGTCACATTAATAAGAATGAACACATACAACATTCAATTTAAGAAATTTAATGGTTATGGGCCCAAGTATCTTTAGTCGTGAGAGTGAAGCATTGCCTATTTTGGTATAAACTCTAATGGGTTTAGGCAGAAAACTTAGCCATATTTTTATGAAATGTCACTAGTCTTACATCTACCAATGGGCCATATTTTTATTTTTCATTAAATAAAACTATACGTATCTATTTTGAGTATATAAATAGATATATATTTGATATATATCATCAAATGATTTTAGAGATTTTAAATTAAAATAAAATAATATCTAATTATTTAATAATATTTATTTATTTATATACTCAAAATAAATACACAAAACATTGAGTTTTTCGTTATGTTGAGGGGATAGAATTTTATTTCCTTGGCTTGGAATTCAAAGAGCCTTTCAATTAGCTTCTTGTTTTGTTGGGCCAAAGTCTGACCATTCATTTTTTTTTTTAGGTAGTGGGCTTAAACCCACCCTTTTTAAGCATCTTGGTTGGGCAAAGCTCAAGCTGAAACTACAAGGCTATTTTTGGTGCTAAGATTGCTCTATTGCAAGTATCTAGAGGTGGATTGGATCTGAATTAATTATTTCTCAACTGAGATTTCCTAAATTGATAAATTTTCATTATTTAAGTTTTAGAAAACTAAATTTTCATCTTTATTTATTTTTATTTGTGAATTTTGTTAAATGAAAAGGTAAAAAGGTCACTTTGTATAAATTTTCCTATTTTCTTTTTTTTATGATTTTCTCTTTTTTTTTTTCTTTTAATTTTATTTTCTCCTTATTTTTTTATTTTTTACTTTTCAAAAAGACTTGTGTTTGGGATAAATTATAATTTTTGAATATATTAGGGTGTTAATAAATTTATAGAGTTTTTGGGAATTCAAAAAAAATTTAAAGGTGTTTTTGAATTTTTTTTAAATTTCAAAATGTCTCTCCATTGTCTCAACATAATAGTTACACCAAAATATACATACATACATATATATATATATATATATATATATATATATATATATATATATATATATATATATATATATATATATATATATATATATATATATATATATGTATATAAACTATAATTTACTATTAAATGTATATAAAATAAAAATCAAAAGCAAATCAAAAAGAGAAAAGAAAAAGGTGAAAAAATAAATAAACAAACAAGTGGGGCCTAATTTATTCTTAGTTATCCAAAAATATGCTGTGGGCATGCATGAAAGAAGATCCTAATGGAACTCTCCAATCTAGTTTCCCATGTGGGCTCACATGCAAGAACATGAACATTACTGATTTTATCTTTCTTAACTTGTCACAAATTTTACAAATCCCCTACAATTCACACTTCACCACTCAATATTATTTGTTCAAACTAGATTCGGTTTAAGCAAACACAATCAAGGCCTAATTCTAAAATCAATTGAAAAACAATTTAACTTTGAGTTTGAATTGAACTTGTTTGAACTTAAATGTTTAAATCGGTTCAAACTCAAACTCATTTTACAAAAACATTCATAATTTTTAACTTGAATTTGAATTCAAATCGAATTTAACCTTAGTATCCGTCAGTAAAACATTTTTGTTGGTGATCTTGAAGATATTTATTGTGTAATAAATTTTTTCCAAGATGATAATTTGGGTAGTTGGCTCTAATAGTTGTGTAATTAATTTGGTCATGGCATGTGAACATTTTAATTATGGGCACATAGATTTGCTCCAACTAACCATATATCTCTTTATTTATATTTCCCACCTAATATAATATATAGTACAAATCTGATTTTAAGAGTTGATAAATGTCTTATAAATCATGAAAAAAATGTTTTTTAATTTCTAATCTCATTTATAAGAATTATATATAAAAAGGAAGAAATATTAGTAAAATAATCAATATTTAATATAATAATTAATATAAGTAAATAATATGGTTATCGTTATAGCACATAATAAGTTGGTCGAATCGATTTAGGCTAATTTAATCAAACTATCATGTTAATATTAACAAGAGTAAAAATAGTTATAATTAAAATAAAAACATTTATATTTAAAATTGTTAAATAAATATATTTATTATATATAATTTTTTTTATAATATTGATATCATCAATATAAACAGTTAAGATCCTAACCCATCTTTTAATTGGGTCAAGATCTAGTTTGAGTATGAATTAAAAACTATAAACTATAGGAGATTGAACAAGGTGTACGGTCAGGATTGACTGGGGTTTACAGCGCATGCGGCGTAGATTTGTGAAAGCGGTACAGGTTTGAGTCACGTGCTGTGGTCAGTGGGAGCACATGTGAAGAGACGAAAAGGTTGAAAATTTTAATGATAAGGGCTTCAGTTTCTTTGACTTTGTAAGGCTGTGGGCCCCTTATCCATAACCCACTTAACTAACTCTTACCTTCCTTCCCTCTTTCACTCCTCGATGCACCGCCACCGCCGCGCTCAGAATCACTTTTTCAATTACCCAAACATATGTGTCTCTATATATATAAAATAAATATATAATATTATATAATAAAATATTATTTTATTTATATATATTTATTATCCGATATAAAATAAGTATATATATAATTATTTTATTTTTATATATTTTACACCTATTTTATAATATAATTATATGTATTTATAATAATAACTTTTTTTGGTTATCAATGAGAATGCGTCATTTAAAAATAAGATAATATTCGATAATACGATAATACATAATCATATGATTAAATTTAGTGATTTACATTTTAAATATTATATAAAAATATTTTATATTTATATGATTTTTAATTACAAATGTCTAAAAAGTTTTAATATATGAATATGAAGAAAATATATTTTGTTTGATTTCATCCTAGTTGACCTTGAGTAAAATCTAGTTTGAGATTAGTATGAATATAAAAAACTAGCTTGAGATCAGCTTAGATTGACAACTTGAAGCTCCAATTTTTTTAATAATAATTTAATTTTAGATTCAATCGAAACTTGCTCAAACTTAAATGTTTAAATTGGTTTAGACTCGCTTTTTTTTTAAACTAAAGTCAATTTGATTTTTTGAGGTACAAAGGTATAACATTGAATTTTATCCATTTTTTGGTTGATCAAATCACCATTTGCCTAAAATAAATCAATTCATGCTTTTCTCGTAAGAAACCGGTAAAAATAATATTATGTATATATAATGATACAAATTTAGATATCAATGACGACAAGTTATTATATTATTGAGTATTATTTTATATTTAATTTAAAATTATCAAATTATACAGTGATACATTAATATTGATACTGAAATTGATATTTATTATAAATATAAACAACATTATAAAAAAAAAAAAAAAGGTTTGGGGCACACTTTAGTGTCCTTATGAGAATAAATTTCTCTATAGCCATCACATGTAATTGTCACAACAATAATTGAGTTCATGTGCTTGTTTTGAAGCATAGTCTTTTTCATGTTAATTTGGAAAATGTAAACTCACATGGGCATCAATGAAAGGGAAAGATGAAATTAACCCACAATCTTTTAATAACAAAGAAAGAATGTAGATCCAATCTTATCATTAATTGGCTTCCACCCATGTGCATTTTGTCCTCACATATTTGTCAATATAACAAATATCCTATCTTGTACACCCCAAGAGTGAATTTAAGGGTGGATTTGAGTTACACTACTACAGTTTTAAATTCATGTTCAATTAAAACAAGTTGAGTTTAAATTAGAGTTTTAACTTGATAATTCAATTTAAACTTAACTTATTTGTTTATTTAATGATATTATTTACTTTATTGATAATACTGTTTATTTCCTTGATAGCTTTTTAATGATATTATGCAGTAATTCGAATGAGTTTGAATTGATATATTATAAATTTAAATCGAATTTGAATCAATCCCTTTTTTGGTTTAATTTAATTCAAATATACCATTAAGTATGAATCAAAGACAAAAAGATAAAATATATCAAAGTGAAAAAAAAAAAGATAAACACTTGTAATAATACTTTTTTTTTAAAACTAATTTGAGGTTTAGGGTTTAATTTGAATGACAAATATAAAAATACCTCTACATATGTAAAATGGGATTTTACTTCTTGGTGTAATTGGATCAAACAGAATTAAAATTTTTTTTTTTCATGTAACCCTATAAAAAAAAAAAAAAGCTCCCATCATCTGAAAAACACATGGGTACCCACAAAATGCCCTTGAAATCTAGCATCCAAAGGTGTCATCCATTAGTAAAGAGACAGCTAATAATTGTCTTTCTTCAACATTCACACGCCTACTCTCCCTCCTTCATTCCCTTCTCCCTATTTATACTCTCACAACTAAAAACCTTTCTCACAACCAAACCCCTCTCCCCCCTACTTGGTTTTGTTTCTTTGTGCTATTTTGGTGGTCTCATTGTGGTCAATTTGAGAGAGGGGTTTGTTTGTATCAACCTAAAAGAAAGTCATTCATGGCTAAGTTTGCACCTATCTTCATCTTTGCTCTCATTGCCATTTCCATGCTTCAAACCTTGGTAAAAGAAACTAAGAACAAGAAACACCCTTTTGATTTTTTTTCCTTCACTACAAAAAGGCTCTTACTTTGATTCTTTTCTTAATGCAGGTGATGGCAGCTCGTGGCCAAGGAGGTCACCACTATGATCAGGCAACGATCTTTTCTTTTTCTTCTTCTTCTTGCTCATTCTTCTGGGCTCTCTTTTTTGCATAAACTAATGAAATGGGTGTATGATTTTTCTGTTTTTTTCTCCAGAAACATTATGGCCCTGGGAGTCTCAAAAGCTCCCGTAAGTTGCTGAAGTTTTTTTTTTTAATTTTTAATTTTTTACCCATCTCATTTATTTTTTACGAAGTGGTCCAATCTCGCTGACTGACGGTCAAGAAACTTTGATTGACCAGAATGTCCATCACAATGCACGAGGAGATGCAGCAAGACTCAATATCATAAACCATGCATGTTCTTCTGTCAGAAGTGTTGCAGAAAGTGCCTATGTGTGCCCCCAGGTTATTATGGTAACAAGCAAGTCTGCCCCTGCTACAACAACTGGAAGACCAAGGAGGGAGGCCCCAAGTGCCCTTAAACAAATAGTAATCAAAGCCATTGAAGCAACGATCTTTTTCTGGCTCTATTATATAAACTTAATGTATTTCTCTGTATTGTGGAAAAAGCCACTTCTTCAGGACTGGTTCCTTGAAATGTAAGCGGCTCATCTATCATATTATCAATGAAATTTCTTGTTCCGATATGCTTGTAATTTGGGTTTATGAGTACCAAATTTAGCAAGAACAGAAGCCATTTAAAAAGGGGGAAAACAAGAAGAATGGGCAACTAAATAATAGCGTTGTGGGGTTGGATAATGGACAAAGCATGAGCTTATGGAACCCTACATGTCCCCCAAATTTATGGGCGGCAGGTGGATTAAAAGATGAAGTCAAAATTGAGAATGTGATGCCTATAGAATTCTTTTTGGGCACCAATGTAGAGGCATTGTGGGGTAAATGAACCTGTTCACAGAATCTAACGTCCGGCTTATGCAAATCAAACTCTAGTTGAAATTCCAGTTCGATTGCTCTACTTGAGTTCGAGAATTTGCTTTCTATTAATCTTTTCAAACTCTGATGTTACAATACCCTTTCCAGTATTACTGTTTATCTCTTTTATATTATTATTTACCAACTTAAATTGAATATTTTAGATTCAAATTGAATTAGAATTAACTTTTATTTAGACTTTTTAGCTTGAATCGACCCTTACATATCAAAATTTTATCAATTTGATTTCAAAATTGAAGTATGCCAAGGTGGGCTTTAGAATTTTCCTTACTAATAAGGAAACGTTCTAGGGTAAATAACATATTTACAAGGTAGATTTGGGTTAAGTCGATTCGGGTAATTCTAAGTTTGAGGGTTCACTTACTGTTTATATATCTGTGGCATCACTATTCACAATTCTGGCATAACTAATAATCTCTTTGCTATTATTGTTTATTGATTCGAATTGGATGTTCTAGATTTATATTGAACTTGAAATAACCCTTTTTTGGGGCCAACTTGGATCCACCCATAACTGTTAAAACTTAATCGATTTAACTTCAAAGTTTTGAGAATGTCGTAAGCAATGAACTTGATCAGCATCTCTTTTTATGATTAACTCTTTACATTTTAGCAGAAGCAAAGGTTTTCACAGAGAAATGTCAACGGAGGCTTCAGATTTTGCCTTTTCTTTATGAAAAGCTTGTTCATTACCAGGCATTTACTATTAGTTTGTTGGCTATTCTGATCTACCTTCCATATCAGAAGTCGCACAACTAACTTCATTAATGTTGATTCAAAACAGCATTGTGGCAGAAACTGGCAATAAATTTTATCCTGCACTATTGTCCACCCTTATAGTACCATCACTCAGCCATTCTTGCCATGACATTTAATTCAAATCTATCTCTTCATGGTAATTTAATGTGAATGTGTCAAAGTCACATTCCATAGAGATAAGGCCACCCTTAACAACAATGCACATCTCACGTCAACAAAATACATAATAGCTATTGAGTATGAACTGGATTTCATGTCGCTGAATAATGATATGACAAAATTAGTTAAATAATATATAAATTCCTGAACTATTAAAACAAAATAATATTTATTGGATAAAGAGAACAACCTTATGTATAGTCATGAAAATAGGTATAGATTCAAACACAAGGTAAAACAAAGGTCCAGCACAACAAAGAAAACTGGTAGATGTTCAAGACATAAGTATAGATATTTAGTTGTTGCCTTGAGGCCTCAGTCTTGCCAGACTGTTCCTGAGTTTTGACAGGAGGGGACGAGCTTCAATTTCGTCGTCGTCGAGCTGCCGATGATCAGCTGCAGCACTTTGGTTTTCAAACTCTATTGCAATGACTACTTCTGCAGGAGTTTCTGTGTTCTCAGATGTTGCCTCCTAATTACAAAGTTATATTAAGTTACTACTAAAAAACAATTAATACTAATCAGAAAAAGAAAGAAAAATTACCACAGGATTCTGGCCTTGACATTGATAGAGATGGTTGCCTTGCGAGCTTTCTCTTGTGACAAAGTTCCTGATTGATGACCCCTCTGGGTGAACTTCAGTCTCTGAAACTACCTCAGGTTCAATGGCTTTGCCTTGGCGCTGCTGATGATCAGCCGTTTCGTTTTGTACTCCTGAGTCCACTTCAATGGCCACCTCTGGCCTTTCAGTGTTTCCAGGTGTTGTTTCCTAATCACAAAGTTACATACATTGTGTCATGAAGTTCTAGCATAAAACAATACTAGAAATTGGAAATTAGGGGTGGAATCAAAACAGAGCTGGCTACGCTCAAATTAGCATTTGGCTTTATTCAAATAGAATTCGAATTAGAGTTTCAGTTCAATAATTTAATTCAAGTTCGGTTTAAATCCTATTCCGATATTATTGTCTCATCAACGTCACTATTCTTTCTGTCTGGAAACACTATTCATACCACGCCCGTGACACTATTTTGGGATAGACTCAAATTCGAGCTAGTTTGGGCCAAACATGAGTTACCCTATGTTCGAGTTTGGTTCGGTTGGAATCCAATAATAAAAAAGTTACTAATAAGAAAAAGAAAGGTAATTACTTCAGGTTGCAGGCGTTCCCAAGGACAGAAATAGAGCAGAAATGCCATTACATAGGAAGGCAGCAGGAATGCCATAGCGAGCTGTTGAATTGACCCCATGAAAACATGTTATCTCATTAGTAAAACTAAATCAATTTCAAAATCAATACCATATCTGTGAAAAATTGCATCTGAAATTTGTTCTTACATGGAAAATGCCACTGGTATCAAGTTTTTCACGAGGGTGTGAACCAGCAACAACATCCTTGACAATTACCAGCACCGTCATCATCTGCAAAATTATCTCATGAATCATATGACACACAAAATGGCATAAAGAAAAGCGAAAATTTGCAGAAGGGCACTTACCATTAAATTGTAGCAAAAGAGCAGAGTTTGCAGCTTGTAAATACAGAAAAGGAAACGGTTAGTATGGCAAAATTTATCCCGACTGAATTCCCTGAGAATAATTTATTTAAAACTTACTAATATGAAGGTGCCGCAGCATCTTTTAGTCTGAGTTAGTACTTCATCAGTCTGGGGCTGTTCCACAGGCTCCGGTTCCAGTAGTGCTTGTTGCTGAAGTATTGCTTGTGTGAACACTAATATTCTTGGACCTGGTGCAATGGAGTCACTGCAAGACATGCAGCTAAATGATTCAATATTAATACGCATAACCAGCTGCGACTTTATGCATTGAGGGCGTAACAAGACTTGCCTTAAATCTAATGGAGGTGGTGGAGCTCTATAGCCAGGCTTATAACGCTGCATAGAAGCAGAGGAAGAGGAAGATTACTGTATGTTTCATTGCATGCATAAAAATAAGAGATGGATCGAGAAATATACCTGGCTACAGATTTCACAGGTGATACTACGCTTCGCGCTGCACCATTTCTGAACACACTTCCTGTGGGCATACTGAGGAAAAATAAATTGACAAAGAATCAGTGTTTGCAGATAAATAGTCTGAAAACTTTAAATACGGTAAGAATAAGTAATGAGAAAAAGAAAAAATTATAATAATATTTTATGTATAAATAATTCAATATTAATAGATATAAACAAAATGACTTGATCTTGGGTTAGAATTTTACCCAAACAAGCCGAATTTGAATTGGGGTAGCCTTAGCCCAAGTTTCAGTCAAGTTAGTTTAAATAAAACAAATCACCAAAAAGTAATAGATAATTTCTATCTTCTCCTATAATTTTTTTTTTTACGAGTTTTTTTATACCAATTTTTTTCTTCATCGGCAATTCTTATTATTTTTGGGTGTTTTTGAACATCCTACTGTGCCATCTTGTTGCAATTTAAATTGAATTTTTTTGGATTTGAGTCAACCTTTATTTAATTTTAATTTAACTTAAATTTAAACTGTTATATTATTATATGATTAAATTTAAATTATAAATAAAAATAAATAATTAAATTACTCAATACACCAATTTATTTATACCCGTTAATAATTTTCGGTCTCCACATTGTTATTACACCGAAAAAATTGACTTATTGAATATTATGCCAACAATATTACTGTCATCATATCATATACCTGGATAGTTCCTTTACACGCACAAGGCGCCTCCATTTTTCGGATGAAATCTTCCTCTTGGCAAAACCGGCATTCAGCTTTCCGGCCTAACACCTGTTCTTCATCCGGCAATTCAAAGTAATCGTCTATGACAACCGAAACCAAACCGGACTGCTTCATATGTTGCTTGGAGCTGCCTTCATCATAGGGCACTGCAACATCACCATGAATAGGAGAATCAGACTTTGACACCATTGATCCCAACTTTGAAGCTGCCACAAGGCGGTCGCCGTTCAGAAGAAGTTGATCGGAATTCATTCTTCCAACCTGGATCAAAAAATATAGATGAACTTATTAGCACGTTAAAATATATAAACATGCACTCAAGCAAAATGAGATTTGATAATAAGATTTAAAATGTTAGATCTATCTACGAACTTTGAGATAAAATTAAGAAAAGTCAAAAATTAAATAAAAGTAAAGTATAAAATATCAATTAAGAAATCCTGAAATTTAAGAGAGGTATTTGTGAAATTTAGAGAATTATATGAATATTTTTTATATATTAAACTAAAAAAATTTCACAGTCAAAGAATCAGTTGAATCGTTTGTCCTTTAGATCTACTACTGATGCTCAAAATCTAACCATTTAAATATCTAAGGAATATACATAAAAAAAAATAAACTGATGAGATTTTAAAATAATGTTTAGTGATTTATTATGATTTGTTTGACTTAAAATTAAATTATTTGTCTATTCAATAATACTGTTTATCTAACAAGTGATATTGTTCATTTATAGAAAACTTTTTGATGATCATGTGTACCGGTTTGAACGAACTTAAACTGGGTTTCATACAAAAGTTTTCTTAGAGATCTAATCAATTGAACAAGTTAGATCCAGATAGCTCAATTAGTGAATTAATATGAACTTTGAAACTCTAATGCATTGCGTGCACGAACTCCATGAAACCCTCGAATTAATTGAAGCATACAAATGAAACCTGAAAACAATCAAAACACTTCGCAAAATTCAATGAACAAGAGAGCTAGAGTAGTAATACTTATCAGTCGTCTTCTTTCTTCTTCTTCTCTTGGATTAATGAATGTTTTTGCATGTGCGCAGATTAATGGAGCCTGAGACCGTCTTATACATCAGAGTTGAATTAAGAATGTAACTGAAGGTGTAAGATTATGACACGTAATGGGGGCTAATTGGGGCTGTTTCTGCCACATTATTACTCTTTTGGAAGTTCTTTCTTTTTGCTAATGTTGCGGTTTTGCCTCTTTGGAACTTTCCTTTGTGAATTCTCTCTTCTCTCCTTCCATCATCTCATATAATTAACCTGGTTTCGAAACAAATTCAATCTACTCTCGAAGTTCTAATAATGAATATTAATTTATATATTAATAATGATTCAAAATTATTCAATAAACATAATGACATGTTAATTTTAATATATAAATTAATATTTATTATTTGATATTTACTGTGGTTTACGATAAAATAATAAACTATTATTTGATAAACTTTTTCTTGTTTACGTAATTTTTGTAACTATGGAAAATGACTTGAAAATGATAGAATTGTATTTAGAAATATCCATGAATTTTTTTACCTAATAACAAGAAGAAAATGACGTAGTTAAATATTTGTTTAAAATAAATTTAACGGAATTCATCTAATGAACTAGTTTGTCATATTGAAAAACGACAATATACTATAATACGACAAACTCATTGATGAGATTCTTGAGTGCGGACAAAAATTTAAATACCCGAGTTGCGACAATAATTTACTTTTTACCTTAATAATTATAATAGGACATGAAGTTAGATTTACAAATTGTTGTGTGTATTAACATTAACAAAAATTCATTATAATTAAAGAAATCTTTCAATATGCAAAATGAAATGTTTTTTTTTATTTCCATAATTGCAGATTTTAGTAGATTTTGCCATAAATGTAGTGAAAATTTCTTTGATTAAAAAAAAAAAACTATTTTATATTAACTATTTATTTATCTATTTAATTTAAAATGAAAAATGGGTCTGTATCCACAAGAGAAGCCCATAAAAGTATAATGGGCCTGAGCCCAAACAAGAGCAACCCATAAACTGCCGATAAGTTAGCCCCTTTAAATTTCTGATTAAATTTTCATATTCCCGCCAAACGCCTCGCCCAAATTTTAAAACAAAACATCGAGATTTATTTTTTAGTTGCTTTTCTATTCTCCGGTGAAGGGTGGCTGAGTTGACTCAGGAAAATGGTGATGGGATTGACAGATGACCAGTTCATGAGAGAGTCGAGAAATGACCTAGGGTCTTCATTAAAGAAATGGTCATGCAAACTTCAAATTTTACATTGGTAAACAAATGTCAAAATATGAAATAAGTGTATTGATTTTTTTTGCGGAAGACTGAGTTCTAAAAGTGTCTGTTTGAACATGTCTTATATATAAGGATAATGATTTTGGTGATACATTATTATTGTCTTTATGTTGATGATTTGATCTTTACAGACAATAATTTTATAGTGATTGAAGATTCTAAGAAATTCATGTTACAGGAGTTTGAAATAATAGATATTGGTTTAATGTCATTTTTGATGGGAATAAAAATAATTCAAAGCAATGATGAAATATTATCTACCAAAAGAGTTATGCTACTGAACTTCTAAAGAAGTTTCGTATGTATGAGTATAATCCTATACAAACTCTTGTGGAGGTTGAAACTAAATTGTGAAAAGAAGGAGATGAAACATGTGTTGACTTAAACTATTTTAAACATATCGTTGGGGGTTTGAGAAACCTTACATGCAGCAGACTTGAAATTTCGAATGTTGTAGGGTTAATTAACAAGTTTCTAGAATCCCCTTGTCAATCTTATATGCAAGTCGCCAAAAGAATGCTATATTTATTATGAGTACTTGTGACCATCACCTATTTTATTTTTCATCTAACAATTGTGTTCTTGTAGGCTATTCTGATAGTGACTGAGGTGGAGATATAGATGATCATAGAAGTACTTCTGAGTGCTTTTAATTTTGGTGGTACTGCTTGTTCATGTTCATCAAAGAATTAGTCTATTGCCACGATGTCAACCTGTGAAACAGAGTGTGTAGCTATTGCCTCAAGTGCGTGCTAAGCAATTTGGCTGCAAAACTTAATGAATCAATTTATGTTCCCATTGAACGACCCATTAAGATTTTTGTTGAAATCAACTTGGCAAAGAACCCAGTCACACATGGAAGGAGCAACAACATCGACACTAGCTTTCATTTTTTCAAAAATTAGGGTTAAAAGAAGAAGATTGAGTTGGAGTATTGCAAGTCAAAAAATCAAGTGGCTAACATCGTCACTAAACCTTTAAAATATGAAACCTTTATTAAGTTGAAACGTTTATTACGAGTGACAAAATTATTAAATCAGACTTCAAGGGGTAAATGTTGGTTGTTAGCCTAACATCTCTATTTAGTGTCACAATTGTACTACTCATCTGATCTTTAGGTAATAACTATTAATGATATATTATTAGGAATTTAGTTGTGGTGTGACTTATTAAATAATCCACTTAGCCATTTGTTTTAAGTGTGTTATTTTTTCTTCTAGTTAAACAATAGAAATCACTTTATTTTTTCTCCATCTTATCTTACTTAATTATTAGTGATTTTCATTTGTTAGTAACATTCGAGAATGATATGAAAATGTGAGATTCTAAACTGTGAAAAATTATATTTTTAAAATAGATAATACCTAAATAAAAATTGAATGATTGGACGGGACTGTTCAATTTTATATTAAATAGAACACCCATATATGTAGTCATGAAGATAGGTCTAGATTCAGAGAAGGTAAAACAAAGGTCGAACACAACAGCTAGATGTTCAAGACATAAGCATGCATATTTATTTAGTTGTTGTCTTGAGACCTTTCTCTTGCCAGACTGTTTCTGAGTTTTGACGGGAGGGGACGAGCTTCAACTTCGTCGTCGTCGAGCTGCCGATAATCAGCTGCAGCATTTTGGTTTTCGAACTCTATCGCAATGACTACTGCAGGCGTTTCTGTGTTCTCAGATGTTGCCTCCTAATCACAAAGTTATATGTTGACATTAAGTTACCACTAAAAAAACAATTAATACTAACCAGAAAAAAGAAAGAAAAATTACCGCAGGATTCTGGCCTTGACATTTGCCTTGAGACCTTTCTCTTGTGACAATATTCCCGATTGATGACCCAACTGGGTGAACTTCAGTCTCTGAAACTATCTCTGGTTCAACAACGTCGTCTTGGAGCTGATGATGATCAGCCGCTTCATTTTGTTCTCCTGAGTCCACCGCAATGGCTACTTCTGGCGTTTCAGTGTTTCCAGGTGTTGTTTCCTAATCACAAATTTCAATAAATTGTGTCACGAAATTCTATTATTTTGCGATGCTAGAAATTGGAAATTAGGGGTGAAATCAAAACCGGGCTAGCTCTGCTTAAATTAACATACAATTTGATTTGACTCAAATTGGATTTAAGTTAAAGTATCAATTTAATAGTTTAACTTAAGTTCGATTCAAATCTCTCTGACGATCTTGTCTCATTGTTGGCAAAACTATTTGTGAGCCAATTTAACTTGAATTAATATTTTATTTGATTTAAATTGAATAAAAGTTGATGTTTTAATTTTGTTGTTTAACTTGAATCCTCCTTTAGTGGTATTGTATATTAATAATATTATTTATTTTGACAGTGATAACATATATTTATCCCACCGATAATCTTTGATCTAACTAATTCGATTGAAATTTGAACTTAAACTAGTGATTTAGGATTTAAGTTGAACTTGAGTTAGCCTATGTTCGAGCTTAATCTGGCTCGAATCAAGCAATCAATATGTTACTAATAAGAAAAAGAAAGAAAGGTAATTACTTCAGGTTTCGAGCGTACACAGCTAGGGCAATAGAGCGGAATTGCTATTACAAAGGAAGGCAGCAAGAATCCCATAGCGAGCTGTTGAATCAACACCATGAGAAGATGTTACCTCATCTGTAAAACTAAATTAATCTCAAAATAAATACCATATCTGTGAAAAATTGCATCTGAAATTTGTTCATACCTCGAAAATGGCAGTGGCAAGTTTTTCATGAGGGTGTGGACCATCAAGAACATTCTTGACAATTACCAGCACTGTCAGCATCTGCAAAATTAGCTTATGTATCATATATGTGACGCACAAAATGGCATAAAGAAAAGTGCAATTTTGCAGAAGGGCACTTACCATTAAATTGCCGCAAAAGAACAAAGTTTGCAGCTTTTAAATACAGCAAAGGAAATGGTCAGCCTGGTAAAATTTGTCCCAACTGAATTAGCTGAGAATAATTTATTTAAAACTTACATATTTGAAGATCTTGCAGCATGTTTTAGCCCGAGTTAGTACTTCATCAATCTGGGGCTGTTCCACTGGCTCAGATTCCACGATTGGTCGTTGCTGCAGTGTTGCTTGTGTGAACATTAATACTCTTGGAGCTGCATCAGTTGATTCACTGCAAGACATGCAGTTAAATGATTCAATATGCGTAACCGGCTGCGACTTTATGCATTGTGGCCACAACAAAACTTGCCTGAAATCTGATGGAGGACCAGCATTGCGAGGGGCGGAAGGTGGCGGAGCTGTATAGCCAGGCTTGTATTGCTGCATGGAAACACAGGAAGAGGAAGATTACTGTATATTTCATCCATGTAGCATGGAAACAAAGACACCGAAATGTGGAAGCGGGAATGTTAAACTGGAAAATGTATAAATATAAAAAATATGAGAATTTTTTTTATAAATACTGAAGTTTATATGAAAAATGTAATTTGTACTTTTTTAAAATATAATTTCTTTTTAGTATCAATTTGTTCTATTAATAGATAACCAAATAAACAGTATAAACAGTTGGAAAAGTGAAAGATGAAGTGGAAATGAGTTTTAACACATTAGAGAGAAAAAAGTTTTAAATGTCGCAAAGGAGGGAAGATTAAATTAGAGTTAGGGTTTGAAATTATAAAGGAGGGTGATTCATAAAATCAATTTTTAATCTATTAACAAACAAGGAAAATAAATACGTTTCAAATTTTATTATATTCTGAAACTAATAGTTTCATAAAGTGTTTCGGAAACGGAAACATTTTTGAAACGGAAACTCACCATGGGGTAAGTTTCTATGATTCCCCTGCATTTCATTGCATGCATAAAATATGAAATCGATAGACAAATATACCTGACTACAGATCTCACAGTTGATACTACGCTTCGTGTTGCACCATTTCTGAACACACTTCCTGTGGGCATACTGAAGAAAAAGAAATTGACAAAGAATCAAGTGTTTTCAGATAAATAGCCTGAAAACTTTGAATACAGTTAGAATAAGATATGAGAAAACTTTTAAAAAAGGAAAATTGTGGCTTATAGGAATACATCAAATCGCTAATTAATTTGGATATAAAATTTACAATAATACTTTATGTATAAATGATTGAGCATTAATGAATATAAATAAATGAATATGTGATTAGGGTTGGAGTAGACTTGAAGTCACTAGGTCCTAGTTGTGAGTTTGGCTTGATCAAGTTAAACCTAAGTTGGGATAACCTTAGCGCGAGTTTGAGTTAGGTCAGCTCACATACAATAAATCAACAAAAAGTGATTGATAATTTCATCTTCTCCATTGATTTTTCATCTTTTTCAATGACTTTTTCACTTCATCACCGATTTTTTTTTCCTTGGCAACCCTTCTTATTATTTTTTGGTGCTTTCCGACATCTTATAGGGCCACATCATTGCCAATTTGAATTGGATTTTGGATTCAAATTGGCATTTATGTTTGGTTTGGCTCAAATCCGAGCCTTTGTATAATCGTATGATTGAATAATTTTAAATTATAGATAAAAATAAACAATTATATTACTACTTCACATAATGATCCATACCATTCCGTATATTACGAATACTCTGAATAATTAACTTGTAACTGTCATCACAGCATAGATTTTCTTAGAACTGTAAAAAATTATCTTCATATATGTCATATACCTGGAGAGTGCCTTTACAGGCACTAGGAGCCTCCATTTTCCGGATGAAATCTTCCTCTTGGCAAAACCGACATTCGGCTTTCCGGCCTAGCACCTCTTCTTCATCTGGCAATTCAAAGTAATCGTCTATGACAACCGAAACCAAATCAGACTGCTTCATATGTTGCTTGGAGCTACCTTCTCCTAAGGCACTGCAACATCACCATGACGAGGAGAACCATACTTTGACACCATTGATTCCAGCTTTGATGGTGCCACAAGGTGGTCGCCGTTCGGATCAGAATTCATTCTTCCAACCTGGATATCAAAAAACAGATGAACATGCACTAGATGAAACACTAGATCATAAACATGCACTATGAAGCAACAAAATGAGACTTGATAATGAGATATCAAACATAAAAACGATTAAAGTTGAATAAAAGTAAAATATAAAAAAATAAGTAAGAAATAATAAAATTTAAAAGGGATATATGTAAAATTTTAATAATTATATTGATATTTTTTTATATATATTAAATTTAAAAAAAAGTCAAAGCCAAGGGATCAGTTAACCCCCTAGACCCTCTGCTTTGCCACTAATCATGAGAGATTCTTCCATTTAAACATCTTGGGATAATGTATAAAAAATATGAACTGATCAAGCTCCAAAATGAGATTTAGAGATGAATTTGATGAAAGTTATTTGACTCAAGATAGATTTTTTTGTCTATTTAGTAATACTGGTATCTCACAGATGATGTTATTCATCCATTGACAACCCTCTAATAATATTATGTACTGATTTAAACGAATTTGAATTGGGTATTATAAATTTGATATAAAATCTGCTTGAAAGAACCCCTAGGTTTGATACAAAGATTACCATGGAGGTCTAATCAATTGAACAAGTAATGCATTGCATGCAAGAACTCCATGAACACCTTTGAATTGAAGAAGCATACAAATACAAATGAAGTGTCAAAACAATCAAAACAGTTTGAAAAGTGAATGAACAAGAGAGCTAGAGTAGTAATACTTATCAGTTGTCTTCTTTCTTCTTCTTCTCTTGGATTAATGTTTTTGTATGCGGGCAGATTAATGGAGCTTGAGACTGTCTTATATATCAGAGTTGAATTAAGAATGTAACTGAAGGTGTGAGATTATGACACGTAATAGGGGCTAACTGGGGCTGTTTCTGCCTCATAGTTACCCTTTCGGAAGCTCTTTCTTCTGGCTAATGTTGCGGTTATGCCTCTTTGGAACTTTCCTTTGTGAATTCTCCCTTGTGTCTCCTCTATCATCTCATATAAGTAACCCAGTGGGCGTCGAAACAAATTCAATCTACTCTCGATTCGTATTCTAATAATAAAAATACTAATTTGTATATTAACAATGATTCAAAAACACTCAAATATACATTGATATTTTTACATGAATTTATGATGAAATAATAAACTACCATCCAAAAAGCTTTTTCTTGATTATATAATTTTTATTGGGCAAAATGGCTTGAAAATGATAGAATTGCCTTAAAAATGCATTTATTTTTTTACCTAATTAAAAAAAAAAAGAAAATGAAGTAGTTAAACTTATGCTTAAAATAAATTTATCGGATTTTTTTCTCGTAAACTAGTTTGTCATATTGAAAAACAAAAATATATTGTAATACAACAAACTCATTAATAAGATTCTCGAATGCGGAAAAAATTTTAAATACTTGAGTCACGACAATAATTTACTTTTTTACATTAATAATGATAATTAGACACGAAAGTTAGATTTACTAATTGTTGTATGCATTAAGATTATCCAAAACTCATTATAATTAAAGAAATCTTTCAAAATGCAAAATCAAATCTCATTTCTTTCCGAAATTGCAGATTTGAGTAGATTTTGCTATAAATGTAGTCAAGATTTCAATTGAATAAAAGAAATCCATTTTATAGTAACTATTTATTTATCTATTTAATTTAAATAAAAAGGAATGGGTCTGAATCCTGGCAAACTAAGCCCACAAAAATAATGGGCCTGAGCCCATATACGTGAAGACCATTAACGGCCCATATGCCACTCCTTTTAAACTTTTGATCAAGATTTCGTTTTCCCGCCAAAAACCGCCCCCCAAATTTTAAAACGAAACAAATATAGAGGGATTTTTTTTAGTTGCTTTTCTATTCCACTGAAGGGTGGCTGAGTTGACTCGTGAAAACGGCGATGGGATCGGCAGATGACTCAGTTCGCGAGAGAACTGGGAAACGGCCCAGACTCTTCATCAAAGAAATGGTTATGCGGAACTTCAAATCTTACGCTGGTGAACAGCGAGTCGGTCCTTTCCACAAGGTTAGCGCTAGCACGTTTTGTTTCTGTAGACTCTAAGA
The DNA here is from genome assembly GCF_011075055.1 of Mangifera indica. Classification (NCBI taxonomy): domain Eukaryota; kingdom Viridiplantae; phylum Streptophyta; class Magnoliopsida; order Sapindales; family Anacardiaceae; genus Mangifera; species Mangifera indica. The sequence continues at coordinate 13,826,749 of NC_058151.1, read as the reverse complement.
GGAAAATTTCAGGTCAAATTGATTTGTGCCATCAAAACTGAGTGATTAGTAAAGTTGTGGTTCTGTTTGGTTGCCGAGAAAATCTATTTGAATTATTAGTAAAGGCGTTTCGTTTAAGGTATGGTTCTGTTTGGCTGCCGAGAAAAGAAATTGAGGTTGTGTTGAATCTTGTCGATTGATTTGAATTATCAGTAAGGTGTTTCGTTCATGTTATTTAATTCAAAGCCGGGTTCGGTTTGTCTGCCGAGAAAATTTGTAGAAATTAAATGCAAAATTGAGGTCATACTGAGCTGAGTTAACAAATGTGTCTTTCGTTTATATTTTTTAAATGTAAATAGTTAGCTCTATATGCTCAGTTAAGCGGACAATTGAAAGGTCATTGATTTTCCTATATTGTCTTTCTCCGTTTCTCAGCAGCCAAACGGGGCATTTGGGAATTGAACATCCGTCTTCCTGTTACAAAAACAAATAAACGCACAAGTTTGGTTGTATATTCTTATTATTAGTATTACAGGCACTGAGTTATGTCACTACTTATTCTTTTTATTTGTTTTTGGTTGGTGTTAGAGTTTTTCTGCAGTGGTTGGACCGAATGGGAGTGGAAAGAGCAATGTGATAGATGCGATGCTTTTTGTATTTGGGAAAAGAGCCAAGCAGGTTTCCTACACGGACATACTTTATGTTGTGTTTTCGAATGTTTTTCTCGTCTTTATTGGCAAAATAATGTTGCACTAATACAGGATTAAGATTATGTTTTTGATTGTGCAGATGAGGCTTAACAAAGTTTCAGAGCTTATTCATAATTCCACAAATCATCAGAATCTAGATAGTGCTGGTGTTTCTGTTCAGTTTCAGGAAATTGTTGATTTGGTAATATATCTAGTCTTTCTTAATTGGTTGCTCTTAATTGTTCATTTGGTTGCTATTATGCAATTGATTCTGTTGTTTGTGAGGCTTGACTGAGCTTAGCTGTCTTTTTGCTGTGGCATTCAATAGAAAGAATGCTAAAATTTAGATGTGAAATCTTAGTGTTTTCATTTGCAGTCATCAAGAAAGTTTTGAAGTAACTTACCAATTTAAGTTTTCTGATGTGAGTGTTTTTGCAAACACAGGATGATGGAACATATGAGGCTGTCCCTGGAAGTGATTTTGTAATTACCCGTATTGCTTTCCGTGATAACTCCTCTAAGTATTACATTAATGATCGCCCAAGTAATTTTACTGAAGTTACTAAGAAACTGAAAGGGAAAGGGGTTGACCTGGACAACAACCGTTTCCTGATTCTTCAGGTACAGAATTGCTGAGTAGTATTTCTATTTTGAGTCAGAAAGTTGTTTTACTAGTCTATAGACTTTAGTTTTCTGTTTTTATCAGGGTGAAGTGGAACAGATTTCATTGATGAAGCCAAAAGCTCAAGGGCCACATGATGAGGGCTTTCTTGAATATCTTGAAGACATCATTGGAACTAACAAATACGTTGAGAAAATAGATGAGTCTTATAAGGAGTGAGTACTTTTCCTGCAGGCTAATTTGTAGAAAGTTTACCCTCTACAAGCTTTCATCATTCATTAATACTTGGAAAACAAACATGATGTGCATTAATTTTTTCGGAGTACTAGGAAAACTTAGCTTTTGTTTTCATGGTAAATAAATGCTGCTATTAAAAGCTCAGAAAAAAAGAGAGGATAGTTTACCATGGAAATAGGTGTTATATTAGTAGAAAATGCAGAAAATACTTAAGAATGTTTGAATTGAAACATCTAGTACATATTCTGCTCTTAATTACAACTAGATGGTATGTAAGGCTTCAAATATGAATTCTATATATTTTGGACTTTGGTTACAGATGGCCTAAAATTTTTTCACTACAAGAATGTTGAAAGGAAAATTTGATCTTTCTCTGTTATTATATAATGTCATATGTCTCACAATCTGTGTATTTTGTTCTTATTCTCTTATAGACTTGAATCTCTCAATGAGAAGCGATCTGGTGTTGTTCAAATGGTTAAGTTAGCAGAGAAAGATAGAGATAGCTTGGAGGTATGTATGTGTTTTTGTGAATTTGTACTTCATGTTTGCAAATGTTCAACCAAACTCTCAATGTATTCTGATGGAACAGGATGTGAAGAATGAAGCAGAAGCCTCTATGCTGAAAGAGTTGTTGCTCTTAAAATGGCAAGAGAAAGCCACAAACTTGGCGTCTGAAGATACTAGTCAGAAAATGGTTGATCTGCAGGAAAAAGTGTCCAAATTAGAAGAAAATCTTAAAAATGAAAGGTAATTTTCATCCTCACAAGTGTTGGGAAACATAGTGCTTTTACCACTGAAAACTTCATGTAATGAAGTTTTTGACATCTCATTCTAGGGAGAAAATCCAAGATAACAATAAAACACTCAAGGAGCTAGAATTTGTGCACAATAAATATATGAAGAGACAAGAGGTTAGCATTACTTTCCATCCGCTGTCAAAATAATTACTTGAAGTAATTGTTGCCCTGCTTCAGATGCTTAATATGTCATTTACTGAAGGGGAGTTTGCATTTATAAATCTTATGTCATTCTGTTGATTTCACTAAATTTTTTTTGTGTTTATCAGAATAATGAAGTTTTATTCTTTCCTTGAACATTAGGAGCTTGATAAAGATCTTAGAGTTTGTAAGGAAGAGTTTAAAGAGTTCGAAAGGCAGGATGTTAAATATCGGGAAGATTTGAAACACATGAAGCAAAAGATCAAGAAACTTGAAGATAAACTTGAAAAGGTAATGGAAAAAGGATGACTTATTGGGATTGTATAAATACTGAATCTTACTTTGGCTTGCACTGGCAGGATTCTTCAAAGATTGATGACTTAACAAAGGACTGTGAGAACTCAACAAACCTGATCCCAAAACTTGAAGATAGCATTCCAAATCTGCAAAAGCTTTTAGCAGAGGAAGAGAAGATCCTGGAGGAGATTAAGGAGAATGCCAAAGGTACTTTTACTGATATTTTTTGCTGTAACTTTACGATTTTTCAAGTGTTACAGCGTTGCTGATTCTAGTTTTAAATATGATACTGAATGTCAACCTTTACAACTGTAATGCATATTTTTCTTACATATACATTTCATAAAAAAATTTCGTTTAGTCTATGTTAATCCAAGAGATTTCAATCCCCATTTTTATTTTGCAACCTTTGGGTGGTTAATAGTGAGTTTGCTTAAATCAGGTTTTTAAATGTACTATCATATCTGTTAAACTTTACTTGATGCTCGAGTTGTTTGGATACCATGTGTTAGTATAGTTCAAATTTTAAGTTTAATTTATTGTATTAGGCTTTTGGTTTTTTCATATTCAATTTCTAAGGTACGATGTATCATGCAAAATGTATGGTTAATGGTTTCAGTAGCAACACTTTTATGGTTCATATGATGCATACTTTGCATTAGAACTGCATTATGTTATGATTTCTTTGTTTTCCAAATTTCCATTGTTGACATCTTGTAGACAGTGTGCATCTAATCTACTTAATTTTGATTTACTGACAAGCAGATGAAGCTGAGAAGTACCGCTCTGAGCTCACAACAGTTCGTGCAAAATTAGAACCTTGGGAAAAAGAGTTGATTGTACACAAGGGAAAACTTGAAGTTGCATGTACTGAAAACAAACTACTAAGTGATAAGGTGTGCTGGTGTATTATTTGTGAATTTTTAACTAATATTAAAAAAGTTATGAAGAACTAAAGGAGGGGATAAGTACAGATAATTGAATGGATGTTCCTTATGACTGTTTAGCATGAAGCTGCTTGTGTAGCTTTTGAAGATGCTCAAAAGCAAATGGATGACATATTGAAAAGGATCAACACTAAGAATGCAACCATTGCAAATATGCAAAGTGATTTAGAAAAGAACAAGCTTGAAGCATTGGAGGCTCGAAAAGTGGAACAAGTTAGTCTTTTTATGATAATAATTTGAATATACGATTTCTTTTTAGTTTGTTCTGTTGCTATGATGGGGTACATGAAACACTTGAGTCTTTTGCAGGATTGCATTAAGGAACAAGAAGCACTTATTCCTCTTGAACAAGCAGCAAGACAGAAACTTGCTGAACTCAAGTCTGTAATGGATTCTGAAAAGAGTCAGGGGTCAGTTTTAAAAGCAATTCTGCAAGCTAAGGAGTCCAATCAAATCCAGGGAATAAATGGCCGAATGGGTGATTTAGGTGCAATTGATGGTGAGCATTCTTTGCTGTAATTGCTGTACAGTCTTCGCTAATGTTTCCTGTGTGTTCATATTCTATATTATAGATCTTGACTTTTTAAGTTCAAGATGTCAAATTGAATTACCCGGATAGTAGTTTGGTCCAGTTCAATCTTTAATGCATCTGGATTCCCACAATTTCTTGTTTGTACAGAGTGATATATAAATTTAGGTTAATCAAAGTTGAGATTCTCATGGAAATTATGCTAGTTGTAGTTTCTAATCATGATTCTGAACTTACTGCCTTTTTAATTTGATTGTTGGTGCACATGCGTTGCTCAAGTTATTGGATTTTTTCCTGATTTTGTCTTTGCAGCAAAATATGATATTGCTGTATCAACAGCATGCCCCGGACTTGATTACATTGTGGTAGAAACAATCGATGCAGCACAAGCATGTGTTGAACTGCTCCGGAGGGAGAAACTTGGTGTTGCAACATTCATGATATTGGTATTAATTCTTTTTTTTTTAAAGGGAAATTCTTGCATAATTATCTGCCAACAGTTACATTAATTTATTATCACACAGATGAGGTTGTAAATCTGCCAAACTATTGGTTGTTACAGTTATACAATTCTGTATTCATAGAATTGTTTCCTTCTGTTTCCTGAACTTTGAATTACTTACGCATGAATGAAGTCGTAAAAACTATATGGCGTACTAAGGAATGTATTGTGTAGAAGAATGAATTGATTGAACAAGCATTGCATATGTAGAAAAGATAATTTCAGCAGTGATGAAAAGGTGACAAAATTCATAAATTATAGGATCTCTAGATTAGTAATTCATTAAGTTTGGCAACTAAAATGTTCTCACAGCAAGTGGTTAAGCATTAGAACTGTAATACATAGACCTATGAATTAATTTTTTTTGTTTTTTCATACAGGAGAAACAAGTCCACCTTTTGCCTAAGTTAAAGGAGAATGTAAGCACTCCAGAGGGAGTTCCACGTCTCTTTGACTTAATTAAAGTTCGGGATGAAAGAATGAAACTTGCTTTCTATGCCGCACTTGGAAATACTGTTGTAGTGAAGGATCTTGATCAGGTAGAATATTAGTTCACACACAAACTCACATGTTAAAAGTTAATTTTGGTTTGGTTTGGTTTGTTAATTGCTTTTCTTCTCCAATTTAGGCCACACGCATTGCATATGGCGGAAACAAAGAATTTCGACGAGTGGTAACCCTGGATGGAGCCCTTTTTGAAAAATCTGGAACTATGAGTGGCGGGGGAAGTAAGCCACGTGGAGGTAAGATGGGGACGTCCATTCGACCCACCAGCGTGTCTGCTGAAGCTATTGCAAGTGCTGAGATGGAACTGTCCTCTATGGTTGAGAAATTAAATAGCATTCGCCATAGAATTTCTGATGCCGTGAGGAATTACCAAGCCTCAGAAAAAGAAGTTGCACTCTTGGAGATGGAGTTAGCCAAAAGCCAGAAAGAGGTTTAGTTCAGTTATTTGATCAACCATGATTTATTTTGGTTATATATTAAAGTGGATTTGATACTATTCATATATTTTTTTCCTATCAAATAGATTGAAAGTTTAAGAACGCAATATGGTTATCTTGAAAAACAACTTGGATCCTTGGAGGCTGCATCAAAACCAAAGAAGGATGAGACTGATAGACTTGAGGAACTCAAGAACATTATTTCTGCAGAAGAAGCAGAGATTGATAAACTTATACAGGGCTCTAAAAAGCTGAAGGAGAAGGTGGGTATGGGAATTCATAGAATCAAGATATGTAAAAAAATCCTTTCTAGTTTGATTACTCAATTCGCTGGATATTCTTTCTTTGGGCTGTTTCAGGCTTTGGAGCTTCAAAGCAAAATAGAAAACGCTGGTGGTGAAAAGCTGAAAGCACAAAAGGAAAAGGTCTCTAAGATCCAGTCGGTAAGTTATTCTCTACTTAAAGCTTCTTATTATGGTAAATGTAGCGCATATTGATTTATTCGTCACACTCAGGATATTGACAAAAATAACACTGAGATCAACCGTCATAAAGTTCTTAGAGAGACCGGACAGAAAATGATAAA